>NW_006443292.1:3682309-3682615 GCF_000325575.1 Pteropus alecto | reverse complement strand
GGGCCGAGCCCTCCCCCCCTCAGCACCCCAGAACTCCAGGCTCTCCCGTCGCGACGCTGCGGCCGCCCCAGCCTTGTGTGTGTGAAAGTGCCCGCCTCGGGAGCCGGGGGGGCGGTCTCCTTTCTGCCAGGTGTGCCCCTCCCGCCGCGTTCGGGCTTTCCAGCACAGGGCGAAAAAAATGCCGCATGCACGCACTTATTTATTTTGCAACAGCTGCAAGAAACAATGAAGCTTTTCAAGAAGCGGGGAAACGCGCCTTCCAGCCGCGCTGTTGTTTTCAATGAACCTCTCGGGCCCCGCACTGCC
>NW_006443292.1:3680675-3680884 GCF_000325575.1 Pteropus alecto | reverse complement strand
GGAATTTCGTCCCAAATCAAAGGAATGAAGTCTGGCTCCGGAGGAGGGTCCCCGACCTCGCTGTGGGGGCTCCTGTTTTTCTGCGTCGCGCTCTCGCTGTGGCCGGCGACCGGAGAAAGTGAGTATGCGCCCGCCGCCCGCGGCCACCGCGGGAACTTTTCCTGCGAGGGGCTGCGCCCTGTTTGCGAAAGTCGAACGGCCGCTGTCGC
>NW_006443292.1:3679925-3680294 GCF_000325575.1 Pteropus alecto | reverse complement strand
TGCCGGGCGGAGACGCCCCGCAGCCGCAGGACCTTTCCAGACTCCCCAGCGCGGCCTCCCGTCGCCCATCGCGCTTCGCCCCTTTGGATTCCCGGCCTCGCGCGTCACTTTCACCCGATCCGCCGCGGGCTACCTGTCCCCGGCTCCCCGGGGCTGCTCGGTGCGGCTCTGGGGTTCGGGGAGCGTTCTCGCCCAGACCCGCATCGCGCCACGCAGTCCCTGGAAAAGTGCGAAGTCGGGGGCCCCGCGCCAGCCAGCCTCGTCCCGGGAGCGCGTCCGGGCCCCCGGGGCAGAGGGTTCTGGGACCTTCTCCCAGCCTCTAACCCGCCCGCGGCCCCTCTCCCCGTGGCGGGGCTGCGGAGGGGGCGA
>NW_006443292.1:3679465-3679841 GCF_000325575.1 Pteropus alecto | reverse complement strand
CGCCGCCCCGCGGCCGCGCGCGGGGGACACCTAGACGCCGCGCCCGGCCAGAGGTGACCCGCGCCCCGGATCGAGGATCGCCAGGGTCTGCGGCGGCGGAGGTGGGGAGGAGCGTGGTCTGTTTTTGCCAGCGCGCAGCCCTGGCCTTGGCTTTGTGACCAGAGCTGTGTCGCACGCCACTGCCCCCCCGCCCGCCCTGCCCCGCACTTCCTTTGTACATAGTTAATAAGCGCTGTCGCTCCACACGCGTATCGCGTGCAATCCGATAGCTTTTGTTTTGGTAGCGGCGGGCAGGGGTAGGGACGCGAGGGGCGGGAGGGCAGGAGAAGTTGGGGCCCCACCGGGCGTGGAGGGAGAAGGAGGGGGTTCTATTCTG
>NW_006443292.1:3667616-3679444 GCF_000325575.1 Pteropus alecto | reverse complement strand
AAGTGCGTCGCACTGGTACTTTCGCGGTGGTGGGGTAACGTGATGCCGACGAAAGTTTCAGTGCAGTCGCAGACCCGGGGGGTGAGTAATGGTTGCCGAGGGTATGCAGGTGGCGCCAGTTAACTTCGAAGAATCACGACGGAGCGTCGAGCGGAGAGGGGGGACAATCGGGAGGCAGCGGGGGTCGTCAAATCAGGAGCGCAATTCGGAAAGTCTGCGTGAACCGAGTCTTCTTCAACGTAAGAGCCGAGTCCGCGGTGGAGTTAAGAGCAGGCTTTCATGGAATGAGCGTGTTTACTGCGTGGAGCGAGACGCACGCAGATGGAGGCCGCACCGTCCACACATCCGAGCTCTCCTGCTCTTTGTTTACGAAACTTTCAGCTCATTGGATTGGGCGAAAGGCTTTTAGGCTCCTTTCTGAGGCTTAAAGATGGAGTTTGGGGGGCACAGAAGGGGGCTTATAGCCTTTAACAGCTCCATATAGTTGAGAAGGCACGAGAGTTAATCCATTTCATGGTGGCATGCCTTTGAACTATGCAATGTCTCTAGTTGTCGATGGCCTTGGGGCTGGGTCGCAGGAGTCCGGCATTTTAAAATAGGACGTCTTGTTTTTTTGGAGCGTTCCCCCATGAAAAATAGCCTTTGTGAAAGGCGTTTCTTTCTTGAGAAAACAGGAAGGGCAGGGGTATTTTCATGTACGTTTGTGATCCCGCGTAGCCAAACATTTTCTCAAAGATGGCTCGACATTGCTTGGTTCCTGAAAATCTGATGGCGAAGGCCAGAAGGCGAAGGAATTCCCATGATGATTTGTTGAATTCTAACGCAGGAGCTGCCCCACCCTCCAGCTCTGAAGTTTTGAGGATTAAATGATACACTCAGTGTAAGCATGCGGTCGAGTTTTCGTCCAAACGGTGCTAGAACATTTAACTTGAATAGAAATAGCTTTCAAGTCCTATGAGAGTCCCGCATTCCTTTGGCTGCCTAGTATGGTAGTAAAGATCCGGGTGATGCTCATTCTCTATCCTATGGGCATGTTTAGGGATTCGTATTTCCCCTTTGAAAAATCCTTACCTTCGAAAATCTGGAAGCTTTCGAAGCAGATGAAATCATACATGATAGGAACAGAGCATCTGAATAAGGACGTTTGGAAATTTTGAGTGGTAGCCAGATAATTTGATGGTTTTTAAAAAAAATCAACCCACACTTTACACGTATCATGGCCATCTCATTAAAAGGGCTCAGTTGTCTTTCTGTCCCAGGCACAGTCTTGTCCCTACTGTCAGAGGAACGTAGGTACGAAAGATCACAGTTTAAAGGACTTGGAGTTTTATTACCAGAAGAGCCCAGAATAAGAAGTCTGGAAATGTCCTAAAAAGCAAATCAGAGTGTAGCGCTCCGGAGGAAAATAGCAAAAAAAAAAAAAAAGGTATTTTTCAGGACGGCTGGGGTGTGTGTGGGTCAGGATTTGAAGCTTAAAGGGATACCTGTCTGATTTGTTAGAAGGATTAGAAAAGTCCTATCTAAAGAAATAGGATAATAAGGTTGAATGGGAGAACTTTAAAAACATACTAAGTGAAAGAAATCAAGTCACAAAAAATCACACATTGTATGATTCCATTTATACGAGGTCTGGAATAAGCAAATCCATAGACAGCAGATTAGTAATGGGAAGCGGCTGGTCATGGGTACACGGTTTCTTTTAGGGGTGATAAAAATATTCAAAACTTAGATTTCAGTGATTGTTGCACATCTCTGAATATATGTGTGTGTGCATATATATATATATATATATAAACCAATTGAATTGTACAGTTTAAATTAGTGACTTTTATGGAATGTGAATTATATCCAATAAATCGTTTTTTTTTTTTTTGGAAGAAATATGCTAAGGTTGAAAAGAATGCATTCTGTTACTTTGAACATAGAAGTTAGGCTAAAATTATTAAGTAAATTCATCCGGCAGGATGGCATGTCTGTCTGTCTGTCTGTCTGTCTCATTTATGGAGTTTTCCAGATTCATGAACTACAGCAATACAGCACACTGAAAATTAAAGTTAAAAAGTGATAGTTAAATAATCTGATGCCTTTTAAAAATTACATGCGTTTTAAACATACTGTGGTCATTTCATTTACAGGATTCAGTCATAGGAGAAATAAACAAAAAGGCAAAAAGAACCTTGGTTATACATAGTTTGAGTTAAGGATCGAGGGGCTGGATTTAAAAAAAAAAAAAAAAAAGCACAAATGCGAGCGAAAGTCAGATTGGTGACAGTAAAATCCTGAGCTGAATCTGAAACACTGTTGGTCTTTCCAGGATTAGAGTTCAGGGGCTGAGTCTGCGTGGCTTTTTGTATTTCCAGTTTCTTCCATATGTTTTCCAACAAAGAAATAATGTAGTGTTTTAAGATGGTGAAGAATTTCCACTCTCTTTTTTGATGTTTCATGCTAATGACCCTGGTTGTAAAGACAGGATGAACTGTTCATTTTAATGTACTCGGGGTTTTTTTTTTTTTTTCCCCTTTGTTGCTTATTTTATTTCTTACATAGCTTTGGAATCTGAGCAGGAAAAAGAATCTTCGTAGCATACAGTAGCTATTTTAGGCATACGGTAATTTAAATTTCGTATGCAACAAAAGATTTTATAATGTAACAGAGGTTTTTTTTTGTTTGTTTTTAAACTGTTACATTTTATCCAAATTTACCTCTGGCCTTTTAATAGGAAAAGACCTAGAGAATACTTGTTGTTTACATTTGTTTTTGGTCTTTGTCTAAGGTTTAGTTTACTAATAACAGTGTTTCCTATCCTTATTGTTGCAAGGTCAGACCAATAATGAAAATCAACTGTATCATTTTTACTTGTTGCTTGAGAGTTTTGCCAAGGAGATCCCATAGGGACGGTAGCTTCCTTTGAAATCTGGTTTCATTGGTTTTGTAAGAATGTGCTGGTAAGAAGCAACTGAATCCAGCCAGCACTTATTGGGTACCTGCTGTATGGACACTGGACTCTGTGCTAGGTAATTCCTGAGCCTACACAAGAAAGAGGACTTTGCTTTTGTCCTTGGGGTATTTTATATACTCCCGCGTGAAACAAAGTTGCTTGAAAATTCAGCTCTTTTTCTGACTCAGCACATGATACATAGTTTTCAAATAGACAGCAAACAATGTCTTAAAGGCCCTTTAAAAACAGTTCTGTAGACTTGAGATAATGAAGTAAACCAGTGTTCTTCCGAAGGCCTGAGCTGCAGTGCACCCTTTTTGCCTTATTAATGCCATCTCTGTTGCAGGGTCACTGTAGGCCGTGACATTAGAGGGGACACATTCACCCACTGTGATTGGCTGCCCTGCCTTCTTTCTAACATTGGCCATGACAGTTGTGATGGAAAATCTTCACTACTGTAGTTACCTTTTGCCCAAACTCCAGGAGTTACAGGTGTGTACAGGAGTGTCGTGTGGCACGTTTCGAGTTGCAGACCTCTTTTGGATTGTCACATTGCTCGGGTGGCTTTCTTGAAGGCGTTAGGAAACTTAACAATTCTGAACATAATTTAAAATCACTTGTTGCTTTTGAAAGCATGCGAGGATAAGAATAGAGAGGCAATTTCTTGAGAACTTTCTTAATCGTAAAATGTACAAGTCACGTTTCTCTCTGGGTTGTGATCCTCTTTGTTTTCAAAACTCAATTTACAAATCAACCCTAGTTCGTAGCAGAAATATTTGTGCCCGAGGGCTAACTTGCTTTCAACTGTTTTTCTTAGCCAACTTATGACAGGTGTTCTCCACGAGATACACTGCTCTCTCGATCGTCCTACGTATATGATCACGTGTGGGATCACTGCACACATGCTTGGTCTGTAGTTTCTCGATTGTCTGAGATGTTCTAAAGGCAAACGCTGAGCTCTTTGAAGAAAACAGAGTGAGTAATGAATGAAGCACTCTGACCCTTCCTGGAACATGGTACTTGGTGTCACGTTATCAAGAGGAAGTTTTCCCAGTTATTTGTAGAGATAGGATTTGATTTAAACTGAGCAGGCGGGTTGGGGGCGGGGACAGCTTGGCGGTCCCATGTTTGTGCACACTGAGACCTGTTGACATTTGGGGAGCATAACTGATTTTTTAGTATTTGGAAAGAGAAAAAACTTTGAAATATATGCTCCGCCCACCCCCCCGCCCCCGTACCCGCAGGGGTGTGTAAAAGAATTGATTTGTTTTCAGAAAATGGCATATGTTTGGTATAAAATGGTTGGTACTTTACTAAACAAGTTAGGATGGTAATAGGTACATATTCCCTCAGCATGATGAACTTTGTTTTGTTAAATCGCTTTGGTCTTATGTAACTCAAAATATCTTTGATTTCAAGACTTTTGAACTTTTGAAGACTAAATTGCTTTCTGTTTTTAAGTCATCAGTTTTACGCATGCTGTAAGGTCCCAGATATCAGTTTTGAAGGATTTTCTGTTTTCTTTTTTTTTTTTTCACTTATGCTGATTGATTTTCTATTTTTCCACTTATGCCAATTTCACTTGGGTTAATGGGTTAATTTCAAAATCTCAAGGAACTGTTGACATTTCTTTACTTGAACTGAGAACTAGTTTTTATTTCCTCTCTCTTAGCGAATACATGTTGAGTGCTTATCGGACTCATTTTTTTTTTTTTACATTTAAAAATTAGTTCGGATACTGTAAAATGTCTTATATAAGTTTTTAAGGCTATGAACCAAACCATAGAAATTACTCGCTATGTTTATTTAAAACACAGAAGAGACAAATGAGTAAGAAAAAGACTTGCTTTTTTTTTTTTTCCTTTTCCCGCTCTGCGCTATGAGCATTTTTAAACTTATAGGCTTCTATTCAGATTTTATTGGAACACAGCAGAAAGTAGTTCCTTTTATGATGAGGGACGAGCGCCTACGATCGCAATAACTTTTACAGTTATTGTGGCTCCTATTTTTGACTGGCAAAGGGGACGCAGGCTCTGCCTCCGTCCCTACATTTGGCCTCTCTTTGGCTAGTGCTCACGATGGCTTCCTTTGTAAGTTGCTTGGGACATGTCCATCCGTGAACCTGAGTGACTTGGTCCCACACGTGATGGCTGATGGTCTTGAAGCCCACACTTTCTCTTTTGAAATAGTTTGGTGGCTGCCCACATTGGAAAAATGTGCATGCATGTGACAGCGCCATCGGATGCTGCAGAGATAGCTGTGTCTGCCCTAAGTGGCTCACATCATCATAATCTGGAAGTCTTTTTTTTTTTTTTTAAGCATTTATATTTTAAAGACTTTAGAACCTCTTTTCTAGTCCCAAAAGTCCTGGGGTGGGGAGTTTGAAACTTAATTCTTTCATCTCTTCATCCTCTTAGTCACCTTAATAACACGGGCATCTACTGCAGTGATAACTGTACAATAAACATGCCATTTGTTTAAAATTGTGTACGTGTGTGTGTATTTCTATATGTGATTTTTCCTGCTTTGTATACTTTTGTACAGCTACTTTCTTTTTAAGCAGGCACCAGCTTTCTCTAAACTGGCTTTGGGATTATTTGTTACTCTGATAACTTGGGTGTATGCAAACTGCTTTTTAAATTACTCCTGATGCAAGAGAACAAATATATTTTGACAATCTTAAAGCATAAATATTTTACAGGGAAGAACCTTTAAATTTTCTTGAGATATTGGGGATGCCTGTTTGCACACAGGCATACTTTTTATTGTGCTTTATTTTATTGCGTTTCACAGATGTTGCTTTTTTTTTTTTTTTTTTAACAAATTGATGGTAAGAGTTCCTCCCCACCGGCCAAAAGATTACGACTTGATTTATTGCAGTGGTCTGGAACAGAACCCACAGCATCTCCGAGGTTTGCCTGTAGTCAGTGGTTTGTCTCTCTAAAATTGATTATTGGAAATGCATGTGTAAGTAAATGGCACCGCAACAAGTTGAGTTAGGCAAATTTTAGTTAATAGTACTTTAAGGAACAAGTCTGATGATAATTAAAGAGAGGTGAATTTTATATAGGAGCTTTCCAAATTTCCCCAAATTTGAAGTATCCGAGTTTAATAACTTCCTGGGAAAAAAGTAGGAAGCCTAAAAAAAAAAAAAAAAAAGCCCAGATGAGAAGTCCACGGTCCACCTGGCTGTATCACTTGGCAATAGTTTTCTTTAAGTCACTAGCTATTAATTGTATTTAGATTGTAAAATCCTCATCATTTGTGCCCAGATTCATCAGCATCATCTGTGCTTATTTTCCCCACTGAATTCCCCCGGGGTCTCAGAGTGCTAATAATACCCAAATAATTAATAATTACTCAGGGACAATAATAACCTAACTCACAGACTCAGGATTTGGAAGAGAAGCACAGATTGTCATGAACACAAATGAGCAAAGAGATCGGCCACTTTCCTCGGTTCCATCGTCTGATTTCTGTGGCTTCTGCATTCATGTCACAGGTCAAGCCCCAGCATGGGAGAGTTTACAGAAAACGCTGTCACAGGATGTTTTCTGCTGTCCTTACCTTGCCTTACCCTCCGCGAGACTTTCTACAACGAGTGTTGGATCAGGATGGAATTTCTAGTTAAATTTCAGTTCTCCAACCATCCTTTCCTGGGGAGACTGACTAATTGAATGTTTCCTTTCAACCTCACTGAGTCACTCGGAATGATTCCGATTTGCCCCGTTTCTGGCTACACCCTAGAGTCCAGCCCAGACCTGCACGGAGTGATCTGGGAGATGTTCCGTTGGCCTCCGAGCCGGCCACTCCGACTCCTGTGCCATCCCTCCGGTCTGATAGATTCGCCAGCCCCCGGTTCTCAGCGCGTGCCTTTCGTGGTGCTGGATCCCAGTCCAAGAATCAAGTTCAAGGCCCCTCCTTCTCGGGCTGCAGTGCTGCTTCACGAGACTCCGCTGCAGGGATCCCATGGTAGTTCCCAGCACTCGCCAGCAGCTGCGCTTTAGCTCCGTGGTCAGTGAGCCATGTTATTGTATCCTCCCTGTGTTTGTTCCTGCTGTGTTCAAGGTCACCTGGTTCTGGTATCTCCTTCACTGCCAATTAGTTCTTTGGCCTTGAACAAGTTGTTTAGCTTTTGTGAGTTTCACCGGAAAGGGAGAGAACGAAAATGATTCAGGGAGAATTTTCTCCTTTTCTCATTAAACAACGCAATAAAAACGTTTTCTCATGTATTTAGAAGACTGACGTCGGAAAAGTTTTTTTTCTGCGGTGGGGGGCCAAAGTAATTTTTTTTTTTTCATTTCTAAAAATCTCTGAGTTTCAGATCTGTGAAATAGGGACCCAGCTATAACTTGAAAGGCACGAGGACAGTGAGTCAGTGAATTCGTTACCCCTAAATGTCTTTCTGTGGTTTTAACAGATCCGAGATGTCACCCTTTCATTTCTAACTGGTTCCTTCTCATTCACGAAGCTTTTCTGGATTCCCCTGACTTCTGTAGCCCTGACTTTCCTGTCACTCCTTTTGACTTCGTAACCACGACTGTGCTGGGTACAGTGATTTGCTTTGTCTTGTACCTTAGCCGTTGTCATTTTGTGAGGTTATAGGAAGCAGCGAAGGTAAAGATCTCAGTTTGAACCTCTGCTCCTGAGTAACTAAGATCTCAGGCACATTTTCAAATATGCCTCGGTCTCCTCATCCGTGAAAAACTGGAGTTTGAATAGAACCTACTTCCTCCACTTATTCGTAAAAAGGAAGTGAATGAATCCATATGTCAGGTGGTTAGAACAAAGGCTGGCGTATACTAAGCCCTTCAGACTAGCTTACTATTTCTCTTAAGGGTGAGACATCCTGGAAAAAGAGATGCTCTTTGCATAGTGCCAGAACTATAGGCCGCACTTGATCACTGACTGCCCTAGTCACTTAAATATGATAGCCTGGCACATATTAGGTGCTCAATAAATGTTCTATAACGAAACTTTATTTCATTACGGGGCTTTAACGGGGTCGCATTTCTGCCGGTTGAACACAGTTGTGCCATTTTACAGTTTTTTTTTTCAGGAAACAGTGGCCGGCCGCTGAGGTTCGCCTTCCGTTTCAGAGACCTGTTTATTATGCTTTCTCCCTTAATCCTTCCATTTGTCAGCTTCTGCCCCGTGCCCCAGACGCGTCCAGTGTACACTTTGCCCATCTCGCTAATGCGGAGGCGCCATCTAGTGGCCGGAAAGGAAATTCAGCCTCTTGGGTGACTGAGATGACAGCGCCCCAAGGGTGAATGCAGTGCGTGAGCCTCCGCCCTCGCCCACTGCGAGAGACCTTGCTTTCCTGGTACTGGGTAGCAGGGAAACGTGGAGGCGTTAGGCTTCTGAAGTGACCAGTGGGAGATGGTTTGCCCTGAAGGTTGCGATGCTGTGTGGGCGAGCTAGCGGGAGGGGCTTAGAGTCCCTCCAGGTGTCTTAAACATCTCTGGCGGAGTTTTACAGCATCTAGTGTGCCCTTTACAATTCGGGAGTTGAGATGTCTTTACAGGACTCGAGTAAAGGAAAAATTTTAAACTATTTCTTTTGAGATGAGAGGTTAAAAAAAAAAATACTGATTCATTTTGAAAAAATAAACCAAGGTATTTGCTTCCCATTGGTCTGTTTAAATATGTGGTAAGTCACTCTTTAATTATCATCCTTATATGTGTCCCCTTGGGCAATTTCATGTAGTTAAGATTCTCACCAGCCAGAAATCCTAATAGAGAATAACAACACACACTTCCGTTACTGGTTTTGGGGTCTCACATTGGCTGTATTGCGTTAGGAATTTTTCTGTATTTGGTTTCAGACTTTTTTTTTGTTGGTATTTTCAGAATCCACTCTCACTTTCTTCGTTGAAACTGCGTTTAGCGTCTAGGTGGTTATTCGGTTTTACATTTCGCAAGTTTTAGACTTGTTTCTGTGATTGCCTTTCACTATTTTTAATTTGAAAATCATTTCGTTGGCGTTAGGCTTCTGAAGTGACCAGTGGGAGATGGTTTGCCCTGAAGGTTGCGATGCTGTGTGGGCGAGCTAGCGGGAGGGGCTTAGAGTCCCTCCAGGTGTCTTAAACATCTCTGGCGGAGTTTTACAGCATCTAGTGTGCCCTTTACAATTCGGGATTTGAGATGTCTTTACAGGACTCGAGTAAAGGAAAAATTTTAAACTATTTCTTTTGAGATGAGAGGTTAAAAAAAAAATACTGATTCATTTTGAAAAAATAAACCAAGGTATTTGCTTCCCATTGGTCTGTTTAAATATGTGGTAAGTCACTCTTTAATTATCATCCTTATATGTGTCCCCTTGGGCAATTTCATGTAGTTAAGATTCTCACCAGCCAGAAATCCTAATCGAGAATAACAACACACACTTCCGTTACTGGTTTTGGGGTCTCACATTGGCTGTATTGCGTTAGGAATTTTTCTGTATTTGGTTTCAGACTTTTTTTTGTTGGTATTTTCAGAATCCACTCTGACTTTCTTCGCTGAAGCTGCGTTTAGCGTCTAGGTGGTTATTCGGTTTTACATTTCGCAAGTTTTAGACTTGTTTCTGCGATTGCCTTTCACTATTTTTAATTTGAAAATCATTTCGTTGGCCCTCCAAGAGAGAAATGCAAGCCGCCATTATCTCCGACGCTTTGAGTAACTCCTCCGGCGGGCTTTGAAACAGGCTGCCCTCACTCAGGTCTCTTTGCCCTGGCAGGTGAGCCCCTCTGCGTGGGACAGCTACAGGGCCAGTTTGTCCTCTGGCAAATTCTTTTAAGAATTAGCTGCAATTTCGCCCTTTTGGTGGCCTCGATTCTGCGTGAAGGATGGTCCTATGGCATTCTCTTTATGCTGCTTTTACTGCATTATCCCAAGGAAGGGCACGGTACCATGTCATGTCACCTTGGAATTCCCGAGACACTGACTCAGTGCCTGGCACATAGGAAGACCTCAAGAAACAGCAGTGTTCTTAAAGGAATAAACTCTGTGCCTGCACCCCATTTGCTCTGAAACATTCTTTACAACAAGTTAATTTTCATTTTGCCAGCTAAAACATTTCATCGCACGAGCTACTCCTACATAGAACGTGAAAGCGATAAGAGTATCTTTAAAATCATTGTTTTGTCAGGCTTTTTACGTATGGAGGTGAATGAAACTCTGAGAATGGCCGGAAAGGTCACTCGTGAGGTTAGCCCCGTGTCAAGGTCTCCTCATCGCCGTGGAGGGAGGCCTTGGTCTGTAAGTTTCCTCCGTTTAAGAGAGAATGAATCATTCATTCATCGGCACCAGTTTAGGTTGGTCATGGGCTTGAAACCAGGTGGATCTGGGCGGCTGATTGAAAGTCGGCAGCCAGGCGGGGCTCTGCGGCGTGGTGGTTTCAGGTGTGGCCCGATGGCAGAGGCCAGGGGGCGCCGCCGCCTCCGAGGCTGCTGTCCACTGGCTCTCTTCCTTCTGAACGATGGGATGGGCCTGGGTCATCATCTGTCACGGCCTTTCCAGCCTGCAGATCCCGAGACACGAGGTAGAGAGGGACGGAGCTCGTGGGAAGGTGTGGTGGGAATTGACAACGTCACTGTGAACAGATGTCTGCTTCCGTTTCTTGCCTTGTTTTCTTGGTGAATCAAGTAAACTTTTGTCTTGGATGCGGGCAGGGACGGTCGCCAATCTTAAAGGCATCTCGTCACTTCAATGCCCTGTCTTCTTTCGGGTCAAGGTCTTTAATGCCCTCGTAGAAGGTGAGGCCTGCCCCCCGCTTCACTCCCCGCCCCCACCCCCGAAGTTCACTTGTCTAGAATGGTGTGCAGAGGGCTCCTGAACATAATTAACACCTAAGAAATTATCGTTAAAAGCTTCGTGCTCCTGAGGAGCCTCGTGAGGCGGGATACTTCTTACAGAGGATGTAAACACAACCGTTTGAACCTGGCACGTTCATTTCAAGCATAGCTCGTAAAAGGGAATCTTATAAAGACGCCATGCGAACGTCGGGTGCGGCGGACGTGGATTCAGCCGGGCAAGCCGCCGGCACAGCGCCGCCTGTCATCGGCCCGTGTTGGTGGGGTTCGCGTGTGTGCCCGGCGCCGCCTGTGATGCCCCGTCCCCTCCAGCACCGCCGTCTCCCCGTCTCAAGGGCAGGGAGGCGTATAGGAAAGGGGGGGCTGCAGGCCTCAGTGTCCCCATCTGCATTGTGGGATGATACTGCTCCCCTGGGACGATGTGAGCCCTGCCAACGCCGCATCTGAGACACCCAGCGGGACCGGCAGGTAGGAAGTCTCCAGCAAACGGATGCTTTTCTCTGTGTCTTTTCTTCTCCACGTGCCGAGGTGGCTCTGCTGGCCTGTCTTTGGGGGTCCAGCCTTTTCCCAGCACTGGGCATGGTCACCCCTCCAATTCAGGAAGTCTGAGCCCCCCTGTAAGCAGGCCGCCTCTGTGCCGGAAGAGACGCTGAATTTCAGTTAACTGGGCTGGCTCTCTGGGATCCTTACGTTCAAGGTCACGTCTATCTGTCCGGAGGAGGGATAGAGGTGGGTGGTGGGGTGGATACAGCCCTGCTCTTGGCTCCGGGGGGAGCGTATGAGAAATAGGCATGATTTATACCGCCCGTGGGGAGCTCACTCTCCGGCCGGGAGAAGTCGGGATCCTGGTGAGCAGCCCCGGCCTCAGTGCTGATGAGACAAGGCTGGCTGGGGGGCGGGAGAAGTGTGGGGGCTGGAGGCGGTAGGGTCACCCAGCTGCCGGAGAGCTTGGGAAGGCTCCAGGAAGAACATCTGACTTCAGTGTCACCTGGATGGAATGTCGGCCTCTTGGGGCCCAAGGGGACAGCACCCCCGGAGGAGGGACGGGGCGATGGGTGGAGAGGGGACCTTGGACGCCTTCTGGGCTCAGAGCAG
>NW_006443292.1:3652444-3664618 GCF_000325575.1 Pteropus alecto | reverse complement strand
AGGAGTCAAATTCATACAGACAGAAAGTAGGATGTTGGTTGCCAGGGGCTGGGGGCAGGGAGGAGGGAATAGGCAATTGCTGTTTTAATGGGTCCAGAGTTTCTTTTTTGCAGGGTGGCAATAGTTCTGGGGATGGATGGTGACGGCGGTCGCACAAAACGTGAGTGTAGATAATGGCACCGAGCTGTACGCTTCTAAATGGTGAAAACGGGAAATCTTACATTGTGTTTATTTTGCCACAATTGAAGAAAAAAAAACAAGATTTCCCAGTCGGTTCAACCGTGAGTGTGTATGCCCTGAGGGGGGCGGTGTGAGAGATTTCAGAAGACCAAGCCCCTCCCGCGGTGGCCATGGCAGAGCAGCTGAGCCGAGGGTGTGACAAGTGCCACATGAACACAGTGGAGGCCGCGTGAGGTCAGGGGAGGCCTCACCGAAACCCGTAGATTTGAGCTGAGTCACCAGAGACGGGCTGTTTTCACTAACGAGATAACATTATCGCAGATAATGTTTTCCTTTCAGAGGAAGCGAGGCCGGAGTCAGCCTCTCGTGCTCATCCAGTCACCAAGGAAATTTATTATTAATCAGCCACGTGACACGTGATTGCTTTTCCATTTTCTTATTTTTTTCCAGCAGAGAGATTTGTTCAGATATTCGGTTCCCTCGCTGACGAGAGAGGAAGTTTTCCATTTGTTTTGACAGCTTTTTTTTTTTTTTTCCCCTCGCCAACCGACTCCCTCCCTCTCCCGTTCCATAAGGAGCCTCGAAGGAAAGGGACTGACCTCTGCAAGCAAGAACAGAAGCATCCCAACCAGAGAAAAATGCCAGGGCCTTTGCTTTTCAGAAAGGGAAACTGAGGCTCTGAGAGCGTAGGACACGCACTGCCCGTGGAAGGCAGGCCTGCCGCTCCAGCAAAAGATACTCTCTGGGGCCGGCTCTTTGTACTAAGTTTTCACCTGGGATTCAGAGCTCAGGGCTGGCCCTGCCGAGTTCCAACCAGACCAGGAGCCAGCTGAGCCTGCCTGGCTGCAAGAGGAAGGGCCCAGTAGGAAGCTGGCTGCCAGCAGCTCATCCGGGCCCGGAAGTTGGACTGGCATTTTCCCTGCATCTCGGGAGCAAGCCGAAGTGACCATTTCTGTCCGTCCCAGGGCAGGGAGTGTCGTCACGTGCCCCCTGCCTTGGGTCGGCGATGCCCTCTTAGAGAGCCGTGGGGATGTCTGCATCAGCTCGGGCCGTTATAACAAATTACCTACCATGGACTCGGGGTCTGCGACAGCAGACATTCATTGATCACAGTTCTGCAGGCCAGAAGTCCAAGGTCAAGCTGCTGGCAGATCTGGTTTCTGTTGAGGACCTGCTTCCCGGTTTGCAGATGGGCATCTTCTTGTTGGATCCTCAAGTGGCATAGGGAGAGAGGAGGAGGAGGGGGTGACAGACAGACAGACAGACAGACATAGACATGCGATGAGAATGAGCATGATCTGAGAATGATCTTTCTTCTTCTCAGAAGGGCACTAATCCACACCATGGGGGCTCCACCCATATGACCTCATCCAACCCAAGGCCCCGCCTCCTAAGGCCATCCAACTCGGGGGAGGGGGGGCAGGGCTTCGGCATATGAATTTGGTGGTGGTGGCGGGGACACAAACATGTGACCCGTGATGACGCAGCGATGTGCTGTGGCTAAGGCTCCTCAAGACCAGGACTCTGTCTACAGTATAGACTTTCTTGGCCCATTTGGAGAGTTGGTTGCAGATTCATTCTGGAAAACTAAGTGGAGTACGGTCCCTAAAAGGACACCTTTTCGAGATGTCACGTTTGCCTTCAGCCAGGTGTTTGAAAGGCGTCGTTTGTCTTCCGAGGACCCATTGCTTTTCTCAGAGTCCGTGCGGTTGGTGAGGGACACGGTGACTGGGAAATCTCACGTGACCCCACGTCCCCATTTTTAGAGAAAGAAATCGCTGTTTTTAAGTCGGGCAGTAGCTACGTGGAGGGGAATTAGATGCCAGGACAGCTTAACTCTTGAGATTTTGAAAGCTCCGTCTCTTGGCAAGCACACACGTGTCAGATGTGTCAAATTCAGTGCAAGGATGCCCATCTCCACTTCCCCCGGGTCTATTTGGCAAACAGGTCACCACCCTCGTGGGCTGGGGGCTTGCGACGACTGGGGCACACCTGGTGCTGCAGCCCCTTCGCAGGGCTTCGTGGGTCTTCCACGAAGTGGGTCAGCCAGCCCAGACGGCCGGCGAGGTGACCGTTCGTTGTTTATAAGCGTTCACTGTTTATAAGTCCTACTTGCTATTTTAAATCTGACCCTGCTATTATGTTGTTTTGTTTCTGATCACAGCTGAGTTTTAAGCCGGGCAGGATTTCACGGTGAGTCACTCCCAGGACGGTAAAATCAGTATCGATCAGGCCTTCGTGTTAATCCTGTGAGCAGTTTAGAGACGGATGAGCCAGTCTTAAGGCTTCTGTCACCCAGGATCCCGGCGTGTGGCTTTGCTGCCTGAGGTTTGGGTTTCCTTAGGACTGGGTCAGCTCCTTTATCTGCTGATCTGCAGCCTGCGAGGGGTGTTTATTATCATGCCGCTTGGCATGTCCGCGGTGGGTTTACAGGAAGAGAATACGGGCCCACACGAGGTTTTCTCCTTGAACTTCCTGGCGATCCCTCGTTTGAATATTCAGTGACCGTTGGGAGAAGCCATGATCCTATTCTTGCCTCCCTGGGCTCTGAGTTGAAGACCAGTTTGCCACCATTTTCTTGTCTTGCTCAGAATGCCGCCCTGAGGGTCCTCTGTGCGTGGCCGCTGTGGATTCTTACCGACCGATGGACAGGAGGGTTGAGGGTTAGGTGTCTGGGCAGAGCGTGTCAGACACGGGACACAGCAGAAACCCTGGGACCCTCCTGTTCTTGGCTCGGGAAATTCAGGCCCCTGTCTCCCAGTAAGTAAAGCGCTTATACCCAAAGTCCCTCAGCCCCCTGGGCAGCCCGGCCAGGTCGATGTAGAAATGGAGGGTTGCCAGTCTAGGGCCGGCTGTGCAGCCAGCTTGGTGTCCCAGCTTTCAGGCCTGAGTCTGGCCACCTGGCGGGGAAGCCACGCAGGGCGTGACGGGTCCTCCTGCTCTCGGTAGGAGTAGTGGGTTGTGTTCACTCATTTTGGCTTCCTCTCTGGTGCCAGGCTGGCCTCGGGTGCCCCCCGCCGCTGAGAGCACGGGCTGAGATTAGAGTCGGCTGCAGTGGGCAGCAGAGCCGAAGGGGTTGGCATTGCTTTGACTGCAGAGTGGAGGCGGCAGACGGGCAGATCAGGGGCCCGAGGGGTGCTGAGCTGAGCCGGGTGGAGAGAATTTGGTTTCGTAGCCGTTGGAGAAGGACGCACTGGAGCGTCCAGACCCGCAGGAGGTAGCTTGGTGTGTAAAACGCAGCCGCAGCCTTAGGAGCTTACGGCATGCGTGAGATCAGGCGTCCACAGCTGCTGGGTAGGACCGGATGCTTTTATGAATGAGAACAAATGAGCAGCGTGGGAAAGGGCCGTGGAAACCGAACAGATCCTGGCGGCCGGAGGCATCCCGGAGACCTCCCGGAGGCGGTGCTCGGAGAATCAGGACTTGAAAAATGCAGAGTGGGGCTTGAAGAGAGGCTGGAGAAGGAGGTTCGTCGTGGTGGCAGGGGGCGAGGCTGGGGCAAATCGGGGCGTGGTTTTGGGGGTTCACGCGAAGGGATGCGGTTGTTGTCTGAGTCCATGAAAGACTAGTTCTCTTCTTTGTACTAAGTGAAAGCGACAGCCTGGAGGCTACTACTGGTCTTTGTGAAATAACCCAGAGCCTTTTTGGGGAGACGGAGAGGAAGCGGGTCCTGAGCGTGCCCTCCAGGTCCTACCCGCCTGTGTCTGATTATGGCCCTCGCTATCAGGACGCAGGAAGAGGCCTCCCACGTAATCACCTCTGACACGAGGAAGTACAAAGGACTTTGTTTCCTTCCTATTTTTAATTTGCTTTTTCACCCCAGATCAACATGTTTTAAAGCCTGTCATCCGATATGACCTGCTGGTAAATGTTCGATTTCTGTAGCCAATAATTGGGAGTATTTTACAAGCTCTGTAGCTCTCGGGTGCTGAAATCACTAGGACTTTGGAGGGGAGCAAGTTTCTGATTGAGTCGTTAATACTTTCGAAAGGAGGATGCTAAGGCAGTGTTTTCCCCTTGACCAGCATAATCAGCTCCGTGCGGACATTTGCTGGGTGTCTTGCACTGACGCAGAAACAGTCCTTGAGGACCCCTGCCCGTGGCTAGAGCACCCTTGGAAACGGGGAGCTACAGCGAGAGCCGGGACCCCCCTCAAAACTGCAGGTCTGAAAGCGTTCGTGCAGTTTTGTGCCTGGGCCTCTGCGTTTAACTCAAGACTTAGCAAAATCGATCCAGTGTAGTCTTCCCTGGAAACAAAAGCGACCATTGTTTTTAATCTCCTGTAGGGTGTTGCAAAATGTGAAACATGTAGGGTCCCGAGTCTGTCGCAGGTTCAGCATCGGGAAGGAATGAAGGGGGCTGGAAACCATGAGCCTGTCTGAGCAGCATCTTAAATAAAGCCCTATCTGCGGATAGTGATTTCCCACTGAGCCTTTCATTATGGGGGCAAGGTATGCGGGGCGGCCAGAAGACTAGGGGCTTATTTACTGGTTAATTTTCTCTGGCCTTTCCCTCTCAAGTCTCGGTTCTTTTAAGATTCAGAAAATAATGCAAAATGCCTAAGATTTCTGAAATTCCTGGCCTTGGAGACTGGACGACATAAAAGAGCCAAGGTTCTCAGGCTGGCCATTTCGGCATGAGCCATGCCCCTAGATTCAGAGCTTCTAGATTCAGAGCTTCCAGGATTTGTAATGCCTATAGACATTATTCCCCCTTCTCTCAAAAGCGGCCATTGAAAGAAAAAAAAATAAATAGCAAAATCCCCATTTCAGAAGTTCTACTCCCTGTGGCTGTACTACTGAGCTCCGAAAAATAGCTTTGCAAGTCGAGGCTCCTATTTGGGCTATTTCAAAGGAATTCTTGAGATCATTTTGTTTGGACAGGCAGTCCGAAGGTGATAAGTTAAAAGAACTTTGGTTTAATCAGCCCAGAAGTGCACAGGCTAAGTTTTCAGTTCTTTCTTAGCTTTATGGTGTGTATATAAATATAATCCAAGCAACAGTGAGTTAGCCAGACGTTTTCAACAATGCCGATGGGTTTCCCCATAGCGTTTATGTTTATTTTTAAACGACTTACTCAGATACAAACGACACTCTATGAATGTAAAAGAAGTGAGGATGTTTACGATTCCTGCAGCGGAGGGCGAGAGACCCAAAGTCATCAAGTAGATGACGGAATGTCAGACGTCACCTTTTCCACATTCACCCCTTTTATTACGTAAAAGTGTGGATTTAGCAAAAGTGTCCTACGATGTGGTTAACCGATGTCCTGTCGGGGACAGGCACTCTTCCGGGAGACTCTTTCTAGACGTCTAAATAGGAGACGTGTCTTTCTGTTCATCCAGCAGGAGAATAACAGCTCTTCGCAATTTTTTTTGGTGGGGGAGGGGAGGGGGCGGAGAAAGGAGGCTCAATAAAAATTGGAAAAAAAACCCTCTCGAATCCCTGGGTGTAACTTTTAATTTTTTTTTTTAATTATCTGTCTATCTACTTATTTTAAGCAGAAAGACCTTTAATGCTTAGTGGCCTTACAAAACATCTTCGGGGACACCTAGGTTTGTCATGAATGAGGCAGCGGTGGCTCATGGGATTCTCCCATGCAGGGTGCACACTCTGCATTATGGCTACACACTCCTGGCCTCACCTCTGGCCACCAAAGGTGTCTTTTCCATTTCTGCTGATGGTATAGAGCTCTTGAGAGCTGGGGGGCTCTGAGCTAACAGATGGGCAACTGCTGCTTAAAGCCACCCCGTTCATTCTGCGAAATAGTTGATATGCAAATACCAGATAAGCACCCCCTGGGTGCCTGACTTTCCTAATAAGTTTTGTATTTTGTGTGTTCCAGGCCAGTGTCTTTTTCTCGCTGGAAATCTAGCATCTTCCTAGATTTTCATCCCGTGAACTTTGTCTTCATCCAGTGAGCTTTCCATTGCGGTTGTAATTTCTCTAAAAAATATTTGTCGAAACTGTGCAGTCACGTTTCTGTGGTCTAGTGAAGGGCGTCCTGGGGACTTAGCTGAGTTTAATTGACAGAACAAGGCAATAGTGATCTCTGGTCAAAATGTTAATGCTACCTATAGATTCTAGCAAATCTGTATGTTTAAAAGTAATAATGATAAAGTCTCAGCTTTTGAGGAGAGCGAATTTTGGACCCACTTTAAAATAATTACTCTGTAAATTCAATCTGATTTTTTGTTTTTTTTGCATTGAAGCAGAATTTATTATCAAATGGTAATAATCACACATGTCCCCGACACCTGGCCCATGGTGGGCGTCCTGTGAATGTAAATTGGAGAAATGGAGGTTCAGTAGTTCTAAGATCATGGTCAAGATCGCAACCCAAGCCAAGCTTCCTGCCTTTTTCCACTTCGTGTGCTCCCAGTGGGGCTCATTGCTTCCTGTCTAGGCCTACAGAGAGGGTGCAGGTGACTCAGAGAGTTGATTCAACAGTCGCGTGTACAAATGACAATATACCAATTTCACATCTTTGACCTGCTTAAAGATAACGTGCCGCTATGATGAACAATGAACCTTTAATTAGGGACCCATTTGCCTGCCACCTTATACTACAATTATTACATTTATTGCTTTTTTTTCTCCCCGAATGATGATAGCGAATGGTTATTAGTGGAAAATTAGAAAATATTGTTAGGAAAAAGTAAAATAAAAATCATCTTTAGTCAATCAATGTGGAGGTAACCATCGTTCATGTTTTGTATTTTTCTGAGGTCTTTTTTCTCTTTAACCTGCGTTGTGTATCTATATATTTTTGATGTGACGCTATCCAGTTTTGATTCCTGATTTTCCGTACTTAGTATCACGTTGCGAATTTTCATCGGTTACATTTCCTTTTTGTCATCTGGAATATGGTCTTTAATGAAATTATGAAAGTTAAAATTATAATTCTATAACTGCTAAGTTGAAGTATCTTACAATTTCTGCCATTAAAAATGTGATTAAAATGATCGTGTAGTGTTACTAATGTGATTATTTCTTCAAGTTAGATTCCTGAAAGTCAAAAGTAGGGAATACTAGGAATTTTTAAGTGTGCGATATATTTGATAAATACTGCCAGACTGCTTTCCAGAAAATTCCTAGTTTAAACTCCCAATGCCTGTTACTCATACTCTTTACCAGTATCGAACGCCACCTTGAGCCTTGCCATTTCAGCATTAAACATTTTTTATCTCACTTGTTTTAATTTCCTTTTAAAAAAAAAAATCTTGCTGAGATCTTTTACTGTTTTTCCCATTTTTTATCTGGGCTATTTGTCAATGCAATTTTTTTATAGATTGGTGTAGACTTTTCTGTTATAAAGGTGTTTTATTCTGTTTTCTGTATCGCAAATATTTCTTGTGTTTGGCTTTTTTTTCTTTAACTTGTTTATTTTAATACAGAATAACGGTCTTTTCATTATGGTCTTTAATCCTTTTGCTGAGAACGTTTATACTCATGTCAAAATCAGTTAAATTTAATCATGCCTATTCATGTCTAGTTTATGCTTCATCTTTTTCTTTTAATTCTTTAATGCTTCTAGGATTTATTTTATATTTAAACGGAGTGGTGATAGCTCCCCCGTTGATTATTCAATTTTCCCAGCATGGTGCTGTTTTATTTTTTATTCTTCACTGGATTATGTAATACATTTTATATGATGGGATCTATTCGAAGCTACCTTTTCCCCCTTATCTGTGTGCTGTTTGTGGTAAAATCATGTTATCTTATGCACAGTAGCTTCATTATGCATAGAAAGAATCTCCACTCAGTTAAAAATGTTCGAAGCGTTCTTTCAGATGAAGTTTGGCGTGTGTGTGTTTGTTTTGGTTTTGCAAGTTTTCTTCACCACTTTCCCCAAAGAGAAATCAATCCATTGGATTCGCGTCGGGATCGTTAATCAATTTGGGAGAAAATACCATTTCCCGGTATTGCACTTCTCATTCAATGACATTTCATGGTGCTCCATTTATTCAAATTTCTTTGTCTATAAGAAATCATAGAATGGCATAGAGCTCTTAGACTTTTCTTTTCGGGTTATTCCTAGGTACTTAACACTTTTTTGTTGCGAGCGTGGGAGGATTCCCCGTTATATCCTTTTACGGATGATTGCGTGTGTGTGAGCAAAGCTGTGATATTTCGTATATTTATCTTGTATCTATCCACTAAGCTCTTGTTAGTCAGAAGTTTGTCAGTTGATTTTTCTGCTTTTTCTATGCAGAGAATCACTGATAACCAATAAGGATAATTTCATCTCCATTTTCCCAGAACTTATACCTCTTAATTGTTGCAGATATGTGTCATTTAGGACTATAAATGGCTGCCAATAACAGGAAACCCAACTCATAAAGGCTTAAGCAATCAGGGCTGATTTTTCTCCAGTCGAAGTCGAGAGGGAAGCAGTCTCTGGCCACCACCACGTGCTCAACGAGGACATGGAGGACAAGGCTCCTGGCTTTTGTTTTTCCATCCATCCACGTACCTTTTGTACTCGTGGTCACAGGATGGCCCCTGTGCCTCCAGATATTACTTCTGTGTTTCAGGTGGGGAGAAGGAGGAGGGGATAAAGGCAAGGGACAAAATGACATGCCAGCGAGCCCTGCTTAGCCAACTGCCCCTCCCTCTCATGTCAGAGCCGAGTCACAGGGGCACCTGTGGCTAGGAGACGGGAGGTGGCCAGTGGGCCTGCCTCGGGGGTAGAGTCTGCCAAACAGCCTTGGCAGCAGGGTCTCCTTGCATTGGCCTGTATATGCAGAATAGTATTAAATGCTGATTATGGGCATATCTGTCCTTTGAGGCTTATATTAATGGTGACACCTCTGATATTCTTCAGAGTATCGCCATTCATATAAGCACACTAATAACTGTGCTATCTTTCGGCTTCAAGTTTTTCGTCATGTCGAAGAATGAACTGTCTAGTTTTCATAGGTGACTTATTAGGGATGGGCGTCGAATGTCATCAGATGTCGTTTGGGCATCTATTTAGATTCATATGTTGTTGTTATATTTATTAGTGCGGCGTGGAATGAGATTACCTGCTAATAATGCCTCAAATTCCTGAGCTAGACTATTTTTGGTTACGGTGGGTGACTGTTTAGATTACTATTTAAATTTGGTTTGCTAACACTACGTTTAGAATTTTTCATCTCTACATTTAAGTAAAATAATTTTATGGTTCTCTTTATATGTTATCTTTTCCAGATATCGTTATCGGGTTTATGCTAGCTTTGTAAAATGAATTAATGACTTTTTTTTTTTTTTTACCTTCTTCTCTGTAACGGTTTACATACTGTGACCATACACTGTCCTTTCAGGTTTGAAAAAAACTCATTTGTTGAACAGCTGGAGGCCGATGCTTTTAAAAATGGATAGTTCTGTCACAACTTTAAAAAAATTCTTCCATGGGTATTGGTCTGTTCTGGGTTTTTGGGTTTTTTTTTGTTTGTTTGTTTTTGAATCAATTTTGGTCAGTTAAAAATTTCCAACACAGCAATTTCAAAAAAAAAAAAAATTATCGTTCACTCGCGTGTCGTCTTGTCTTTATGGTGTCATTTCCTCAGTATCTGTTTTCTCATTTCTATTTTTCGCTGTCTCTCTCTTTTATTCTTGATTCGACCTTCCAGAGCTTGCTTTGTTTCCTGCTCCCTTCTGTCCTCCGGCCCCCGCACCTCAAAATCAGAATTAATTACTTCCTTTTCTTATGTGTCCATCGCACTATGTTCATGTTAGGATTCTGTCTCTTGACAGCTCTGCTTTGCTGAGACGCCCCGAGTTCCTCAGAGACAGAAGCCGTGTCCCCTTTCTGCCTGCATTCTGCTTGTTTCTCGTGCGACCTGGCACACGCCACACACCTGGCTGGCTAATTCTTGCTTTTCTGCCTATGTCTTTGTAACCCGCAGCTGCTGTTCCTCTACCTATAAGGAGGTTTTCGTAGATTGCGGTGTGTGCAGTGGGTGTTGCGTTGGCCTCGGGGGCTTAGTGGGAAGGAAGATGCTTACGTATTTGGGTTCATCACAAAGAGTAGCTCCCCCTGGATAAGACTCCGAGTTGAGGATGTTTTGCAGTTTGCTGGATGTTTGGAGAGCCCCAGAAAATGGCTTGGATGGTCTCAGGTGGTTCCCGGCTGCAGAGGTGGTTGTAGGTTTGGGTACCGTCACAGCCTGGGTGATGCCATATGTGAGCGGTGGCCTGGGGCCTCTCAGAGCTCAGGGCTGTTCTCGGAGCTGCTGTGACATGCTCTTCTCTTCGGTGGAGTTTCACCCATGTCTTGGTAAAGGTCACTCTGGCTCAGTTTAATTTGAAAATTCTGTCCACGCCTCCGATTTAGACCTATATCAAGCCAATACTTGAATAGAGGGGTCTTTCTCTGCTGTCATGGAATTGTCATTTGGTATATGTGACCATGAAGAGTTGTCATTCTTCAGCATGGGTGGGGTAAGGGAGGTGAGAGGCCACGATTTCTGTCGCGTGAGGAAAAATCAGTTTAGAATTTTGATGGCGTCCTCGCCCTTTTGAGCCAAGTGATTTTTCACGTAGGGCGGAGCGTGGATAAAGAAAGTCGCTGCCCTCAGGGAGATTTCGAGGGCCAGAGTCTGTCCGGGGACAGGACCGATCAAGGAGAGACAGGGCAGGAGTTCGGGCGGGCCTGCTCCGTGGAAGCCCGCAAGGCCTGCCACTGTCCTTCGGTCATCGAAAGCGTTCAGTGCTGATCTGGTTTGACACGACTTTGAGTAACTTCCATCTCCCAAATAATACCAGTACTCTTTCAATCTACAGAGGTGATCTGAGCGCTTTTCCAGAAGGGGCTGGAACATTCCAGGAGAAAGATGACCACCTCCTTTAGGATATTTATTCCTGTTGGGTGAGCTCATGTTCCATTTAGGGCCCAAGGAGACTGACCTTCACATTGAAGAAGCAGAAGCGTATCTGTCCTCTTGGATTTTTTTCTTTCTTTTCTTCTTTTTTTCATGGGGGAAAAGTGTCAACTGTAATTATAAGAGGAACCTTTTTCTTTAAAGAGTTGATCCAGAAATGTTGGCGGTTTAATTGAAGAACTTGTCTACGTTTTTACATTTTCCTTAGGGACACAGAAACTAATATCTTTCTCGAGGTTGCTTTTTAAATTTATATTCAATGTCTTATTTGGGTCTCAAATGCAGTAAGTGATTAGAGTACTTAATTTTTCTTGCTACGCATTTTACTCAGAGGGGACTCTTTGGCGGCATGCCTGTCCCCAGAGTTGATTAACTTCTCATGTCACTGATCTCTTTAGTGAACAGGACATCTGCTGTGTACTCTAGGCTCCACCACTTTACAGACTTAGGATGGTAGGTTTGTCTTTCTCTACCCGCTATCGTTAATAGGGGTTCTTTAAGAGCAGGGAACGTGTCGAACGCTGGGGCCTGACTAAGTGCCTGGCACGTAGTAGGTGTTCATTAAAAACAGTTGGAATTGGGCTGATGTGGGATTTAGAGGAGCGCTGACTAGTCTGGGTCTGTGACTTAGAAAGGAGACAAGGTGCCTTTTAAGGATACGCATCCCAGTGATTTTTCAAGCGATCTGGCTGTTTATTTTAGGATTCAAAAAGTAGAGTGTTCCGTTTAGCAGTCTTTCACAATGTGACATCATCCAGTTCTGTCGACTGTGTTCCAGAGTCCCGGATTTTGGGGGCTCTTCCCGCTCAGAAGGCAGGGAGGTTGCTGGCAAGTCCCTTGGGTTTTGCAAAAGGGACGTGAGCCTGTGTGGGCACTGCCCAGCCGGGTTACAACTTGCCCACTGCCGTTGGTGTTTCAGGGGTGAGGTAATCTTAGCTCAGCTTAATTTAATACACCAGAGTTTTGTTTGTTGAGGAAGTCGTTATCTATTGAAGGGTTTAAGAGGTTAGGGACGTTATGAATTGCAGTCAAGTGGGTACCCGGTTGTCTAATGCCCCAGACAAGCCAGTGTCAAAAGCACACCTCAGCAGTCACCGTTGGATGGCGAGGTTTATTGTAAAGTTTTT
>NW_006443292.1:3612042-3652394 GCF_000325575.1 Pteropus alecto | reverse complement strand
TCCGCATAGAAATCAAATGGTTTCAGGGGCCACGAATGGCGTGAAGTCATGAATATTTTGAAACCCGGATGTAAATTTCCATTCTTTTCCCCTGTTGCTTCTGAGACAGCTGTTAACGGAGCTGCTGGTGTAAAATATTGAGATATAGCGAAACGCGAGCGTTGAGATCGATCGCTGGCGGATTTGGATTCCTGGGATAGTCCTGGAGGCTGGTGAGGCTGCTCCGAGAAACTCACGAACTTGGCCTCCGAGCCGAAGCACATGCTTTGTTCATTTGCAGAAGGCGCTGGCCCATTCTTTTAGCCAGTTGTTAAATCACTTTGGATGTTTTGACAGCCTCGAAAAGTCACAACTTTAAAAAAAAAAAGTTCAAATTTGGAAAAAAAAAACAAAAACAAAAACGGTAAGGAAATGATCTCCTAGTGAGACAACTTCTACTTAAGAAATAAAAGCTCCGAACACATAAACTCTGTGTCATAAACAACTTGTAATTTTGATCGTTTTCAGTTACAGCTCCAACAGCCTCGACGATAGATCTTAAATATGTTTATCACAGCTGGAAAAATGTTTTATGTCATCCTTGTTTATCATAATATGCCACCTACTCCGGTTATGCCTTACTGCGGTTCTGCGTCTTTGTTTTATGTTTACCGGGGAGGGGGAGGCAATGATACCTAGATAAACGATATCTAGGAATTGAAATAGGAAAAAAAAAAACCCCAAAAACCCAAACGTATTGAGCCAGTGCGCTTTCTAGCTTATAGCTAGACGTCAGCTGGTGGCCTCCAAGCTGTGGTTTATTGAATAATACTTAATCCTTAGCACAGCCCTCGGTGAAGATCTCTCTATGGCTTTTTTTTCTGAATGTTTTACAAACATCCCTAAAGCTTCTCCAGGTGAGGGCAGGGGAATTTTTTTTTTTAAGTCGGTCATCGGGATGCTACAGTTTAGAGAGTAGAAAGCTAATTGGCAGTCGGAGGAGACCCTGTGTGTGCCTGGGGTTTGGCCTCTGTGACTCAGACCTTGCATTCCACCCAGCACCAGTATTTAGTGACTAATTTGCGGCAAGTTATGTCATCTCCCCGAGCTTCGGGATGTTCGAGAAGCCTCATGAGGAGTTGGGTCCCCTGCTCTTTGGGCCTCATACACATTTCTTCTACTTCTTATCCTGTAAACTTGAAATCTTTCCTGCAGGAATTTTTCCCAGTTCGGGTTCTGCCTTGCCAGTCGCGTGTAATCGGGTGCCACTTATTAACATACTCTGAAAATCGCAAATTCATTTAAAAACTATCTTAGGCCCAGCGCAACGAGGAAAGTCCGTTTAATGGGCCCCCATCGTATTCCGAAGCTAAATGGAAACCAGGTTTAGATTATTTGAATTCATGCGTGTCTTCGCCATCCCATCCGACGCACGGCGGAGGGTTGAATTAAACGGGATCAAAAATCCGAAGGCTGGTGCCTAGCGTTTCAGAATTCCATTTCATCTTCAGCTGGCACTGTTGGCTTTTCGGAAAAACGAGGCTATGTTTGAATTCGCTGTTAACAGCCCATCCGGGAAGCGAATGGACATGTCGGTTGGTGGCCACGTGAGCTCAGCAGCGGTGCGCGGAGTTATTTAGACCCCTTGGTCCTCGCTGGGGCTGCAACTTACAAGAGCACAGACGCCAACTTCTTGGGGTGGTTAGCGCAGGGGGTTAAGGCAAGTCGGGGCCCTGGCCCCTTCGGGGTTCCCATCCGTGGCTTCCCGCAGCCCTCCGACCCCCGGTACCCTCCTGGGGTTCTCTCCCTCTGATGGCCGTGTCTGCCACAGCCTTCTTCCTGGGCCTCTGGGAGCCGCCCCGACCGGCTCAGACCCTGTCGGTATTTGCCGATCGTCTTCCCAGGATCTCTCTGGAAGAAAATCCATTTCGAGAGCTGGGTCCCCGGGTGCTGCCGCAAAGGACTGTGGAAGATGAGCAGAGTGCAGGGTTTGGGGCTGTGGATTCCAGCTCCGGCTCAAGTTCATGGTGACCAAAAGTGCGTTCTGTCCCTCTTGCTCACTGCACGGATTGTCACCTGGATGCGTGACAACGCTGTCATTGCCTGTATGCACCATGATGCGGCTTTGGCACGCATAGGAATGATGTTATAACCTCTGCCAGGTGTCTGCATGTTTTCTAGAAACATCTCCGCTTGGCAGCATGAGACCAGGGCTCTAGTTTCTGCCCTGCCACCAGGAAGTGCCAAATTTTAGGAGAGTCACCTGCTCTCTCTAGACCTCGGTTTATTCATATGTAAAACGGCATTACAGATGCTTCAGGCTCAAGGGACTCGGGCCCCAGATGGGGTGCTCAGGACCCCTTAAAATTGTTTGCACACTGTTTTTAAGTGTACATTTTTTGGAGAAAGGGCCTAGGTTTTATCAGACTTTCTGAGAGAGATCTAGGACCGAACAGGCACACACACGCACGCACACACCAGGCTCAATCTCAATCTATCTCAGAGGCTCCCACGCTTCTGAGTACCTGTCTGGACGGTCCCTCCATCACCTCCTTCCTCTGTGCAGTGGGTGGCGACTGTGGCTTGCCCAGATGTCGCTACCAAGTAAGCAGAAACTCAGGTAGTGTTAGCAAAATTAAATCGCTCCGGGGGTGGGGAAAAAAAAAAAATCAATGTTAGTGAAATTAAGTCACTTGCTCTTAAAAGCAAAATGGAACCGTTTTTCTTATTCATTGGGCTATTTCCTCCCTCTAGAGAACTCACCATTCCTTTGTTCATTTACGATGTCCTTTTGCAGGAGAAGCAGCCATGGACAATTACAGTAGGCTTTTGGATACCCAAGCCGGGGACTTAGGGACTGGTCCTCGGTCAATTAATGAGAAAATATGAATCCAAAGTATTACAATCTGCTTATGAGAGGAGGAGACCTTGCACAGGGGAAAGGGGATTCGCGAGGCATGTTAGGGTCTTGCCATCCTTGCCGGCCACTGTGGGTATCAGCTAGCACACTCCTGTCGCTCTGCCAGGATGCTGCGGTTGAGAGCACCCTGGATGCCCAGCAGACCTGGTTTCATAGAGAGATTCTTCACCAGTGTTCCAGGCAAGGTGTGAGCGTGAACTGGGGGCTGCCCCTAGGGGCTCCTCGATCACTCATTCCTCCTCCCCTTGTCCCATGACCCCTCTAGGCTGTAGCAGGCAGGGGGCCCGGGGCGTGGGAGGACCCCAGAAACAGAAGTACCAAACGTTTGTCGGCAACTCTGTGTGTGGTTTGGGGCCAAAGAGATGAAACAGGTAAGGAATGAACTGTGAGGATTGATTGTCATTTTGAGGACGATTATTATAAAAAAAAAGACGTGCTTCTGGTAAGACACGTAGACAGATGGTGGGGAGCGTGAACGCCAAGCCCCCACTGATTCTTCTCAGACTTTTCTTCCTTTTCCCCAAAGGTAAGGTCTGCACATACTCTTCAGGGCCAACATGTCGTGTCCTGGGTATTTTTTAAACGCAAATGTGCAGTTAGTGGTTTTTCAACGTAATGTGTCTCAGAGATCTTCCTGTAGCAGAAGGATCCACTTCGTTTCTGAAATGGTTTTGCGTGTCTAAATAACATGGGCACGTAGGCTCCTTGTAAAGATTAAAACAGCAGAGAATCTCAGAGTACAGGACGGCTTTTCTCTCTCCTTTCCTGGCACCTCTGAGCCGCTGCCCTGTCCCCAGAGGTCACCGCAGCTCACAGCTCAGTGTGTTTCCCCGTGGGCGTATACACCTGTCAGCCGACGAGGAAGGAAGCAGAGAAATATGGATCGGTCTTTTAAAAACATGTGTAGGATCCCTATTGTCCCGAGTGTGTCCCTCGCCTTATTTTTAAATAATTGTGTTTATTTCTTTTTCTATTAGAATAGTTTTAGATGTACAGAAAAGTTGCCATGACGGTACAGAGTTCCCGCGTCTACATAGCTTCCCCCTGTTAACATTCTCCGCTGCTGTGGTGTATTTGCCACAGCCAAGGAACCGGCATTATGACATTTCTATTGATTAACGACACCCAACCCTTTATTCTGATTTCACCACTCTTCGGCCAGTGTTCGTGTTCCGTCCCAGGACCCCATGCCCGATCTTGCTTTCAACGTAGTCGTCACGTCTCCTCCGCCTCTTCTGCCCCGTGATCGTCCCTCTCAGACCACCCTTGTTTTTAGTGGCCGCGGGAGCTTTGAGGAGCGCTGGTCCCGTTTCCTGCAGAGGATCCCTTCATCTGGGCTCGTCTGATGGATGGTTTTCCTCTGGTTACACTGGAATCACTGGGGCGGTGGGATGGCGGGAGACCGCAGAGGCGAAGCGCCCTTCCAATCGCAGCCCGTCTGAGGGGAAATGCTGTCACCGTGACTTGTCCCCAGTCGTGTTAACCTTGACCTTGACCACCGGCTGGGAGGGTGTTCATTGGGCTGCTCTATTGTAAAGGGCCTTAAAAAAATCAGCAACATATTGATACTCTCCGTTCTTCTTAATTGTTCTGTATTGCTCACTGGAAGGGGATCTTGCAGCTTCTTTAAAAGGTGGACGTTTAGGTTGTTTCCCAGTGTCTGATTTCGTAAAGAAGGTTCTAGGGAATACTTTCACGTTTACCTGTCTGCCCCACCTATGTGGTGGGTCCCCGGAATAGGAGTTGCTGAGCCAAAGGTTATGGGCATTCGGCATTTTGGACTGACGGTGCCCTCCACAATGTCTATAAACGTGTGTTTTTACCAAACGTAGGAGAGTCCCTGTCGACCTGTGTCCCCATCTGATTTCGTAAAGAAGGTTCTAGGGAATACTTTCACATTTACCTGTCTGCCCCACCTATGTGGTGGGTCCCCGGAATAGGAGTTGCTGAGCCAAAGGTTATGGGCATTCGGCATTTTGGACTGACGGTGCCCTCCAAAATGTCTATAAACGTGTGTTTTTACCAAAAGTAGGAGAGTCCTTGTCGACCTGTGTCCCCATTCAAGCTCGGTGTTATGTGATTTGTAATTTTTTTTTTTTTTTTGCTAATCCTGTAGATTAAAAATGTCTTAGTTTTCATTTCTCTGATCGTGAAAAGTGTATTTACGATGCCCTGGAAGCCTTCACGTGAGAACGGGCTCTCCAGCAGCATGTGATAAACATCTATTTGGTATTGCGCTCTGCTAAAAATAAATAAATAAATAAAAAAGAGAAAATAAGGCTCCACCCTCAAAGAATCAAGGCCTTTATCTAAAAACTCTCGTTTTCACAACTACCTAAGATATTTTTCTGGTCCTAGGCCCCCCGCGTTTAAAAATGGAAAGCACTCAATACGTGTCACCCCGAGTCTGTGCCAGTTGATCGCTGGCCTTTGGTACGCGGGCGAGAGCTGCTGTCTGACGGTGTGGAGGTTTTAATGGGGAGACGCTTGGGGGTGGGAGAAGCACACGTGCTCAGAGGCACCAGGGGACTCTGGGTGACGTGGGTCTGGGGTGGTTGAACAGTGTGGCAAATCTAGGCCCTTAATCTCCAGGGTCATTACATTTAGCCAAGACTTTGACTCATGTTCCTTTGTCCCATGTCTTGTAAGGCATTACTAGGGACGGGCTGGTGGAGCCTGAGCAGCGGTGTCCCCTAGCCCCAGGGCTGGCTGCATCTGCCCCCTAACCCCTCCTCCTGCCTCCAGCCTGGCCGCCTGATCTCGCGAGAACACCCTTCCCTTGCTGCGCCCTGACTCGCCCCCCGCCCGCGTGCTGTGCCTGGGAGACCCGTTAAGCCTCCAAGGCTGGGTCCGGGATGAGCCGAAGGCCGCAGGCGCAGAGGCGGTGCTGGCCATCAGTCGGGGGGTGTCAGCCCCTTCGGTCAGTGATGGCCCCTGCATGCGGGGGACAGGCTTTCCCGTCCTGCTGTAGGGACTTGAGGCTTTTTTGTGTAGACTTCTTTCCTCCCCTGCAGACCCCCCTCATTTGAATCCCATTCTTTGAGCTGGGTTCCTCGCGGTTCCCTGGGATGTCTGGTCCACACGGCTGGTGCGCGTGGCCGCTGTCCAGCAGGCTGGGCCTCCAGCTGCGGAGCGCGCAGGATGCTGCAGGCCGGTCCGCGGTGCTCACCCCTCGCCCGGGCGGCCCCAGCTGCTGACAGCAGAGGCTTGTGTCCCCCCGGGGCCCCGCGGAGCCGCCGTCAGCACCTCCCAGGGCTGTGCGGCCTCACAGAGCGAGAGTCTCGTCTGGGGTTCCGTCTGTCTGCGACAGAAGTCTTCAGGGCCGCGCCCCGCCTTATCCGAAGGAGGAGATAGGGGACAGCTGTGACTCTCAAAGCTGCGTCCGCCTCCTTCCTGCTCGCCGTTCGGAAACGCGTCCTTTATCCCGCACCAAGGCGCTCTTGTGCTGATCCTTTTATTTCTCTGTAGTTTGTTCTTTTTTTTTTTTAATCTTTTTTTCCCATCATTGTTTATGTCTACGTCCGGTACTGTGCTGTTGACTTTGAAGCAAATAACACAGCGAGTGCTGGGTGTCGGGGCAGGAAATCGGAATTGGGGGGTTATTAGAGGGGTGACCCCCCACTGCACCCTCTGTTTGCAAGGACGGGTTCCACGCGGGGCTATTTAATCCTCTGCGACAGCATCGAGTGGGCGTGTCCCGCACCCCTTCGCCAATGAGGATGAGACTCGGACAGGCCCCAGGGGCCCCGGATGCATGTCCTGTGGCGCTGTGAACACCTGCCACCTTCCCAGAGTGCGTGATGGTGACAGCCTGGCTTTCCCCGCTTCCCTCGGGACCTCAGCCTTCAGTGCTCCTGGCCCCGGCACCCCTAAGTCTGCTCGACTGGAAGGCCTGAGTGTGAGGGGTTTGCTAGACTTGGGATGTGGGGTGCAGATGCTGGCGGCTGGCTGCCTTTGGCCCCTCACGCCCCACTAAGTGCTTTGCTTTAAAGCTGCTCACGCTCGTCCACATTTTGCACGCACTCGAGAATTATATTGTTCTCAGCCTGACTTGTAAAGAAGAAAAAATGAGCTGCTCAATGGTCGCGGGAGAACACAGATTATTTCGAGTGGGCGATTAACTGTAAAGGCATCTTCATAGCATCTAACTCTCGGCATCAAATACAGAGGGAGTTGGCCAAGGCCGAGGTGACTGACACCCAAGAGCAGTGCGAGGAAGGGGAGCTGTGATTTCCGAGAGCTCCGAGAAGCAGTAGCTTCGCCTCTGTCCTCCAAGGAGGACAGGGCACGTGCGGGGGCAGCTCCTGTAGACCGCGTGTCCTGTCTTTATTTTTTTCCTTACGGTTTTGGCACAGCAACAGTTTGACGTTCTGCAGAAGCATCGTGGCGACAGTGTCCGCCTTTCCGTGACACGTGGGGTCAGAAACAATAGCCGTTTTACCCCGGGGTCTGTGTTCCATCGTGTACGCGCGGGTGAAGACATCTGGAAGGTTCTCTACGGGCTTCCTTTGCTGTCTTCCCATGAGCTGTCAGGCCCTCGGTGCCCAGTGTGTGGGAGAGAGAGTCCCCTTCCAGTCCTATGCACCTGGCTGTAGCATCCTTGCCAGCCTCACGGTCTCTAAGGAGGACATTTTCTGCCCCAGAGTCGTGTGAAACAGTCAAGACTTAAGCCCAGTTTGGACCTCTCTGAGCCTTAGTTTCCCTCAGAGGGAAAATTCCACCCCCAAAGGTTATCAGCAGTCAGTGAAGTCAGGCTTCAAAATCTCTGCAATATGCAGCTCCACAGAAATATTTATCATCGCTTCAGGCAGCTGAGTCTGCTTCCAAGTCGATCCTACTGCATGTTCTTACGCTCTATGTTGGTCTTAGTTCTGGGCTCTCCTCCCCCATCAGAGTCACAGAGGGTCACACAGCCCTCCTCCCCGGGGACCCCCACGTGCTCGGTTGCTGCAGCCATTCACCATGAGATGGATTTGGGGTTCCTGCTCCGCCCCGGCTGTCTTTGGATAATCTCCCATTCACTCTCCTAAAGTGTAGAGATACAAACCCAGTTCGAGGGGTCCTCTCCGACGTGGGACCCCTTACTCCACTGAGTCACCCTAAGTATGGTCTAAGACCACCTAACTTGTTTTGCTTGGCAGTCACAACACCGCATCGTCGCACAGAGAAATCATATTCAATTAAATCTCCTGAGTCTTTTTCACACCTCCTACATTTGTGCATTTCTTTTTTGCACCCAAGTGTCCAAATAACATAATTTCCTCTCGATTGCAATTCCAATCTGTTGATCTTTTTAGCTCTCGCCTCTGTCATCCGATGCATTTGCCATCTCTCCTGGAAACTCGTTGTCCTGGAATTAGAGAAACATTTTATTTACTCCATCATTCGAGTAATCGATACAAATATTGAAACGTAAGGACTCTGAAAGAGTCTCATGGCTTCCACTAGAGACCTTCCTTGAGCCGTTCATTAGACATCGCTCTGGAGAGAGAACCGTCCGTCTACCAAGCTATTCATACGCGGTTCATGTTGCTACCCTTTGTCGACAAGGATACGGTGAGATTTTTCTAACAAGGCACCGTGGACGTAATCTGGTGCCGTCACAATCTAACAATTTAGAACATCCTTATGCCAAGAAAAGAAAAAAAAAATAAAACCCAAACATCCATCATTGTGGTTTCTGATCCATGGCTTAGCTCTCCAGTGGTGTGCTTTTTACTGTTTCTGCCTTCGGTTGGTAATACAGCTACAGCAGTGCCCTTAAGGGGTGTCACAGCCAGGTGGCTTGGCTGTTGGGCCGCTGTCTGGAGCAGACTGGGGTGGAGCTCCTTGGGAGAAACGTGGTTTAGCTGAGCCTCTGGGGAGCTGAGGCCTGGGAGGGCAGGCGGGAGGCCGGCGGTGGCTTCCGTGGGGGTCCAGGCGGGTGGGGGCTGCTCCCGCGGCGTGCGTGGAGAAGTCCCGAATGCAGAAGGTGCCTGGTCTTGGTGAAAGTCACAGCATACCTCTGTCCAGGAGTCAGGATGTGATCGGCCTCTAGATGCTTGGAGAAGACCACAGGGAACCGAGTAGCCCTCCTTTGGGGGAGACATGAACCCCTGGAAGTATGAGAGCAAGATAATTACTGTGGAAATCATAAGATGCAGAGGGGCGGGGGAGGTGATTTCTTAGGGGAGGCAGGAGCTTGGGGACAGGCTGGAGCGTGACCAACCCTTATTTATGCTTCGTCCGCCACATTTCATAAGGTGAGAGCTGCTTGGAGGTGCATCAGGCTGTAAGAAAGAACCCGTGAACACCCCAGGTTAGAAAGTCCATGAGATAAGGTGCTAATCCTATCGGAATCACATCGCATGGTGGGGTTCAGCCACAATCTAGTTCACAGAGGTTACGGATTCCACGTGGGGTTTTAGCTTCTACCCGATCCACACAGAGGTGCGTGCTGGCGCCCGTCTGCTGACCCCTTGTCCCTGCCTCGTGTACCCAGAGCCCGTTTCCCTGGGGACTTTGTGCACAACTCTTGCAGGAGGACCCCCCGTTTGTGCCCTGAGGTCTCAAGCTGTGACATTTCCGAAAGCTCGGCCCACCTGAGGCAGAGCTGGAGCCGAACCCGCTTTCCTGCAAGCCGGCTGGGTGGCCTCTCCTCGGTCTTTGGAGGTGGATGGGCCGCTGACCTGTCTTCAGCTGCTCATTTACCTGTGTGACCCACCTGCGGGGCCGAATAAAATGCAGGAAACATTTTTCTCTGTCGTCTTTTTTTTTTTTTTTTTAAATTGTGGTAAAACACACAAAACATACCATTTCCCATCTTAACCAGCTTTAAGTAAACAGTCACGTTCAAGTACATTGGCAATTATACAACCTATCTCCAGAAATCTTTTCATCTTGCAAAGCAGGAATTCTGTACCCATTAAATAACGACTCCCCATTGTCCCAGCTCCCTCCTGTACCCTCCGTTCTGTTTTCTGCCTCTGTGAATTTGGCCACGCTGGATACGCGGGTCGTACAGTGTGCGTTATTTTTGCTGTTGTTTGTGAGTTCGTTTCTGTGACTGGTTTATTTGACTCAGCATAACGTCCTCAGGATGCATCCGTGTGTAGCATGTGTCAGAATCGCCTCGAACACATTTTGTTTCTCCGTTCACCAGTTGACGGACACTTGGGATGTGTCTGCCTTTTGGCGGCCGTGAGTCATGGTGCCCTGAAGCTGGGCGTGTGTAATCTGGCATGCTTTCGTTTGGTTACTAACCACGTTCAGAGCGGCCGTTCCCAGATTCCGTATCTTCACCAGAGTCATGGCCAGAGCCTCAGTGATCACGCCTTCCCGGCCCTGCTTCTGGCTGGGGTGTCCCCTGGCCCTTTTTAGTGGCATCCGTTCCAGGCTTTCCTCGGCCCTTCCGTGGGATGCCTTGCCTCTTCCTGCCCTCCCTCTACCTCTACCTCCCCTTTCTCTGTCCCCTCCAGGGGCCCAGCTCCACTCGGTCCCTGCTGACCTCAGCAGCTTGCTTCCCAGTCCGCTTCTCTCCTGGAGCTCCTGCTCTGCGTGTGGCTTTTGGCTCACTCCCTCCGTGGGCGTCACGGAGGCCTGGTGTCCTGTCGTGTTTTGTGAGATGCTTCTCTGTGGTAGGTAGGAGTTGGTTCATTTGGCATCCGGCAGGGGCGTTATCTTTGTCTGGGTGTGCATCAAGCCCATGGTGCTGATTCTGTGTTAGGGTCACTGCGGGACAGAAGGGCATCCGCCCTGCAGGCCTTGGAGTGAGGTGGCCGTTAGGACTGACTGCCCCTTGAAGGTAGGAGTGTGTTGGTTTGGTTCACTGCTGACTTCCCAGCACCGGGGGGTGGTGGGGGGAACACACAGTGGTTGTTTTCATAAGTATTTGTTGGAAGAATGAACACATTTAATCCCAACCGCATATTTGAATCACGAGCAAACTGAGGTACAGGGCAGGTGGCGAGTTGGTTAGTGATGGGACCAAGAGTTATCTTGTCCCTGAGGACCAGCCCAGTGCCACTGCTCTCTAGCAAAGCCCCCAGGTCAGATGGGAAGCCTCAGCGGTTCATGGGCCTGATCTTTCACACCGTATCCATGAATCACCGTGTGTGTGGGATGCGGAGGGCGGGGGGATGGGTGCTGTCTGGCCTACACCGTGCCTGCGTGGTGGTAGGAAACTGTCCCCTTACCCGCCAGAAGGCCTGGTACCGAGGCTCCCACAGGGCCCATGGCGTCTAAGCGGGTGGTAGCGAGTGGGCATAACCAAAGGGAATCTAGTCCCCGTGTGCTCCATCGTCAAAAAGGCCACCAGCCACCAGAACTGGGAATAATTAGGAAGGATGAGAGCTCCTCTTAGGAGGGAGCTTTTTAAACTATAGAGACTTAGAGAGAGTTTTGGACTTTTGATATTTTAAGATCAGGAAGGAAGGAATTTGGAATAACTGTCAGAACAGGCAACGTTTTTATGAAGACCCAGGAAAATAATCGATGCCACCGCCACCTCTGAAGCAAACACAGCTTTATTCTACACCAATCCGTCCGGCTCCGGATGCTTTACGTGGTGGGGACACAGTGGCTTGTGCACCCTCTAGTCTTGGAATGAATTCTGGGTAAAGTCCCCATTTCTTCGATGGGGAGGCAGGATGTAAACATCTCTCCCCCATCTTGGTAAGTTTTTGCCGCATCGTAGCACCTGCTCCGTTAACGCTGAGTTAATTAACATTCAGAATCCCGTGTTCTGTGTGCACGGGCGTTTTCGATCACGGTTCTGTGTGGCATAGAGATGGCTCCGATGTGGGGCGGCGAAGAACAATCTGCACGTGGAAAAATGACACTTAGTTTTTAATTTCTGTTCTCGGAGTCACGCGTGTAACGCAGTCGCTTACGTTCTCGTCATTGCCTTTAGTTATGGACCTGTCGGGTGGTGGGGCTGTTGTCCGTGTGAGAGAGACACGTATATATACAATGTAAACATTCTCATGGACACATTAAGATAAAAGGCTTAACATGAATGTGTCTGTTTATACTTACACAGAAAATTCTGTAACAAATTCTACTAAAACAGTATCCGTGTTTGTTATCATAACATTGTCTCTCCGCCCCGCCCACCTCTCATCTCTGATTTTTTTGGTTAGTCGAAGTCTACTGAGGGCAATGCCACTGTTTGCGGAGGGTCGCTCAGATCTTGAATGAGCTGAGGACTGGACTGCAGATTCAGAAGCCACGGGAGGGCCGTGGGGTATTAGGGACACTTCCTGTCCACCCCGTTGTCCTTTGCTGTGTTTCAAGCATCGTTTCTGTGGGTTGCTTGGGGATTTTCTGGTAGACTGGAGATCAGATTAGGATGTACACAGGTGCCCGTTACCGCACTGCACATTTAGGTGAGTACGGAGGAGAGTGACAGATTGAGGGGTGTGGATCGAAAGGATTATTTCCTAGGGCAGTGGTTCTCACAGAGTGGTTCCGTTATCCAGGCACTTATTAGACTTATTAGCATATTCTCGAGCCCCTGCACGTTAGAGACCGTCCTTGTCCCCACAGGGTGACATCGACCTCAGCGCTGCTAGTCCCAATGCCCTTTCTAGTGTCTGCCCTGCTGTTGCTCTTGTCCCGTTTCCTGGCGCACAGGCTGTACCCCTGGGGTTCCCCTGAACTGCCACCAGCCACCTCCTGCTGTGCGCCCCTCCCTCTGCCTGGCCCAGGGCCTCCCCCACTGCCGTCTTCCTGCCTTTTCTGGAAACATCCTGCTTATCTTTTAGACTATTCAGGGCTCCCCTCCTCTGAGAAGGCTGCCTGCCCTCTCCAGGGATGGGGGTGGTGGTGGTGTCATGGGTGCCCTTTCCAGGGTCTGGCCAGGAAAGGTGTCAGAAGGACAAGCAATGATTTTGCTCACTTTTCCTCTTTGTCGTATGTTAGTAATATTTAGATCGGGGCAACAGAACGCGTGAATGTTTTTATTAATGTTTAATTTATGTAGTAACATTGCCTGAAGCTCGTGACTGTCGACAGGGACACAGAAACACTTATCTGATTGTCCTGACAAGTTCTCTAGGGTGGGCATTAAGAGCCCACTGTGCAGGTGAAGAACACGAGGCTGAGGGCGGGGAGTCGGTCAGTGGCCCTCTGGGACTCAGACCCAAATCATCCCATTTTTCTGTTTTCTAGAACCCAAGATCGTGCTTAATGGAGATCATGTCAGAAAGCCGTAATCGAATTTCTCGTCGAGCTCTTGCAGATCCTTAAGATATGCAGCTTTGGGGAGTTTCTCAGTCAAACGCTTTTCATTAGCCCTGTCTCCTATTAGCGGTTCCTAAGGATTTATTTTCCAAATACGTGTATAGTTTGTTTATGCCATTCGTTTAAGCCCCCGGAGCAGGAATTCTGCCTTTTGATGTTTTAAAAATACCTAGGAACATTTTGGGAGCAGTATTTTTTTCCCACTGAAAGACTTTCTTTAAAATGGTATCTTTGGGGCGGTGAATTCTACGCCCCCTAGAAAGAATGTGAGAGCATCGCCCCCTCCCCGCCATACCTGCCTGCCTGACCTCCTGCGAGGTGGTCTGGCTTGGGGACCAGGCGCCCCTCCCCACCCTCCTCCATTCCCCACATTGGCGGGCCTCCCTCTGTTCTGGTTCTGCTGTCCCTGTTCTCCGACGCTGGGCTTGCTGCCCAGGCCACTGTCCCTGCCACCCCCAGGCTGTGTTCCCTCCCTCTGCTTCCTGCCTGCCTTCATTTCCATAAGCTTCCGCGACTCTTCACGGGGCGGGGGCAGCCTGCGATCTCTCACGCCACGTGTGCCCGAGTCTTTTGGGTGTCTGCAGCTTTGGAAAGGGGGGAGCAGGGTTTTGTAACCTCCTTCGCATGGTGCACGTGCAGCAGCGAGGGCATGTCTCTCCTCCGCCCCCCCGCTTGGCACGTTCGGGCCCTTAGGGCTCGGGGCATTTCACGGCACCAGTGAGAGGCACGTCGTGGTCCCTTTCCTGTGTGTGGCTTGGGCCCTTTGAACGTGGTACTATCATTTACGGTCCAGCTGGGTTTTCCTGTTTCTCTTCCTATCACAGAAATGTCCCAAAGACCGACGCTCTGTCACTCACAAAACCCAGAACAGCTGGTGGCCGGGTCCTGCCCTGTCCTTGATGGCTTGGGCTTGTCTTCTTTTCATGAATAAGAGGGTCACGTCTTCCTCCTTTTTTTTTTTTCTTCTATAAATGGAGAGAGAGTGTCCAGAGTGGAGACGGTGTCTTCATCTGAAGAAGCCGTTGGTTCCCGCTCTGTAGCGTGGCTTCTGGTCACTCAGTGGTCTGCGTGGGCCACGGAGGGAGGCCAGGAGGCAGAGCGAAGCCGGTTCTTTGAAAATTCAGCAAACTCTGGTGACGTGACTTCAGGCTCTTTCACTGGGCGCTGGATATTTTTGGTCCATTGGAGACGATGGCAAACAAATCGATGCCTCGCGCTTTATCATGTGATCAAACACACGTGGACGGCGGTAATAGATTGAACTAAGCGCTCTTCTATAGGGACTTCTGTTTATTATTTAAGAGCAAATGAATAGGCTTCGTTTATAATGGCGTGGAAGGAATCTGGGTTTTGAGGCTGGGCAGAAGGAAAAAATGATAGTACGAAAGAAAACATAGACTTTCTCACTGAGTCCTTGCCCCGAAGCTGGCTGATAGATCTCGATTTTGAGAGCACGTTGGTGGCCAACATCCAATGGAGACCTCATTCTCGCCTTTCCAGCTCGGGCTGACTTAACGCGAGAGTAGAAATTAGTATGCTAGACGCACCTGGGTGCCCGGTCAGGCAGACGTCGCTTCCGAAGGTGCTGTGTGCCCAGACATTCGGCACAAGAAACATGGCAGCATATGAGCAGTGCGGAGCCTTTGATTTCTGGGGCAGTGGCCGGTGATCACTCAGCTAAATACGTCCCTTCAGGTACCGACGCTTCCAGACGTGCCATAAAAACAATAAAAGGAGGAAATGAGAGTGGGTCAGGGGCACTGTCGAAGCCAGGGTGTTTGGGCAAAGCTCCGAAGAGGTGGCATTCGAGTGGAGAGCCACGTGACGGGCATGGGGCAGCCCCGTGATGGCGAAGCGCTCCAGAGAGCGGGGGACGAGGAGGCGGGGAGTCTGGTGACCCCAGTGCGCTGAGCAGCAACGTGCTAGAAGGTGAGGTAGACGTAGACAGGGATGAGTCCCCGTTGAGTCTCTCGGGCCCCGGGCTGGGTCACGGGGAGGCGGTGGCCGTGGTCCAGGCTCAGATCAGAGTCAGAGCAGGGGAGACATCCATCCATGGCACACGTGCGTTTGGGGCGCCTGGCAGCAAGGGCGCCAAGTACCGTTTGGGGCCCCGGGCGGATCACCGCGGACTGAATCGAAAGCAATTTCTAGTCTTTCTGGGGCCAACATCGTCATGTGCGTGATCAGAGCAAGCGTGAGAAGCCAGAGCTGGGGCTCGAAAGGCATGGACACACTCTGGGACGGAAGGACACGGGCGGCAGACATGCGGGGGGCTCGGGAGGTGGGGGCGATCGTGGGGAGGGCGCCCGAGACGCTCACAGGCTTGGGAGCCGGAGCCGAGAGGACTTCTCTTTTTCAGTGTCAACACGGGCAGGTTCAAGGTGTGCAGACGGCGAGACACGGGCGTTCACCGCGCAGGGACTAACCACCGCGAGGCCGGGGGACCCGCCACCCCCTCACGGGGTTTGCGTGTGCGTCACGTCATTTAAGAGCCGCTCTCTCAACGACTTCGAAGTCTGCCGCATAACGATCGTTAGTTACAGTCGCCGCGCTGCGTGTCGGATCCCCAGGCCTCGTTATTTATCTTACAGCCCGGAGTTTGCACCTTGGAGCGGCCTCGGTTTCCCCATCTCCTGGCCACGCCCGTTCTCTCCTCCGTGTCTATGCCTCGGGCCGCGAGAGTCCACGTCGTGCACGTGGCGGCCGACGGCGTTCGCCTTTCCCCGTCCGACACGTCAGTTAGCGTGATGCCCGAGGACTCATTTCTGTGCCAGGTCCGTGTGGCCTGACGGGGAGAGAGGGATCAGGAACGAGTCACTGAGTTTTGACACGAGCGGTTCTTGGCCAAGATGTGGACGCCTGGGAGGGGGGGAGGTCTGGGGGAGGGGACAGGTAGCTGGACACCCGAGTGCAGGTGTGGCGTAGGCAGGGGGACGTACAGCTTTGGAGCTCGGAGGACTCCAGGCCAGCGACATGCGTTTGGGACTCTTCCAGTGTATGGGGGCACGGGAAGCCAGTCGTCTGGGTGAGGTGACAGGAGGGTCGGAGGGAGAGGAAGAGAGGTCGGCGGGTGTGCAGAATCAGACGTCTAGACAAGGAGGCCCTGTCAGGTGACCCCGAAAGGGGCGAGGAGAACGGGGACGGGGAGTGTCGGTGGCCGTGATAATGTCACCGGGGGCTTCGCTAAGAGCTGATCGGCACCACGATCGGGGCGGAAGCTCAGCTGCCGAGGGTCGGAGGTAACCGGGTGGTCACGACGCTGGGAGCCGGGACCGCCGGCGGGCCGCACGTGTCCGGTTTTGCTGCGGAGGGGCCGGTGTCTCGTGGGTGTGACCTTGTGAAAGCAGCTTGACTCCTCCAGGTCCCTTTGCTCCCCTCGCGAGTGGCGATGCTCCGACGTGGTGGGAGGTGTCGTGGAGAGCATCCCGCGAGCTGTAGCCGTGACGCATCTGAAGCTTCCGGCTCAGCCTCCGTCCGGCCCGTGGATGTTCGCCGAGCGTCGGCTTCTCACGTTCCCCTCTGCTTTCGAGGCTCCATTTTCTCATCAGTAAAAGGGGGGAATTGGACAAAACGAAGTTTCAAGTTCTGGATGCCCAAGCTTTGCCCGCTCCTCAGCCCTTGGGTCCTCCCCCGGCCGGCCCCCCGCTTCCCTGTCCCCACACTGTCTCTATCTGTGTCCCGCCTGTGGCTCTAACCCGCAAAGGACGTCCCCTCCCCTTGCCCTGTCCACTCCATTTTGATTCTGCCTTGCACTCGGCCACCAGACTAATCCTCTCTCGGCTCGTCTGCCACTCAGGAGCCTCGAGAGGGGCCTCGTTCTCGCGATGAAAGTCCTCACCGCACCTGCGATCTTTATCACTTAGGCTCTATCCAGGTCACTTCCTCCGCCCCCCCGCCCGTCTCCATCCCCGGCTGTCACATGGCTGTCCCTCGAACGTCTCTCGTTCCGCCTCGTGTCTGGCCTCTTGTCTGCAGCGTTAGGCCCGGTTTCAAGGCCCACCCACCCTCCAGAAGCCAGCGCGCGTGCGTACAGCTTGCCCGGGCACGGCGGGACGCCCCGTGGCCATCCCTCGTTTGTCCTGCTCACCTCGCTTCGCACGCGGAGCGGGCCGGCACTCTGCACACCGCTGGCCGTCTCCTGCCTCGGACGACGGCTGTTGGCACCTGGCCTTCGCCCCGTGTCTCCTCGGAGGACACTCACTACTCCTTTGCCTCTGCTACAGTACCACGCGTCTCGGGTGCTTTACAAACTAGTGAGTCGCGTATATCAGAAAACTTCGCTCTGTCTGAGAAGCTTTAATGGTAGCTTTGGGGATTCATAAATCCCAAGAAAGGCAGTAACCAAGGGGTCGGTACGTGCGCCTGTCTAGAATTTTTAAAATGAAACAAACTCTTCCAGTTGGGAGGCCATTTTATCGAAGGCCTTTCAAATCTGCCAGTGCCTTAGCTCAATAACTCCACTTCTTGGGGTTTACCCTGACAAAATAGTTTTGGATCTCTGCTGCGGATATTCATCAGAGGGTTGTTTATGATGTAAAAAAACAAAAAACAAAAAACGGGAGGTCATCGAAATGTCCAACAATAGGGGATTGGTTAAAAAGAAAAAGACCACATAGCGCATATTCATACCCTGGAATTACTTTTTCCTTCTGAGGATGATGATTTAAAAGGATGTTTGTTGACTTGGTAAAGTGTTAAGTGAAGGGACTATGTTTGAAAAAGTCGTACGGTCGCCTGATTTCCTTATATTATGTGCCGAGAAAGGGTAATTGGCAGAGGTGGTGGTGTTTATCGCGATTATCTTGGACTGTTGAGGTTACTGATGATTTTTACTGTTTGCTGTCTATTAACTAACTTTTCTACAGGAAGCATGCTTTACTGATTAATAAAACACTCTGTAAAAGCTGGCATTGGGTACCTCCTTTATTCATACCCATCGTAAGGGATTTACCTTTCTGTTGAATTAGCCTGTGTACCTATGTCCGTGGAGTGTCGGGGAGTCCGCGAACCCAGCCGGCCTGCGTTGGGTGGTGGCAGCGAACGTGGGCGCATGCGTCTTTGAGTCCCTACGTTCCGAGTCACAGAACAGTGCCGTCTCCGGTGTAGACTTTCCTGCTTGGTGTCCTCGAGGCTGGGCACAGTCACAAGTCATCAGTGTTGGCCGGCGAGCTTTTCGTTCAGCTGTCGGGAGCGGGTGCCTGCCGTGCGGAAGGTCCGGGGGAGCCGTGGGTGCCGCCAGCTTGGATGGCACCCGTGACGCATGCCTGAGCCCCTGTGTGACCCCGAACGCTAGCTGTGGTCTGCACGCTGTCAGGATGAGGATGGCGTCTCCCACGGTGGCTGAGCGTCCGGCCCAGAGTAGGCACTTCCCGAGTGACAGCTGACCGGTTGTCAGCCTGCGGTGACGCGTCGAGTCTTATTTCTCGAACGATCATATCGGTTTCCCCCAAACTGACCGTGTTGCGGGTCGGAAAATCGTGTTAAAAACGATGGCTGAGCGTCCGGCCCAGAGTAGGCACTTCCCGAATGACAGCTGACCGGTTGTCAGCCTGTGGTGACGCGTCGAGTCTTATTTCGCGAACGATCGTATCGGTTTCCCCCAAACTGACCGTGTTGCTTCCTTTTTAACTGAGGTGCGTCCCCCCTTGTCCTCTTGTGTCCCCCCAGTCTGCGGGCCCGGCATCGACATCCGCAACGACTACCAGCAGCTGAGGCGCCTGGAGAACTGCACGGTGATCGAGGGTTACCTGCACATCCTGCTCATCTCCAAGGCCGAGGACTATCGGAGCTACCGCTTCCCCAAGCTCACGGTCATCACCGAGTACCTGCTGCTGTTCCGCGTGGCCGGCCTCGAGAGCCTCGGCGACCTCTTCCCGAACCTCACGGTCATCCGCGGCTGGAAGCTCTTCTACAACTACGCCCTGGTCATCTTCGAGATGACCAACCTCAAGGACATCGGGCTTTACAACCTGCGGAACATTACCCGGGGGGCCATCAGGATCGAGAAAAACGCCGACCTCTGCTACCTGTCCACGGTGGACTGGTCCCTGATCCTGGACGCCGTCTCCAACAACTACATCGTGGGGAACAAGCCCCCAAAGGAGTGTGGGGACCTGTGTCCAGGGGCGATGGAGGGGAAGCCGCTGTGTGAGAAGACCAGCATCAACAATGAATACAACTACCGTTGCTGGACGACAAACCAGTGCCAGAAAAGTAAGTGCGACGCCGGCCGCGGCCTCCCTCCCGCCTCTGCCCTCCGCCCTCCTGTCCCTTGCCCGCCCTTCCCTGAGGTCTCGGGATCTGCTGGGCGGGGGGCGGTTGTCATGCATTCAGAATGGGTGGGGCTGGGGGAGGGGTTCTGGTTGGCTTTTCTGTCGCATCTGGGAACTTGGGGGTGGTGCAGGAGCGTGGCGTGGCCGGGGGCCATCCTGGCTACTGTCGTGCCCATCGAGATCACCTACCAGAAGAATCCGCCGCCCTCTGGGCTAGACGCTTGCTGACCTTCCGCTTTGAATGCCTGGGGGGAAGGCTGACCCGGGGTGTTGGAAGTACCCGAGACCTGACGTATCCGCTCTTTCCACCTTTTGCGTGGAAAGGGTACGTTTCGGTCCAGCAGGCCTTCCTTAGCACGAATGTAGTTTAGAAAAAAAATAGTTGACCGAAGGACGAGTGAAGAGCTGGTTCGCTTCCTGTGACAGCGATGGGCTCCACCCACCCCGTCCTTGGTCCTTGGCGATGATGATGGGATGCTTAGGCGGCCTGGTTTGTGACGCGCGCGCAGCCGAGGTCGCAGAGCCCTGGCCCGGGAGCCCCACGTTCAGGCCGTGCTCGCGAGGTGCATTTCTTTATGTGCCCCGGGCTTCTGCTGCCTTTTTACCCCGCCCCCCCCCACCTCTTTCCTGAAGAGTCGCGCGAATCTCACGGAAGAGCTTCGGGCCATGTCCCCCGCTCTTGGGGTCAGGTTGGTGGTGTTCGGAGGCCCGGGCTTCCGCTGCCTTTTTACCCCCCTCCCCCGCCCCACCTCTTTCCCGGAGAGTCGCGTGAATCTCACGAAAGAGCTTCGGGCCATGTCCCCCGCTCTTGGGGTCAGGTTGGTGGTGTTCGGAGGCATCTCGTGTCCCCACCTACAATCTGCCGCTCTCCCCTCGAGTCCGACAGAACTTGCCCCATTGCGATCAATCCCTGGAGAGTCGGGTCGTTCGGTGTTTGAAAAAGGACCGTGGCAGCTTCTGCCTTCGTGCTTTCAGCGACGTTGAGGGGAATCGGCCAAGAAAGTTCTGCTCGCTGGTCGGAAGTCGGCGTGCTCGCTATAAATAGCTCTTCTTAATGGCTGGCCCAGTTAAAGACCCAAGAAGCCCATCTTCCCGAGCTCATCGGGAAGAGCCAAGAAATCCTGAATTCACAGGCTTGCCTTGTGCAAGAAACAGATGAAAGGCCGGATCTGCAGGTAGCCATCGTTTTAGTGGCTTTCCAGGCAGAGTTGAAGGCGGGAGAAGCTGCTTTCTCGAACCCAGCATAGTAGACACACACGTATTCTCCACTGTGCATACGGATGTCCGATTGGTGAGGGAAGCGGTCTCGCTGGCTGCAGCCGGGACCTCGAGGCTGAGAACACCCATCAGGCCACTTGAAGCCTGGCTAGCGTCGGAGCGAGGCACCGTGCTGAAGTCACCTTTGCGACCGGTTAAGACTGCGCCTTGAGTGACATGTGCCCGCCGGTTTGAGAAAACAGCAGTCCCTCTTTAAGTAGTCTTGACGTTTGAAAAAGGCATCCTCAAGGGAGTCATCTTGTGGAGTGGAGGGAAGGGTGCCGGATGCAGTCTAAGAGGCCCGGGCGCCCTTGACCGGCCAGCCCTTCTGGGCCGCAGCCGGCCACCTTTAGAACGTCCCCTAGGGCAATCCCGTGTTGTCCCTTAGTGACGAGCTCACGCGTGCGAACGTGTTTTGCAAACTTCTAAGCCCTGTGCAGAGGGAGGTGCTGTCGAAGCGTTCGTTGTCAGTCGCGTACTTGTTCACACCTCACTCGGCACTGACCTTGATCTTGCGGTTCCTGACCAGCTGCTGGTTGAAGAAGCCTGGAGCGGGGGGCGAGGCCTGAATTCCGGGTCCAGGTCTCGTAGCCGCCACTGGGGATGAACAAGTCATTTAAACGGCCCTCGGTCTCTTAAGACGTCGGCAAAAGGGCCTCGATCCTGCCTTCCTCATAGGGCTGATGGTGGGTTAAAAGAAGAGGCAAAGCACCATGGGAAAGGAATAGGGGTTAAAAACTGGGCTCCAGCGACGTGGGCTGATGGTGACAGACCGGTTGGCTTGGACACTGGCTTCTGCGAGGCCACAGCCCGCCCAGCCTCCCCCTCACCCAGACGTCTTCAGTCCTGCTGGCTCTTTGGGATTTCACAATGCGGGGTTTATTTAAAATTAAGAACAGCGTTCAGGGAGGCTGCGTTTTCCTCGGCTCGTCCTGAGAACTGAAGCGCGGGCCGGTTTCTCGGAGGATTTCTAGTTGAACCGGAGCTCTCGGCACGATTCCTTCCGAGCTGCGCTGACCAGCACGGTGGCCACGAGCCCCGTGTGGCTTACCGAGCGTGGTGGAGCCGGAGTCAGACCTGCTCCCCCTGTGAGCAGCCCACTGGCTTTCAAAGATGTCCATGGAGGAAGAAGATGATCTCACATTTTTTTTTTTTTATATTGACTGCATGTCGAAATGATAATGTTTTGCACAGATTAGGTAAAATATCGAAACGCGTTTCACCCATCTCTTTTGCACTTTTTAATGTGGACGCAAGACACTTTGAAATAACAGTGCAGATCACAGTTGATTCCCATTGGAAAGTCCCGCTGTGGAGCATCCCTTTGAAGGCCATGAGTTCTCTCCCGCGTTACCAGTCCGGCTGAGTACTGTGTGGTGCAACCGCCCCGCTCAGGGGTCCTCAACCCCTGGGCCTTGGACCGGTACCGGTCCGTGGCCTGTTAGGAACCGGGCTGCATAGGAGGTGAGCGGCAGGTGAGTGAACGAAGCTCCATCCGTATCTGCATCCGCCCCCAGCGCCAGCATCACCGCCTCAGCTCCGCCTCTGATCCTCAGGCGTCAGATTCTCACGGGAGCGCCGGGCCCTGGTGCCACCAAGGTTGGGGACGGCTGCTGCACCTCTCCAAGCCAGCTTCGGAGTCATTCGGAGAGCCAGGGCAAGGCGTCGAGTCCAGACAGAGCATCTACCCTGACGTCGGCCTGGGTGTCAACATGGCCCTTTACAAAGACTGAGCGTTTGGCGCATGGGGAAACACTCAACGAGGCCGCGCCGAGCCGCCGTTTTTGCGTGTCGCCCTCCGTCAGCCTTTTCCGTCGCGTTTTTTTTGGGCGGCTTCGCGGGCGGCCTCGCCGAGGATGTCGCTACCCGGTGTGTCCTCTGCACACTTTCCTGTTTCTCTCCGCTCTTACGATCTGAGGGCTGGTTTTCCGCAGGCCGGAGCTATTCCTAGAACGCGACGGACTCAGAAAAAAAAAAAAAAAATCGCGTGTGGCTTTCTCCTTTCAGTGACGACGTAGCCGCCTGGTGCCCCCCGACGTGCGGCGGCACCGCAGGGCCCTCCTCCCTGGCCTCTGAGATGATTCCTGAGTCTGCCGCTGCCTCTTCGGATGTTTCCCTCCGCGCTCCATTTCCCTGGTCCGGTCTTGAAGAGTCGGTGGTCGCTAGAGCTGCAATCTAGGCTCTCTTCCCACTGCCCTCGGTCCCCAGAATATCTCGCGCTCTGGCGCTTCGCCGTGTTCCCGTCTGTGTCCGGCTTCGGTCGGCGTCCCCAGCCCAGATCTCTTCGTCGGGGCCAGACTCAGGCCTACGTTTGGGTCCAGACGGCCGTGGGCGGTGGGTTCCGTGTCGGGTGGTCTCCCCGGTACCCTCATTTCTCAACTCTTGTTTCCTGTCTTCCCTCCCTGGGGGGGCCGGGGGGGTGGCATTTTGTCCCCTGAGCTCCCGTGTCAGAAACTGGAGCGTCACCGGGGTGCGTCCTTCTCCAGTTGGACAGCACGCGTTTTCCATCCCAAGTGTTTCTTTCCTCTGCCCTCCTTTGCTGTCCCCTCTGGCCGTTCACTGACCTGGCCTTTGACCCCGCTTTTCCACCTTGGCCCCGCGACCTCCTCACGCTGGCTGACAGACTCTCCTCTCCGAAGACGTGGAGGAGGAGCCCTTGGCACCGCGTGGCGCTCCTCGGTCCTCTGGCGATGTGCCCTGTGGAACGGGGCCGCGCGGCCCACGAGTTGCTTCCCTGCCTTCATCCTGCGGTGTCCTCCGTCCGTGATGCTCTCGCACGCCGACCAGCCGGCCGCCCATCCCCGGCAGGCTCCTTGCCCGTCGGGCTGGCCTCCGGCCCTGCCTCTTTCCCACAGCACCTGGCAGCGGCCCTCACTGCACCGCCGAGCAAATCCTGGGTGTGTCCTCCAGCGCTTGGAGAGGATGGCTGTCACTCGAGGGCCCAGCACGGCACCTGCTTTTTGAAAGATTTATTGTCGGGAAGATAACGGTTTTCCCCTTGAGCAGAGAATGGCGTATAACAACAGTGCTGAGCGAGCCAGAAGATTCTAGGTTTATAAAATGCGACGTTTCCTCTGTAATTCCGGGAGCCCTGACACCGGCACGGTCTCTAGGTCTTAGCTGGCAGCGGGGACCAGCCATGGGTCATAGCTCCTCTGCCCTGCGCTCGTCAGAAGGACTCGAGGCCAAAGCGATGGAGAAGGACGAAGGTCGTCTTAAAAGCTGACGCTTGGCCCGTGGCGCCATTTACCGCTTCGTACACCGGTTCCTTGCTCAAGGCCGACCACGAACAGAGTGGGGACAGGGTGACTCCCTTTCGAGGACCTCTGAATCTCTGCTCCCTGCTGAATTTGCCTAAGTGACGCCTGATGTGTCCGGTAGGGACCCCCAGCACACACCCCCAGGAGCCCAGTGCCTTTCGGCTGGATTTGGTCCCCAGGGACAGACAGCCCGTGGTCCGCTTACATCAATCACCATGTTGCCCGCGAGGCGGGCTGGTCTCCGCCGGAAAGTGCACGAAGGTGACGAGCTGGGAGCCGGCGTCGCTGGGGAAGCCGCCTCCTTTCAGTCCGAGGGGCTTTGGCTGGGAACAGCGGTCGGGGTTGGTGGCGTTTCTTAACGGCGTTTATTTTTCTCCTGCGGGTTCTCGCGTGCGTGTCGATCTGAATTCCCGTCCGGGGCAGTCTGGGCTTGTGCAGTGCAGTCACTGTCCTGCTTTATTCGCTGACAGATTGGTGTGTCCGGCCCGCCGTAAAAGGAGGGGCCTCGTGGGTAAGTCACCCGCCGGACTGGGGTGAGATGAGGGGGCGCGGTTTCTCTGCCCCGCGACCCCACGCGTTATGGCATCGTAACACTTCTCCTTTTTAAGATTTTAAGTTCCTTGAGAGGGATGTTTTTTTGTTTTTTTCTGTGACATGCTGTGTGGTCTGCAGCCAGGCTCCTGCAGAGCCCGGCCCTCCAGGCTGCCAAGGGTCAGGATAGGGTCCTACACTTTCACCTGTGGGTCAGGATAGGGTCCTACACGTTCAGGGGGGACAGTGGCCTGTGGGTCCTGGAGGAGAAGGCAGTTGGCGAGCGGGCCAGGCTTTGTGTCGTCTGTAGGAGCTTGTCGCTCTTCCCCTGGAAGGGCCCTGCTCTGGTCAGCTGCTCCCAGTGTGGGGGTGATCTTTATTTAGAAGGGGGTCACTTGCCTCTGAGCTTCATTTCTCTGCCTTTTATAGTCAGGCGTGGAGTGGAGATCACATTCTATCCTCCCTGACTGTCGACCCTCAGAACCAAGATGGTGAAGCCGTCTGTGCCCACGTCTCTCTGGCCCACGTCACCGCGTGGGCCTTGTGCCTTGCTTGTGGAAGGCTGTGTTCTTGGCTCATTGTCACCTAATGAAGGTGTCGCTCTGCTGGCCTTCCTTCAGAAGTTGGAGTTTTCACGAGGATCTCGTCTTCGAGACTGAAACATGTTCAGGATGACTCTCCTAGGGCGGTTTCTGTAAGCCAGGGTCCTTGGAAACTGGCCGAGGTCCCTTTGAATCTCACCAGTTAAACCTGCTCGTAGGACCGTCCTGGCTTCGTCCTCCTCCCGAGCAGCCTCTCTCTCGTGCCGCGTTCATGTGTCACCTCTCTGGCGCGCGTGCCCGTGTGACGGTTTTGAGGAGAGCGAGGACGGCGCGGAGCGTGTGGGCCTGTGGCCAGTCTTGCCAGGGACCACGTGGCTCAACTCAGTGCCTGGGGAGCTTTCAAGGTCTGACTTGTGACGGAGCCTGAAGCCACGACTTGGGAACATGCCCCCTTCTAGCGTTCGGTGTGACTCGGGGACTCAGGCTGTAGGACGTGGGGTCTCTGAGCACCGTCTTAGGGTGGAATGCCCCCTGACTTGAAGGAAACAAGGGACAGCCAAGGTACTCCAGGAATGCTGGTGGCAGGAGAGTTGATCTTTCTGTCTGTGACACACAGGATATTAAACAGGGCATCTATTTATCATCCATCCATCTATCTATCTATCTATCCATCCATCCATCCATCCATCCATCCATCCATCTATCTATCATCTATCATCTATCATCTATCTATCGCCGTGCATAGCTTAGGGGTCAGGGTTTAAGAAATGTGGAGACCTTTTGTGTGGAAGTAGGAGCCCTAAGTAGAAATCCAAAATCTAGACCATTCTCGATTCTAGTCTATACCTGCCACTGGTAACATGTGACCGTGGGAATGCGAGCTGGGGTGTTGTCTACTTCCAAACGGCTCAGTCGTTGGAGAAGCAGCTCACCGCAGAGCCTAGTGACCGTGTCCACTGCGCTGGGGCCGTAGGCGGAGGGGGCCGAGCAGGCCTCAGCTTTGGGGTTGGTGGCGGGGCGGACAGTTGTCCTCTCAGGTCAAGGAGTGATGACAGCCTCTGGGGCCGGTAGAAAAGAGCAAGTCGTAGGCAGGGAAGAGTGACCGTCCAGGCAAGAATGTGCAGGTCAGCGTGGCCACTGTCCTGCCGTTTTCAGAGTGCTGTGGGGGGTGGCCAGGCCCTCCCTCCTGGTTTCCACGGGGCAGCCAGCCCTGACAATATCGTGGCTACCAGCACGTGCCTGCCACCCTCTGAGACTGTTTTTCAGTCACGTTTAGGTCCCCCGTGGACCTTCATAGCATGTTCACATTGAGATGTGCAAGAATGTATCGTTTTGTACGAATGGGATGTGTCTATTTTTTGTACACCTGAACTATATTCCAGGACAGACAGGCGGTGTCGCATGGCAAAGGTTGAAGGACGGGGGTTGAATCGTGTTCCCAGGTGCTGGGACGAGGCTGCCAGCCCTCATCTTCCATCCGTGAAATGGGGATGAGCAGGGACAGAATTCGCAAAGCACCAGACAGGCCGCCCAGCGCATTGTAGTAGGTTCTTGGAAACTGATAGCAGCTGCTTCTCTTTTTAAAAATTAGACTGAACTCAGGACTTAAGAGCTAAAGCATCTCAAATTCAGGGCATTAAGCTGGATTGACCGTGTACGTTGACTGCCTGCCGTATCTTAAATGGGTTTTCTCTATTGCTTTTTCTAAATGGCAAAAAAATTCAATGATCATAAATAGCATGGCATAGCGTAGGAGTGGTTTTTGCAAATTTAATCCAAATCGTTCAAATTCTTGTTTCTGTCCAGATAAGCTGTATCTTTCAAGAACATTCGGCGAGGTACATATGTCTATATTGGGGTGCCGGAGGAGCCTCTATAGTTTCTTGTAAACTCTTTTTATTTGGTTATCATGCCCTGTGAATTTATTCTGCTTGCAAACTTGGTGTTGGGAAGAATTGAAGAAATATCAACAAGTCTTGTTTGATGCTGACATTAAATATTATTTTTCAGTGTGATTTCTTTTATTTATTTATTTATTTTTTTGCGGAGAACAGTCAAGTGGTTACTGAGTGGGCACAATTTGGGGTAGAGATAACAAGGGTATACGTTATCTGTGACAAGTGCAGGCCTCACACAGTAAAGGTAGCCAGCTCTTTGCTGCAGGCTTCAGCATGTGCTTGTCTGTTCTCTTCCTTGGATAATTCCAGCTCTGTGTGTGTCTGTGTGACTGGGTGTGATTCCAGCTCTGTGGGTCTGAGTGTAATTCCAGTTCTGAGTGTGTGTGTACGTGTGTGCCTGAGCGTAATTCTAGCTCTGAGTGTGTCTGTGTGTCTGAGTGTAACAGCAGCTCTGTGTGTGTGTTTGAGTGTAACACTAGCTCTGTGTGTGTGAGTATAACACTAGCTGTGTGTATCTGAGTGTAACACTAGCTCTGTGTGTGTCTGTGTGTGTCTGAGTGTAATTCTAGCTCTGCGTGTGTCTGTGTGTCTGAGTGTAACACTAGCTCTGTATGTGTGAGTGTAACACTAGCTCTGTGTGTGTGTCTGAGTGTAACACCAGCTGTGTGTGTGTGTTTGAGTGTAACACTGGCCGTGTGTGTGTGTATCTGAGTGTAACACTAGCTGTGTGTGTGAGTGTAACACTAGCTGTGTGTATTTGAGTGTAACACTAGCTCTGTGTGTGTGTGTCTGAGTGTAACACTAGCTGCGTGTGTGTGCATGCGTGTGAGTATAACATTAGCTGTGCGTGTGTGTGTATGTCTGAGTGTAACACTAGCTGTGTGTGTGTCTCTGTGTGTGCGTGCGTGTGTATGTGAATGTAACACTGGCTCTGTGTGTGTCTGTGTGTGAATGTAACACTAGTTGTGCATGTGTGTGTGAGTGTAACACTAGCTGTGCGTGTATGTGTGTGTGAGTATAACACTAGCTCTGTGTGTGTGAGTGTAACACTAGCTCTGTGTGTGAGTGTGACTATAACACTAGCTGTGTGTATCTGAGTGTAACACTAGCTCTGTGTGTGTGCGTGTGTGTGTGAGTGTAACACTAGCTGTGTGTGTGCATGCGTGTGAGTGTAACACTAGCTGTGTGTGTTTGTATGTGCGTGCATGTGCGTGCATGTGTGTGCACGTGTAATACTAGCTGTGCGTGTGTTTGTCTGAGTGTAACACTAGCTGTGTGTGTGAGTGTAACACTAGCTGTGCGTGTATGTGTATGGCTGAGTATAACACTAGCTCTGTGTGTGTGTGAGTGTAACACTAGCTGTGCGTGTATGTGTATGGCTGAGTGTAACACTAGCTCTGTGTGTGTGTGTGTGAGTGTAACACTAGCTGTGTGTGGGCATGCGTGTGAGTGTAACACTAGCTGTGTGTGTTTGTATGTGCGTGCATGTGCGTGCATGTGTGTGCACGTGTAACACTAGCTGTGCGTGTATGTGTTTGAGTGTAATACTAGCTGAGTGTGTGTGCATGCATGTGTGTGCATGTGCGCGTGTGTGCGCGTGTGTGCACCCCACTTTATCCTCCCTCCCAGCCGCTCCCGTTTGGTGGTTTTGCTCTGCTCACTTCCGTCCTCGTGCCCCCGGTGCGGCCGGCAAACACTGGCCCTCTCTGTCCTCCCTGAGGTCGTCCTCCGTTTGGGGCATCAGGTGGGCGGGATGTCGGGCCCTCTCCCAGAGGCCCGGCTTCTGCGTCATCTCGTTCTTGAGCAGAAGTCGCGTTCCGTTTCTCGGCCTCGGTCACAAACAGCCACTCAGTGCTGTCCCCGCCTTCCCCTGGGCCGTCTTTCACGGAATCCACGTGGGATGGGAACGGAGGCAGTGTTTGGGGACTGACTCTGTGTCGCCTGGCACTCGTAGCTCGTGTAGAAAAGCCGTGTGGCCCAACTCAGCATGTAGCTGCCTCGAGTCCGCGTTTGCCAGTCCTCGTGGAGGGACTCGGGGGCAGTTTGCGAGGTCGTACGCGTGGGAGCGCGTGCAGGAAGGCCCGTGGCCCTGCAGCCCGGCCACCCCACGCGTGGACCAAGGCAGTCCGGCCCCCAGCCCCGTGCTGTCTGTGACCCTGCGCAGGACAACCCAGCCACCCCGCGCCTACATCTGCCCTTGGCGGCAGATCCGCGAACTGCGGCTGCTGCCATCCTGGATTTCTGGATAGATGTGAAGAGCTCGGATGGTTTTTAGCAGCTGCTGAGGCCAGGGTGTTGGGCTTAGTCGTCCAAAGGGGCAAAAAATAGAAGGAGATCGGGAAGCAAAGAGCCCACGGTGCAGAAAGGCACGGTGGAGGTCGATATTATTAGAAACACTTCCTGGGCAGCCGTAGTGTGCAAATTAGGGTTTCGTCCTCCCCCAAAAGGCTATTAGTGGTAGCGTGGAGACAGATGGGAATTCGTCAGATCCCCAGCTCCAGAAAGGGCTAGCTTTGTTCCTGGGCTCGTAACCTAGTATGATGCCGGCATTCAGATTTCTTGACCTCCAAAGGGCCACACGCGTTGCTAAGTAGACGATGTTAGAAGGTTCGTAGACTGTTCCTCAGCTGGGTTGTAGGGATGTATTTTTGGTCTCTTCCTCAGTGAACTTGAAACGATTGGATGACTTTGATATTTCGATCCTTCTTTGGAGTAACTGTGTCAAAGAAGCTTTAGCACAGGTTTTAAGCCAGTCGCTGACAATGAGCTTGGTGCCCCGCTCCACTCCCAAGTAAAAGACGTGTGTATCTGTGCTCCCTCTTTTTCGATTTCTTTTTGTGTGCAGTCTGCGTGGCACCAGCTAGGTGACATGGTCTGGGTGACGCGGCGTCATCTTCTGGGATCGCTGGATTTCCTGCCCTCCCTTCCCCAACTGTCCCTTCTCGCTGGCCATCGTTCTGGGTTCACTCTGGGAGTTGAAGCTCGGAGGGTCTTGACTTCATAAGCGCTTAGGAACGGGATTCCGAGAACGTATGCTAGTCTCTCCCAGAAGAACGCTTCTTCAGCTCAGCGAAAGAGAGCTCTGCTTGGGAAAGTCGCTGGGTGTCAGAGACGGGCGACGAGGTGGGTGAACTTCTGGGTGCGCTCAAATCAAGCAGTTCTGGTTGCCGGAGGATTGGTAAAACTGCCCAAGACAACGTAACAGCCTGCCATTTTAAAACACACTTGTTTTGCGGGATTCGTTGGATTTTAGAGTTACCGACGTCTGTACCGCAACGCCGGCTCTGCATGTCTCCCTGTGCCTTCTGCTGTCCCTGTGCAGAAGAAGGGTTTGGGGCTTCAGTCACCGATTCACTGAATTCATGTTAACGTTTTGGGGTCGGGGGACTTCAGACCCTCAGCTTGACTCGGGCTCACGGGAAGGTTTATACCGTCGGTTTGGGTCTCTGCAGCTCCATCTCGCCAGGGACTGTCATCCTGGTTTGTGGAAGGCCCCAGAGTATCAATCGCCCCCGAAGGTGTGTGAGAAAGGGTTTTAAGTGGTCGTTAGAAACGGTAATTGGGATGGTGTTCAGACCCCACTTCAGCTAATCAAGAAAGAGTGGAGTGGGTTCGTGAAGGGTTCAGTGAGAGCTGGTTCCGATTCTGTTTTTTTTTTGTAAACAAGTCTGGCGTACATCACGCATTTCCGAAAGCGTGAACAGCTGGCGCTTTTCACGTGTCAGCTCTTCGACCTCCTAAAACTCCACTCTCAAATTCCTCCACTATGTGAGAAAAATAATAACGTTAAGCTCTCGTCATTACGTTCTCATCTCTGGTGCCAGGCCGGAGAGGCAGGTGGCTGGGTCATCACATGGTACGAAGGAGAGGGACAGGCCCGCCTCACGATCCGGTGGGACGCGCACGCCTATCGCGTACACATAAGTGTTGTCATTGATTGCACAGAGCACTGACCAGGCCTTCTTCACGACGGCTCAGCCGAGTGACCCGAAGCCAGCCACTTCCCCTTCCAGCTATGAAAGTCACTTTTGCAGAATAGGGTGCTGGGGACCCAGGTCAGATCCACTGGCCCCGGCTTCCAGTAAACGCTGCCAGGGGGTGGAAACACATTCTAGACTTGCAGGCGCGTGAAGCAGCTGACCTCTCTGGATGGGCTTCACCCATGGGGACAGGCCGAGAGGAAGGTTCTAGAAAGGTGGGCTGTGGCCTCCCAGGAAGGAACCGTGATCCGCTGGTCCGGGGGGCTCACCGCATCGTCACAGCTGTGGGGTGGTCGGTAGGAAGAGATCAAAGCAGTTAGAGAAAGATCCAGACGAGGCCGTTCGGGAGGGTTCCTGCTATCTTATGTCTTTGAAGTGACTTTTCCTGGTCTGGCTCTTACTGTTACCGAAGTGAATTATTCATAAGTACCTCGAGAAACACCACTGTAACGCAGTGATGTTGAATGAATTTAAATTCACTTAAATCCCTTTTTTTTTTTTTATTTTCACCCAGACTGAACCTTCCCTCGTCTAGAATCCTAGCAAGCTGGTAGCTCAGCGAGCTTCCCGCTCTCACGGCCAGTGGCCGGTGTCTCCCGTGACGCCACGGAGGTGCTGGGACTCAGAAGTGCTCTCGGGATGGTCACAGAGAAATTAAAGCGCTTCCCCAGCAGTGTGAGAGTTGGGTGCGTTCGGTGGTTTGTGTCTGTCCCAGGCGACCTGGCTCGGGTGAGCACGCATGGCGCGTTTCGGCTGGAGCACACGGTGACTGCCGAGGCCATGGTCTTCGTGGCTTCTTTTTTGCCATCATCCCTCACTCTTCAAGTCTTGGCTCAAGTCCGAACTTCCGTGAGACCTCTCCATACCCGCTTCTCGAGGGCTCACGTGCCTGCAGGTCACCCGTGTGCCGGGATGGCCACTGCCATGCCCCGTGCCCAGCGATCCGTTCTCTCTGTCACAGTATTTTCAGAAGACTTCACTTGGTCATCATTTCTCTCTTTCTGCAAATGGGCGATAAGCCACTTTGTGGGTCGGGACTTACGCCGTGTTCTCTGCTGTCACGGCCAGAGGGAGGCCCGTGAGGATATCATTGGTATAACTCCGCTTCCCTACATAGCATCCGAGTAGCTCGCTTCTCATGAAGATGGGGAGGCCGGCTGGGAGTGGAGGCAGGTGCTCGAGACTGGTGGGCCAAGGGGTCCTCGTTCAGGATGGGCAAGCGTGAGAGCCAGCACCTGTTCACATATGAAGCCTTGGGCACTGGTGTCGCCTCCCCCTAGTCCTAGCCGTGATAGGCACAGGAATTTTATAAAAGATCGATAAAATATTTTCGGATGACCAGTGCGGTTCTCGCCGGAGTGAATAAACCAACCGAGCATCAACAGGGTTTAAGTGAGTGAGGGTGTGAGAGATTACCTGTACACACCTGTACACACCTGTGGTTTGGGTGATGCTTACCCTCTGCCGGGTCGTAAATTATTTGGAGTTTCCTGCTTTTCTCCTTGCGGACCCCGGTCACGTACATCCAGCGTCACCTGCGACGTGCACGGGAATGTCTTATGTGCGTGTCATTCCTGTAGCCAGGGAGAACGGCGAGGAGGTCTGGATTATGGGTGACGTCTGAGTTAGGTCTCGATGTGTCTGTGCAGGTTTTCACTCGCGTGTCTTGGCGAAAACTCCCGTCGAAACATCGGTCAGCTGATTTGGTGCAAGTTCCCTGCTCGGTGATAGGAGATGAACGGGACTTACAATTTCATTGTGAGATAAGATAAAAACACATGACATTCCAGAAGAGAGAGAGAGACAATTTATGCTGTGTTCACTCTGCAAGCAAATTTTTTTTTTTTTTTTTTTTTTTTTTTCCAGAGAGGGGGGGAGGCACACAAGCGCCAGAAAAAAAATTTAAAGGAGGAGTCTATGATGCTTTGCACGGTAAAAATATTTGCCTCAAGTGAAATCGAGGCCTTTCATTAAGAATGTCTACACTTGCTCAGTGCTGTTTGCTCAGCGCTGTATACACGGCCCTCGAGTTGGGAGTGAGTTGCACTCCACAATGTTGCCAGGCCTTTGGAATGCGGAGGAGATCGTTTCATAGAAATAGAAGTCGGAACGGGCCTTGAGGTCCCCACCAGGGGCCCTTCCCCTGCCCTCCGCCCGCGAAGCCTGCTCGCCTTAGATATCATATATATCTAACTTCTATCCACAGCTTGATTTCCACGGGGGGGGGGGGGGAAGGCTCATTGAACCCAGTTTCAGAAGGTGGTTCCTTTGTCATCTGATGGATGAGGTGAGAGCGGTGCTGGGAGGCTGCTGGTTTCCATGTTACATCTGGCGGAATAGATATCCTCCCATATAAAGCATCCTTCTCTGACGGCTTAGCACGGTCCAGATGTTCAGGCTCGCGGGATCAGTGACGGTGCCTTTGCCGAGATCAGTAGGTGTGTCATGGGCACCGGAGCCAACTGGGCACATCGGGCTTCCTGCTGGTCTGCGTCGGTCTGGCACGTGTCCATCACGTGCTGTAGGGGGTCAGAAGGAGAAGAAGGTGTGATTCTTGCTTTCAAAGACCGAAGTTGGTGTCCGCGTGGTGGATTTTTGGTTCCTTGTTTACGTCGTGATTTTTATGAAGTATGGACTTGTGTCCCACGTCCGGGCGAGATTCCCTGCTCTGTCACTGGGGTCCCCAGGCCGGTTTTGTGCTAGAAAGTCAGTAAAGCATCTGACAGGGTCCCAAACCAGATCGGGCTCAGTACATTTTGCTTCTTTCTCCTGCCTGCTCCCATTTTGGATCTGAAATGTGTGGGTGCCGATTTGAGCTTTATATAATTTATTGAGAGTCGTTTTCTGGAATTGTCGACGAGAACAGAGGGATTCAAGACCACCCCCTCCCCTTTTTCCTGGTCTCTCCTGTCCCCCAAAGAAAAACTCGGCGTATGATTTTTGGCCTAGAGAACTATTAAGTCTATGTTAAGTATGCAGACGTGAATGGGCAGAAAGAAATATTAAATCGATTGCATCTCTCAGCTCCTGGTACTTAACGCAGAGATTACTTTAGTGGGGAAAGTTTGTCATTTGAAGTATGGGAAAGGTGGGGGACTTTTGAAGCTAACTGGGTGTTTTTTTTTTTTTTCTGCCCGCTAGTAGAGCGATTTGGGTTACAGACCATGAAAGCAAAGATGTTTGAGTAGGGCCGTTCCGCTGAGTGTGGATCGCGATACTTAACTGCTTTCTGAGCAAACTCTGCAGTCACGGGAAGAAGCTACACTCCCCAGGCCCGAAAGATAGTGGATAACGAACGGCTCATTCCGATCTTGGCAGAATCCTTTCTTCCGCATCCTGGGAAAAACGTCACAATTCCACGTTACGAAGCCGTTTGGATTTTTTTGAAATGTGTGTTGTTAACCTTTTTCGTTTATTGAGTGGAGCCGTGGATTGAAACTCGGTGGATCTGATCCTCTCATCCGATATCGTACGCCCAGAAGCCCAAGGTTTCCCAGAATTTGTATTACGGGAGTGAGAGCAAATTTAATGACTAGGTTGGAAAGGCTTCGGAGCAGTTAAGGCCGGCACAGCAGTTAATCGTATCGGTGATAAATATTTTGAGAAAATAGAACGAAATGAACGTACATCTCTCCTAGGGTTTTATTTCGGTATTTAAGGTTATAGGACACGACTTAACTTTTGAGCTGATGGACTAAAGCAGACTACAGCCAGTGACCCTTCACTCGTACCAACCATGTTATACTGTGAGCCTCAGCGATGAACCAAAGCCCGTTAGCTTACAAGCCTGATTTTTAAGGAGACCCAATTTATTGGATTTCCACATTCGGGAAGAGTCAGGCGTGGGTCCAGCAATGAGTTTCGCGGAGGGGAAAGGCAGTCTCTCCAGGTAGGTCAGTGAGGGGCGATTGTGCCTTCGACGTGGCTTCTAGGCGCTGACCATTACGAAGCAGGGGCCATGAGTGGCGGGTGGAGAAGCCCGTTGGGGAAAATGCGGTGCATTCGTGTAGATCTCATAGCGCAGAGGAGGCTTAGAGATCGTTTAGTCTGACCCCCGACTTAGCGCAGGAGCCCCTTCTCCCAACCCTCAGCATCTGCCCGCTTTCGCCTGAGCTGTCACGGTGAACTTCTCCAGGGCAGGTGGCTAAGACCTCTGTAACAGACAGGCCCCGTCATTGTCTGTGTCTAAAGGTGCGCTTGACTCGGGGTGGGTTGTCTAGCTCGGAGGGGCCCGGGGTTGAGCCAGCCGGGACGCGATGGCTCTGGAGTGCTTTGTCCTCGTAGGACGTGCTCCGGCTAACAAGTGCAGAGAGGGTTTTTCCTGTCATGGCAGAAGGTGAAGACACCTGGTCTCAGTCCTGGCCACTCACAGCGGGGCCCTTCAGACCTACGTCGGTATCCACAGATTTCGTCATGTGGGGTGTGCTGCCATCAAAACCGAAGGCACACGGCTTTGGTCCCGGAATATATACAAGTTCAACTTTGTATGTCAAGGCCACTTTCTAGGAAATGACTTCACATGCCCTGCTTGATCCCGCGGAAAAGTCCTAGTGAGCGACAGGGGAACAGTACCTCGGACAAGGACTAGAAGATGTAGCTGGGGGCACACCCACGGCTCTGAGGGCCAAGTGGGCTAGACTCGGGGACATCCCCCCGTCCGCTGTCTCCAGACGGACACACATTTTCCTTCCCCTGCCACCGTCCGCCCTGCTCGGCAGGACCCCCGCCCGACGAGAGGGGTGGGTGAGCGCCGTAAGCCCCCGACGCCCTCACCGTGCGTTGGGCCGAGAGCGAGTTATTTGTCCGGTGATAGTAACAGAGCCGCAGCATCTTCTCTGGTCGGGATCTTTGTCTCCTTGCTGCCCTCCTGGTCGCCTTGTGATCTCGATGTTTTCTGAATCGGGGAAAATAAAAATCCACGTCTAAATCGCAGGTGTTACCGATGGTGACGAAGGGCATTTTTTGTGGCTGATCTGTGGTTAAAATTCTTCGAAACCTGTTAGAAGTTTGCCCTGAATTCGGAGGTCGTGCAGATTAGAACCCCAGGTCCCCGCCCAGCGCTCCTGCATGTCCCACAGTGAGCTGGACCTCCAGAGAGCCCGTCGATCTGACCTACGTGTGCCAGTCCCCTTCTGGGCATTGGGGTGTGGACCGGGGGGGTGTAGAGGCATCACGAGATCTCGGCGTGGGCGAATCGACCCCAGTCCCCTTCTGCGTCCCTGGGGCAGTTAACCTCTTAGAAAGGACAGTTGATGGTCACGCTCGGCGTGCAGTGAGCAGCTGACGGGCGCTTCTTGAGGATTTGCCTTCAGTCTCCGTCAAAGCCCGCCAACCCCTTTTTGGGGGATGGGGAAACTGAGGCGCAGAGACGTCATATATGTAAGGTGTCATGCAGCCAAGCAGCCAACCGGGATCCAGACCTGTTTTTTGTGATCCCACCATATTCTCCCCCGTTTCACCTCCCCTTTTCCCAAGGGGTCCCCCGTGTGCCATGCAGTGAACGCATACCCAATCATGACCTGGGGGCCTGTTTCGCCCCAGAGAAGGCCAGCGGTACCACGTCTGAGAATTCTCGATGTCCTGCTTCAGCCGAGGGTCCCTCCCTTCTCCCCCGTCACCCTCATCCTCCTTACTCCCCATGATCAGAAGATCCATGACTCTTAAGATAAAGGGCGGACGACAATGAGTGACCTCAGCATAGGCACATTACAGACGCTCCCTTAGGAAACAACCTGTTTCTGAATTTGAATGCCTGGCTTTCCTCTCAGCCTTTAAGTACCCCGCCCGCCCCCACCCTTGGGCAGGATTCATTCTCACACTGATGGATGATTTTCATGTGGAGAACAAAACTTTGATTCTAATCCGTGCTCAGGCACCTTTGTTTGGCTGATTTTTTTAACCAGGAGATCTGTTTTTTCTTCTTCTTCTTTTTAAACCCCTTTCTTTAATCTTGTAAAAATATCTTCACATAGGTGGATGCTTTAGCTCTGATGAATGGCAGCTTGTGGCGAACGGAGAGGGGGCTGTGGTTTACAGGAAACTTTATTTTTTTAGAACAAAAAAAAAATGTAACAGTCGTACACGGGGGTAAAATACAGAGTGTCAGGAAGTGATTTATCGAAATCAGATCTCGGACCCCCCGTTTTTTCCTCTGAATTAGGCGCCTGAAAAATGAGTCGGCCACGTTATCACATGTTTATTTATTTTTTTCTTCTTTTATTTATTGGGCACCCCGAACTTGTAGTTGCCTGCCCAGAGTTTAAGTCTGCCCCCACCGCAGGCAAACAACCACCATTCACTTGGAGTTTTCCACCCTGAAACTCAGCTTTTGGGTCTCTCCATAAAGCCAGGCCTGGGTCCAGGGCCTGGATGCTTCTGCACAGCCCAGCAGACGCGGCTGTCACCTGCACTCAGGTGGCCTCTTATTTTGCGGCAACAAAAGTGACTCTTGGCTCGGGGGCACTACAGTTGGGCTTGAGGACAGAGTTTTCAGGTCTTCTTTTTAGGGAGGGGGCCTTGGGTGGCATCGGTGGTAGGGGGCTTCCTCCGGTGGGGTCGCAGGGGCCGGGATTCCTGCGGGCTGAGTCATTGCGATCGAGGGGCCGTAGGAGGATGGGGAAACCTCCTGGCACTCTGTCACCCCAAAGGAATGCAGGCCGGGGGTGCTGCTGGGCCGGAAAAGGTCTCCCGGAGGCTCTGCTGCAGATCCGGCCCCCAAAAGCAAAGCCCCCCCACTTCTTCCCCATCGAAGGAAAACGGGGCAGGAGGTGGCCACCGTGCTTCTTGAAGATGACTTTTTTAGTCACCTTTTAAATACGTATTTTTGTTTGGCATGTCCCTGGATCTGTAAACACACCGGCAGCTATTCAAGACGGGTGTTTTAGTGAAAAGGGATGTTTCTGGGGAGAAATCCGCCTTTTGTTGCCCCTGTCTGTCACCATCCTGTTGTGCGTCTGGGGAGGCCCTGGCTGGGCGGGTAGGGATGGGAAGGGTCAGGCCCAGGCCTTCAGCCAGGGCAGTCTCTTGTCACTGCAGGGGCCTGAGCTCCACGGCTTCGCTCAAGACCCTGCTCATGGGACAGGCAAGGACTAAGGGTGGCCCCTGGCCCTTCCCGTGCTGGCTTGATTGAGCCCGGTGGACCCTCTCCCCCAAGCCAGCTGCTAGGTGAGGCCCCACGGGGTGGGTGATGACGGCCCTTCCTTTGTGACAGCAGCAGGAAGCCAACATCTGTACCCCAAGTCAAAAAAAGCTCCTTCTACAATAAGAATTAAAAAAAAAATTAAAAAATAATAAAAAATTTTAAAAACCTGAAACTTATGTAAAATAATAATAATTTAAAAAAAAGAAAAAAAGATTTTTCTCTCAAGTAAGAGGAGGCAGCAGAATCCGACAGACGCGGCTTAAAAAGTCTTAGCTCTGTCACCGGCCGAGAGCGCTGACCTTTCTGCGACTCCGCTCCTGAGAGGCAGGCGACCAGACCCCTGGGAGGCGTGGGCGCGGCGGAAGGGGCTCGGCGCAGGGCCCGGCCCGGCATCCCCGCCGCCGAGGCGCTTGTGTCCCCATGGCTGCTTCTGCTAGAGAAGGATCACACAGCGGAGGCACGAAAATAAAAAACATCGCCAATCGAATTTGCTTCTGACGCGTACGGTTCTAAGACGCACACAGCCGTCTTATAAAAAGTTAGACCCCTGGACCCTGGTATCAGTTCAGGGCCAAGTGACAGAGACGGTGTTATGCGGCGTGATCCTTCAGGGCCATCTTTATAAAGAGCACATGTGCCGGTAAATGCTGGGATCATCATTAAAAAAAAAAAAAAAAAATTCCGGAAGGAATCTCAGAAAGGGATGCGCGTTTACTTTCCACCGAAGGGATCCAAAGATGCTGGGGGCTGTCCCCACTCACCTGGTGCTGTTGGATTCATACCATGTGCTTTTTACTGCTTTTTCTTTTTTTTTTCTTGTCAAAGCTCAGTGGGTATCATCCGGACAATAGGGTTCATGGTTCATTTTTTATTTTCAATGTTACACTTCTTTGCATTAATGCAAAACCCCACCCGTGTGTGCGTGTGTGTGTGTGTGTGTGTGTGTGTGTTTTTAAAGGTAACTTTTCCACATCTGATTGACCTTCCCTGAGTGCAGGCTCCGTGTGAGGTCTTAGGGAACTCCCCAGCTGGAGACCTGGGGACGTGAGCTGGGGACCCCTTGTCTTTCCCCACTGAGAACTGGGCTTTCTCAGGGATGGAAGCCTGGGGTTCATGTTCAGCCTCTGTAAGAGCCCACCAGTAGGCCCTGGCAGGGGCTTTGGTCTCAAATGCCCTTGGGATGGAGTGTGCGAGTATGCGTGTGTGTGCATGTGTGTGTGTGTGTGTACACACGCGCTTGTGCTTTTGGCAGGCTCGGCTAAGGTTTCCCCCGCATAACCCTTGGAAAGAACAGTTCTCACTTGTAACACCCTGTTTCTATGGGTCTGTGATTTCGTAATTAAAAATTTATGGGATCGCGAGGGCCCATTTAAAGGGCATCTGGCCCTAACAGCCCAGTTGAAAGCAGAATTCTTGTCACTGGTTCTCTTCATTTCTCAAATATGGTTCTTTGTAACTTCATCCTGTTGGACGCTCGCGGTGAATGTTTTATTGGTGAAAAAGGCACAATTATGTAAGGGAAAGGATGTTTAAAAACCAAGAGGACTCAAATTTTAATGTCTGCGTGTACAACTGCTTCTCAGGCATTCCCTTGCACGGGTCCCCTCACCTGTCTGGGAAATGAAGGTGTCGTGACACCTCGACATCATTTACATCACGATGGCAGGGCACAACTAAGTATATAACTAAAACAAGTGTTCACAGAACGTGTCTCATCTGACACAGTGCTCACCTTTCCTACCTGCGTGGCACTGCAGTTAGCTCGTATGCTATCTAGTGATGCTAGGGGTGGATTAAACTGACTTTGAGAACTGTCAGGGAGACGGAACTGGTGGTTTGAGAAGCGTGTGATATTAAAGTCTCTGGCTCTGACTCCACGTGTGCTGGCTCTGAGTTGGGAACCTGTCCTAGTTAGTGTACATGGGATTGGCCTTTGGGGTCCGCCTTCTGCTTCTTTACGACAACGCGGAGCGAAAGGCATCACGTGTTTCTTAATGGTGACTCCCTGAGGAGTGGGAAGATTAGATCTGGGTACATCTGGGTGTATTTTATTGTCTACCCCCAAGCATTTTGGGATATCTGCGAGCTGCCGTTATCTTGGGTAACTGGTATCAATTCCTACTTCGTGAAATGATCGAAAGTCAGTTTTCGAGGTAACGAAAATAATGGCAGACTTTATACTATCCCGTTTTTCCTCGCGATTTTTCTTTAATACGTACCCAAAACGTTAAAGAATGTCACCACATCGATGCGATCGTCGGAGAATTATTTTTTACACCGGAGGCTTTTTGTTAGATTTAAAAATGGTCACAGATAACCTTCGAGTGCTTCTGGTGTCCTGGACACTCTTT
>NW_006443292.1:3608763-3612030 GCF_000325575.1 Pteropus alecto | reverse complement strand
GTAAATAACCCCCCTAGCTCGGTTCTAATACATAATCCCACGAGCTCGGTTCTAGCCAGGCTTTTATTGGGCACGTGGAATCATTAGGTGAATTTTGAGAATAACTCGGTCTGTCGAAAGGCCCTACCAGGTCCAAACTATTGTGGACCGGTGCCTGGTAACTTGGACTGCCGTTGCGAAAGGTTCCTATAGCGATAATTCTTCTGGAATCTCAAGTCATTAAGAGTGAGATGGCTCACTCTCGATCGTGTGCTCTAAAAACAGATGTCATGGGACGTGCGATCCGTTTTCTCTCCGTGGCAGTTTATACTAGATGAAGGAACGTTGCGTCAAGCCCCACATTCTTATTCGCCTTTTTCTTTCTCTGCGTGAATCATCTGTCCACGGAATCATTAACCCATAAGAATGAGCAGCATTTAAAAAATGGCTCCATTTTCACCTCTTTTCATTTCTGTTATTTTGCCGCTTGCTTCCTTCTCCCGGTGAGTTTTTCAAAAGCTGGGTCGTGACAAAAGCTTAATCATCCCCGCCTTTGCTTCCGCGGATCGGTCTGTTTACGTCGCATCTCGGAGCTCCTTGGTTCGGTGGCTGGGATTTCCTGCCTCCTACCCCCAGCGGTGACGCCTCTTCTGGGGACAATCGAGAGTTGGCACGGATCAGGTCCCGTTTCCCGGAATGTGCCGTAGACGCTTCAGGGGACAGTGCATCCTTTTCAGCTTGGGGCGGCCTCTTTCGCTTCTGAACCCCGCGGTAATAATGAAAGGTCTCTCCGCTTAGAGGGATACAGGTCAGAGACTTGCAAATAGCGACTAACCAAGCGGTTGGTCCAGGACATGAAGCAAACCTTTGGGAAAATGTGGCTCAACCAGGACAGCGTGTTTACGCACAATCGTGTCGTTTGCTTCTGCTCGTCGACTGGAGTCGCTGGCATCGGGGGTAGCGCCAGCTCCCCTTCGCCAAGTGGGTAGCGTGAAGCTGACTCCCTTCATTTCCCAGTATTCAGAATCAGCAGACATTTGCTGGTGGCCGCCCTCCGCCACGCCCCGAGCTCAGCTCTGAGGATCTGAACACAAAGGAGATACAGCCGTGCGTCCTGGAGGGGCCTTGGCCAGGGTTCCGGAGTGCGAATAAACCGGTTGCCTGGCAGTGTGACGTGGATGCTATTAGGACTGTGTGTAAAGTGTCCCGGGGGGCTGGGGGAGTTCAAGGCGGCACACAGGGCTTGGAGAAGGGCTCAGAGATGAGCGTGGCTGGGGCAGAGGCAGAGAAGTTCACCAGCTAGCAGAGCGTGGGGCGCGGGTGACTGAAGGCAGCATAAGAACACACTGGGGTGGGCAGATTGCGTCGAGGAATAAAGACGAGGAGGCTGGCAGAAACTGGGGCGTGCCGGGCTGGTTGATCTGCCTGCCGAAGCGGACTGGACCTGACTTTACAGGCGGTGGCTGCGTCGCGGGGGATGCCAGAAGCAGATCTGTGTTTCGTGAAAGATCTCTAGCAGTCGCGTGGGGAGGGAGGGAGGGAGAGGAGCTGGCAGAGCCGGTGGGCGGAGGGGTACCAGACGCCTTCGGAGATGGATTGCGCAGGACTTGGTGAAGGATGAAGGGGATGGAGAATGTGGAAGAAAAGCCAAGAGCTTAAGGATGACTGAGGATCCGTTGGAGAAACATCGATCATTGGTGACATTAGATGGGACAGGGAAAAACAGAGGCTTGGCAGTTGCTAGGGGAGGCAGAGAGCGAACGTTTGTAGTTTTGACGTGTCGAGTTGAAGGCGCTGTAGCCTGAGCCAGCGGAGGCTTCTGGAAACACTGGGCTGGATACCTGTGTTGGGAGTCATCCGAGTAGGCAGAAGAGAGCCCCCGAGACACCCCCTTTTTTTTTTTTTAGGATAAATGTCTTTTAACTATGGAAAATAGATGTCGGTCCTTATGTCAGAAGCAGTAGCTGATTCGCAGAAGGGCATCTCTGTGTCGCCGAGGCCCCCGGTGTGCTCTCTGGAGGGAGGCACCAGGGGACCTGTCTCCGGACCTCGGAACTGGGTCTGCAGGCGCCTGAGTCGCCAGGGGAGGAGGCTGCTGTGAAGGGCTCAGGTTCTTCCCACCAGATTTCAGACACAGAGAGAGAGAGAGAGATGAAGGGACCCCCAGAAGGTTCTGTTTAACCCCTGCGTCGTCCAGAGGAGGCCGCAGCGTCTCAGGTGGGAAAGCTCACCCACGGCCACCCACCCCACGGAGGAAGTTGTCGTCATACTGTCGTGTCTTCGGATTTTATACTCTCCGCGATGGCGTCACTTAACGTAAAGATCACCGTGGCTTTGTGACTCGTAACATCTGATCTCCTTTGCTCAGTTGTATTCACCTAAAGTCATAGAACATCCTTTTCTTTCTTTTTTTTTTTAAATTAACCCTTTAAAAAAATCTTAAAATAGGTGGCTACGAATGCCTCGTTCTTAAATTTCAAAGTCGGTCAGCCTCAATCAAGTCTCGCTATTTCCCATCGTGCCTTTTTTTTCCCCCCTCGAAATGGCAGCATATGGAGAAAAAAACGGCACGTTTCTGTCCCCCAGCTGTACCCAGGGCCGCCTAGAACTACGAACGTGGCATTGACTTTGCAGTAAAGTAACCGACCCCAGACCGGGGTCGCTTCGAGCTCTGTCAAGCGCTACCGAACACTTAAACCGAGGTTGGAGCTTGCTCAGCCGGTGCACGTGTTCGACGAACTGGTGACCGCCATTCTGAGTGTTAACTGCTCTTTGCGCTTTATGTGACGCCAGGCGACCCACTGTGTAACCTCTGAATGCCTCCTTGAATCCGACCAAGAGCTAAATTACTATGACGCCTCCCTAGTTAATAAGGAAGGACTTTTGGGGAGCCGCGAAATCACCTTCTTCTAAGTGCATTTTTGGGGGGAGTGTCGTTTAGTTTCTATGCTGTTGTTCTGAACTCAGTACTTTCCTTCTACGCCAAGACGGATTTGTGGGATCGACTTAAAACATTTTCGATGCAGCCAACATGTAAACACAGGTCCCGGGGAAGGACCATATGACTTTGCTTCCAGTTTCCGGCGTTTAAACAAAACATATCTTGGCAATATCCTTTCTTCTGGTCTCTGCTTCCTGGTGACGTGCAGGGCCCTGGATGTCCTCGTTGCTGTGCCGATAGGGTTGTACCTGTGATCGCCGTGGGGTCCAAAGTTGAGGAGCCTGGAAATGCCGTTCATTGATGTGCCTGGGGCTCCTACAGCAGGTGGGCGGGAGGGGGGGGGTGGC
>NW_006443292.1:3567899-3608569 GCF_000325575.1 Pteropus alecto | reverse complement strand
GAGGGGGAGGGTGGGTGGATAAACATTTCAACTGGTTTGTTGGGGTGGGGAAAAGCATCTCAGGTAATGGAAGGTCTGGGCGTGGCACCCTCTGGGGCCTCTGTGTGTCTTGCCTGCCTGCAGACTGGCTTTATTCCTAGAACACATTGTGGTAGCAGAAGGGTTGTTAGCAGCCTCCGCTCTGCGTCCCCCGCAACTTCAGGCTCAGCGCACGAAGGCCAGGGCCCTGTTCCGATGTCACAGTCTCGTTTTCTCACGTCTCCCAGAGGACCTCCGCGTGTCCCGCAGTGGGCTCCAGGGAGATGGCGCTTCCCAGGCCCCGGGGGCCTCCCCCAGCCTTAGGGAGGGAGAGGACAAGGTAGATGGCCCACCTGCTGAAAAGGGGGATATTCCGACGAGGCGAGAGAAGGCCGTGAAGAGCAGCCACACACCCACCGTGGTCAGTGACAGCACGAGCTTCGCGGGGAAACACGTCGCGGTGTGTGACTAAGGCGGAGGTCCTTCAGACGCATGACTCTGGGTCCTTTCTCTCAGTGAGTTGAGGGGACAAGCTACGGATTCATCCTTCCTTCTCGAGATGCGCAGACGGCCTCTAGCATCTCTCTCTTCCCCAAGTATCCTCTTCGCTCTACTCCCAGCCCTTCGGCCTGGAAGAGAGCCTCGTACCATGGCTTGGTCGTCAACATTGCTAAAAAAAAAACCAAAAAAAAACCTTTTGGGATCATTCTCCAGAATGGTTTCCTTCACAGTCCTTCTCCTGAGGGGAGGAACTGCAAGTAGTCAGTCATCCATTTCATCGACCGATCATTTTTATTTAAAAGAAAAAAAATGAATCTGCCCAGCAGAGGAAGTGTAGCTAGCTGCCTCAGGAGGGGAGGTGGGATTTTGATTACACGAATCCCTATCTTGTGAGTTCGCTTTGCTCCTGTGGCCACCACGCGTGAAGTTACTAATGTGAACTAATTACATTTGCTCTGAAAAAGTCGAATTTTTCATGGGTCTCGGCAAGAAAGGTTAATATTATCAATTTAACAGCGTGAATGAAGCCTTGCGTGTATTGAACTCAAACCGTCCTAAAATCTTGGGTAGAAACCCAGGGGCTTCTCTCATAACTCTGGAAAAACAGCTCATGGTGAGACATAGTTAATACTTTCTTCTAAGTCTGACATAGCTAAGTCCGTCCGACATAGCAGACCACATCACAAAAGGTGCTCCCTCCCTTCATTTAAAAAAAGCTTTTCAAAGGGCTGCCTATGTTTTCCTACTCCGCGGGGGGTATTTTCAAAGACAAAAATAAATCGTCTTATCCTAAAATGTTAACAGCCTTCTTGTTTTAAAAGCATCTGCGAATTACCAAGAGCCATAGCACGATATACTGTAAATGTGTCATTTCTCCAGAACCAGGCGGCCCCAGAAGGCAGCATGTTGGAGAGTGGGGTGTTCTGGGCGGCGGTGGGGGGTGGGTACCTCATCTAAGGGGACATAATTGGCCGGCCTCAGCGACCCCTTCTGTTGAACCATTTTCTGCTTTGCTGTGACTGACTCAGCGCCCTGTGCCGTCCCTCAACTTGCAAGTCACCGTGTGTGACATTCTCTCCCAGGCAGGGTGTTGGGGTTTTTTGGCTGGTGACGTTTTGGTGACCGGTTGGTTCTCGGTGCCTTTCGCGGTAGAGATTAGGTCCCGAGAGAGGACGTGTTCTTCCAAGAATGTGACTTGTCTCTCTCTCTCGCCTGTGAGGGGTGGCGTAAGGTGACAGGAGCTAGAATGCTGGTCGGGAGAGACTCATCGAGAAGGTGGCTAAAGTCCCAGCACTTTCGAGGTTGAGATCTGTCACACTCCGCATTGTCCTCGGCCGAAATTTTCTATTGGGATTTTTCAAAAATCAGTCATTTTCAAAAGAATAAAGACAGTTATCATGTTTCTACTCTATCTTCCATTCCCCCCCGCCGCCCCAACCCCATATCTTGGGATGAAGACAAGCAGCTTTTAGGAAAATATTTTTTCAGTCTACGTTTTGAAGCAGTCTGAGTCTGTTGAGATGCAAGTCGCTCACTGTTGATCCAAGACGCACTGTCGAGTGGTGGGATGGAGTAGGTAGGGCAGAGGGAGGCGTCTTTGAGGAGGTTACAGGACGGGAAAGGGGTAGAAGGTTCTGGAACTTTCTCCCTGGCTCTCAAAGAATCTTGAGTCGGCCCTGCAGGATTCGTGCCCTTTGTGAGGCAGTGGCCGGGAAAGAGACGCACTCAGGCCCTGGATGTCTATTGTGGGAGCAGAAGTGTCCCCAGACCTGGCCTCGTGGACGAAGGCCGATCACCCCAGGCTGGCTGTTTCCTCCGGCTACGTTTTCCCCGGGTGCTCGGTCACGTTTCCATGTGTCTGGATCAAAACCCCCATGACAGTCTATACCTCGTCCCTATGGAAATTCGTTCAGAGAGCCCCGGGAGAGAACGCCAGGACAGAAGTTACAGTCACTCTTAGCTGAGTTAAACAGGGTTTATCCCCGCAGACTGGTCCCGTTGCGAGGCCGGGGGAGAGGCCCCCTGATGAAGCGCTTTCTTCTGAACAAGTAGAGTTGAAAAGGACCAGTGGGATGTGGGATGCCATTCAGAGTCAGGCTTTTCCATTGTGAGGGCCCGAGACCCTTGTCTCAGTTGACGGTGGATGCCCTTGAGGGATGCGGGTGCCACATCTGAGCTCCTGGATCCCATAGGCTGAGCCACCACGCCTTGCATGTGACTCAACGCTGTTGATGAACGTGTGTGGTCATCTTTAAGTTCCACTTATTGATATCTGAGCTAGAAAATCGTCCCGTGGACTTTGAGTTCTGACTTCTGTATTATCGGGCAGTCGTGTCTGTCTGAGGCCAAGTTGCAGACACCCAACCCCCTATCCCCGATTCACCATTTAGATAGATAACTCTTAGTTTTATTTCAGGTGAAATTTTTTTTTTTTCCTTATTAAGGTTATAAAAGACCAAAATAACTAGAAATGCAAATTTGTACTTGAATACCAAACGCTGGCCAACATTCTCTCGAATCCTGTTTACAATTTGCCCAACGCGCTCACTCACTCGAGCCTTTTGGTGGGTATAATTAACTCCGGTTTATTATAGTCTGGGCGGCTGAATGCGAAGTCGAGTGTCTTTGCCAAAGGCTTCCCAGCTTTGTAAGTGGTTAAACTTGAACCCTATCAACCTTCCAGCTCCAGGATGTATCTCTCGTATCCGGAAACACAAACAAAACAAAACAAAACAAAATTAGAACTCGGTCTAGATGACCTTCTGTCCTACTTCAAAACTTCAAAGTTTACATTCCCTTAAAAACTAATTAGAACATCGAGTGTGGGAATGACATGCTCGCTCACTCATTTCCTGCTGTAACCTGTAGCATTTGGGGGCTGTCATGCTTCCTGTGTTTTAGACGGAATTTGACCTCCATAAATGCTGGACTGAAGGACTGTGCAGAACACCTAGGACGTGGTGGAGGCTCATCTTGTCTGTTCTTGGCTGTGTGAGATTCAGGCTCACGTGCTAGGTTATCCAATGACTTGTCAAAGGTCTAGTCTGAGAGAGAATCGGCTTTCGTGTTTGTCACAGGCTTCTTAGCGACTTTTAGGCATATATATCATTTTTTTTTTTTAATCATTCCCTCAAAATGATCCTTTGGGCTTTTTTCAGAGTCGAAGCCTACATTTGGACATTTATCATGAACGAAATTCTAAGTGGATGAGACAAAAATGTCTTTTGATACCAAATGGCATCTCCTTGAAAATTTGTCATCAGACCCTCTCTTGAAAACTTGTCTTTCGAATCTACCCACGTGAGATCCTTATGGAAGTAGAAAACAGTCTGGGAAAAGCGGTACCTTTGCCCAAAGAAAATATTTACCTCCCGACAGGAAACTCAACCCGAACCTCGTGACTGTGTCCGGTATTTATCTCAGCTCCCTCTGCTGTGTGTGTTTCTGAGTGACAAGGTGTGACAGTTCTCTGAAGAACTCAGCCTAGGGACTACACTTGAGAGCACGCTTCGATGACATCACTTTCTACTTCAATTATTTTGGCCCCATTATTTACTTCAGAAGGCAAAAAACAATGAGGCGGAATGTTCTTTTAAGTTTCGGGCGTGCTATCGTGATGTTTTCAAAGGTCTTAGCATCCCTGCGTGTGTGCGATCGCGACGTGGTTTCACCCACATTCACACACCTCGCGTGTGTGATTAATTACCCGTGGACCCCCATGGCTTTATTAACACCCTTTCCCAGTTTTTCCCTGAGAGCATGTCATGGCTGCGGTTAGAGAGATGATAAATGGGACCGAGAGTAAATGGAGGCTAAATTAAAAAAAAAAAAAAGCCCTTAACAGGTTAAGAATCGGATGCTTTTAAGAAGCAACAAACAATTAACGAGAAACCCAAACAAAGCCAAAACGCAGTCTTGAAGCACCGGCATCAAAACCCGAGCTTCAGAATTCGTAGTAGCCTTGCTGGCGGATCACACTGAAAGCTGAAAGGACTTTTGTGGTTGCTTCTGCGTGACACAAGAAATCAATGTGTCTGAGAGAAGTAGCGTTTCTCTTTTTTGAGGAAAAACGTACAACGAAGGAGAATGTTTGATGGCAAGTAAATACGCAGCCTGCCAGATCTTTAGGGCAAAGATGTGGCCGGTCGTCTTTTGCAGGCAGGGTAAAGGAGGATAAAAAAATGTCTGTGCTGTGTGGCTTGCATCAGGGCCGCCCGTGTAGAAAGTTCTAGAATTCACGCAGTTTAGACAAAGCGGTTGATTTAGCAAAATACGTCTTCTCGTTCCTTGGTATTTCCCATGTGTCTTCCCCCCAACCCCCGCCACTCGCCATCATGAGTCTGAATTGGCTCTTTAAAGAGATTGAGTGAAATTTAATTATCCAGGGAGATCGCACTGGGTTTTCCTCAAGGATAGTCTTTCTGGCTGGCAAGTCTCAGGTGAGTGTATCAACGGTCGGAAAAAAAATCCTTCCTGGGTGGAAATACCAAAGAATGGCATTCAATATTGCTTACGTTTTTGTTTTAAAAGTTCTCTTCTCTGTAAATTTCAGTCTGACTCCGCGTTCGTATGCTTCCTGTTTGAGAATCACTCTCTGGGGCAACCAATCTATTAGCAGAAATTCTCGTGTTGATGATGCATGAAGCTGCCTCCGTGGTAGGTCTTTCGATATGGGTTTAAATATGGTTTTCCTGAGCATTTTGGGCAACGGGAAAATCCACGCACTCTGAAAAATTCTTAGCTTTTCAGTACGTACCATTCCCCGAAATGTTTCCATCCTGGGTGGGCAGGGGGGTGACTTTGTTCCAGAGTTGGGTGAAATCCTTCCATCTAGGCTGCCATTTGCCATCGGTCTTGCTGTCTGATTTGCTCACTTTCTTCTTCAGCGATGGGAGGCTCTGTCTTGCCTTTCACCAGGGACCCAGAGGGTCGTGTCAGAAAATAGCAGAGTCTTCGAAGAAACATCCCCTCACTTAGAGTAAATTGTCAAGTCCTTTGCAGGCCACCAAAGGGTACTTCAGGCGTCACATTGGCCCCCGATGGAGAGCAGGCGCCTATTCGAATACCTTCTGGCCAGCGCTGGTCCATTCCTCCATCCTAATACTGGACTTCTTCCTTTTTGGTTGGGTCGTTCTTTTTCGACTAGAGGGTCTTAGGTGTGTCGGATTTCTACGTATGGATTTTCATGTGGTTAGTAACAAAACCATGTACATTTATTCATCTAAATTTCTACGTCGTCTGTTCTTGTTCATATCATACACGCGTATGTGTGTGTGTCTGCGTGTGTGTATTTTCAAGAAGGACTTCTAGCACGTTTGAAAGGGTCAAGGTGCCTAGTTGATAGTAGTCTCTCTGCGTGATATTTAGTGAGTGGAGGACAAAAGATGAGCCAGTGTGAGCTGGGGGACTTTGTCCTTGCTAAGCTTAAAGACTAGAAATAGCCAGGTCCTGAAATGGCTCACCCTACATTCACCTGGAGCGGGGAGGGGAGGGGAGGTGGAAAAGTTTCTTTAAAGATCAGGTCTTCTTCCCCAGGAGTGTATATCTTGGTAAAAAATAATATATATATATCAGTTTAAAATCAATCCAGGCCTGGAGTTTGGACAACACAGAGCCAGACCTAAAAGGGATGAGTTTGTGGATAAGTGAGGAGTTGAGTCAAATTTGAAAAGAACCCTGGCAGAACTCTACTGCTGAACAGCTTGGTCTGGCTCAAGCGTAAAATGCTTGAGGGTCCAGAGGGACCAGCTCCCAGGGGACTCTGCAGGCCAGGAAGCTCTGACACCGTGGAAGTGTTTGTAAACATTTCTGAAGGGAGTAAAATAATTTTTTTCTGTGTATGTTTAACTCTAGGCTGGAAAGTGGCTTGATCTGAACCAGTCTCAGCCAGAAAAACTTGTGTGCTGTTATCATAAGATTTTCCGAAGTTTAAATTTTCAATATAATTTTACTGTTGTTGGTTTTTTTTTTTTTTTATAAAGAGGTACTGATCACTTGGGATGATTTCTAAGTAACATTATTTTCACTTGTTACAAAAATTGGCTCACCCGTACACTAATCCCTCTCAGAACGAATCCCTTAAGGAAACATGCTAAGTTAATCACGATTTCATAGTAAGTAGGTTATTTTTTTAGATTTGCTTTTTATTTCTCCCTTTTCCAATGAGGACTAGCACTTCTGTGTCTACTTTTTGAAAGTAAATACAAATTAGGTGGGTAGAAACGTGACGGAGGGAGACGGGAATGTGTTAGTATTTGTATAATTTGCTACCAAGAAGAATTAGACACCTAAACACATGGGGACACTGTTTCCATGACACAGATACATTACCCAGTTCTTACCGTTACCATCCAGGTAACTGGGATTGCCATGCCATTTGGAGCAGGGCAGGTCACTGAGTCATGCATCTCCTCCTTTCGCTGGTTCACTCATTATATAAACATACACGGGGCGCTCGCCAGGCAGCGAGGAGTCATTTGCATACGCTGGCGCCTGCCCACACGGACTGACTTTGGGGAGACACCATGAATCACACGAGCCACAAACAAATAGGACGTTGTGTCTGTGGCGAGTGCCACAAAGGCCAGGAGCGGTGCCGTGAGACCAACCCGCGTTGAGGGTTTTGTGTTTACCATATGAGCAATGAGAAATTAGTATAGAATATTAAACAGATGTGGAGTGTGTGTGTGTGTGTGTGTGTGTGTGTGTGTGAGAGAGAGAGAGAGAGACAGAGACAGAGACAGAGACAGAGAAACAGAGAGACAGAGACAGAGACAGAAACAGAGACTATCATGTTTGCATAAAGAATCTCCCTGGCCACCGTGCGAGCAACAGCTTGGGGAGGAAGCCACGCAGGCAGCTCGTGGATAGACAGGGCAAAGCGCGAAGCCCCCCTTGGACTCGCGGTGGAGATAAGACGTCGACTGGACAGGTGGGAGGAGGTAAACTTGCCCCGACTTGTACGGAGGAGCGGCTGGGCGAGCAGGATGTCAAGGGCGAAGTTCAGGTTCCGGTTGGGATGATGGCCCCAGCAGCGCCTGTTCCTGAGCGGGGGATGCTGGAGGAAGATTAGGCGGCAAGGACCGTGAGCGTGACCGGGAGTCCGAGGCACCTCCGAGTCAAATGGGCCTTTGGGCGTGTGGCCTGGCGGCCAGGACAGCCGGGTCAAGTGGCTTGCTTAGGGTGCTGTCTGGGCGGAGGTGGTACTTGGAGGCAGGATCCGGGTCCAGCACCCAGAGAGGGAGGTCTGAGTGAGAACTCTGTGCCTGGGGTGCGGAGCCTGAAGGAGCATGCCCCAGTTTACATTTCTGTATCATTTTGAAGTTTAAGTCTTCTGCTTACATTATGTAGTGAAACTTAAAAAATACCAGTGCTCTCTCCTGCTTAGGTCGTGGGGGGCTCTGGAACCCCCTGTAGGTCGACCGTAGGTGTTGGCATGGGTGTTTCCACCATAATCCTCATTCTCCTGACACCAGCCACACCAGTAGAGGGAAAACGCGTGCATTTTCTTCGTTTGTAGAAAGGGGTATTTCTAGACAACATGTTTGTCTATTTTTTTTATTTTTATTTTTATTTTTTGGTCCCCTTATCCTTGTCATCAATCAAGTCACAAGGTCTGCTGATCAGATAGGCTCTCACATTTTTAAAGAACGTTCTTTTCGGTGGTTCTGTTTTGCTTTTAAGTTCAGAGTCGAATTCAAAGGGCCAAACGGGTGTGTTTTGTTAGTTATTTCTTCGAATCTCTTTTTGGCGCTCGCATGAATGGTGTTGGTTTTTTCGCTAATGAGGGCAGGTGGAGAAATCGGAGTGGCGTTGTTCTGAGATCCTGTCTCTGGAGTTGATCCTCTGCTCTCTCGAGGGATGAACTTGTACTTCACCAGGTTCATGGATCGCCATGATTAGTTTTTCAAGCAATCAGCTGTCTCACTGTCTAACGCCGAATGTTCAGGGGATCGCGCGAATTCAGCATCATGTGACGCCAGCAGTGTGTACCCTTCAAATTATAGCTCTCTCGGTTCCATTTACGGTCACCCTTCCTCCGCTCAGTTTGTCATCAGAGTAAGTCATTTTGGGTGTTAGGTCAATTAACCGAATACGGGCTGTTTCGCATCGTAGATCCCCTGTGACAACGAGATCTCATAATAAGAGGTGCGTGAGCATGAGATCTGTGTCATGTGGGCCTGGAGTGGGGTTCGTAGTGATTACAAGAGGATTTGAGATTGAAAGGAAAAAATCTGCCTCAGACTACAGTCCCTGGACCGTGAGTGGACCAGTAGATTATCACACTGTGGTTGGGACTTTTGGGGAAATCTATAAAGTTCTGCTGTGTCTCTCAAGAACAAGTGAGAGACAATAGTGTGGTCAAATTTGGGTCAGCACATAATACTGGGTATCACAAGTTTGTTAAGAAACAGGCACCTTACTGGCTCTTAAAAACGTCATCTATGATATTAGCTTTAGTGGCTGCATGGTTCGTGTGTGTGTGTGTGTGCGTGTGTGTGTGTGTGTGTGTGTGTGTTGGAGTGGGGTTAATGAGGCCCAATAATTTTAAAAGATATTTGGAACTGAAAAATACTCATCTATCGAATAATTCTAAAACTAAAAGTAACTCCCCATCCCCCTAATTTTTATTTCTAATTTGCTTATGGCTACCAGGGAGTGATTTTTATATAAGCAAAATATGCTTTCACATTTATATTTCTATTTCTGCATGTATAATTTGTCCATTCTTTACCCAGTTACATGTATGCAAATCATCTTTTCCTATTGACTCTCATTGTAAACTCTGCAAACTGCAGGCTCTCAAACAAGTCCTGGTTTTGACTCCTGATGGTCACGTGTAGGACTCACTTGCCTTTGTCACCATCCCGAGTGTTTTAAAACGTTTTGCTATGTATGTAGAGTTAGTCCACTGGCGATTAACCTGTACGTTCGTACCCTCACTGCAAACATTTAGTTAATCACTTTTATTCTTGAGTCAGCCTTGCTGCACAACTAATGCTTGATTTTCAGTAGCTACATGGTTATTCCAGGAGCTGTTGGAGTTCAGAGCCAGAGCGAGATGCTGAGAAAGTTGTGGTTAGGCTGGGCTGGTTCATTCACACGTCGCAGGGGCTCTGTGCGGTGGGGTCAGGTGAGGGAGGGGGTCGCCTTTTCGATGCCCCTCTTTCCCTTTTTTTTCAAAACCTAAAACATTAGTTCAGTGCTTCTCGTTGGCTCATCCTTCAACAAGCATTTGTTTTTCCTAGAAGATTCTATTGACGTTTCCCACCACCCCCGTCAGTTTAAAAAATGGAGTTTCGACAGAGATGGAGTTTCAGCAATAGAATTCACAGGTTCTTCATCGCCTCTCTGAAACTCTTCCTCCGTAAGATGGGACCTTTCGCACCGGCTCAGACATGACGGGTGGGCACCATTTTGAATGACAAGCAGCGTATACGGGGAGCCAGTCACCTAGAATTTGATTTCGGAGACGCTTAGTTTCATTTTTAGATTGCTTTACAACTGGCGAGAGGTACTGACCCTTCAGCTCGTGGTTCTGTCCACTTCGTGACACACTCTTCATTCACTAACGCTTCCATGAGCACCACCGGGAACCACAGACTACGTCCTTCTGTTATCCAGGTACCTTTCAATTTACCTATTTTTAAGACTTGGGATTTTGTGCTTGCCTTGTTGTAGGCAGCCAACGAGGAATGCTGTCTTTTTTGTTAGTGCAGAGGTGAACGTTTAAACTGTATCTTAAATATTTGTATTTTCTCTTGGTTCTCGGTGACACGGAGTGATTCGGGTCACCCTGACATTTAATCAAGTTCAACAGCGTGGCTCTTGGAAAACACGCCTAGCAGGTAATCTGAGAAACTAGAGACCGAGTAATACAACTGAGATATTTCATCGAGATCAATTTATTAATTTCTTAGGCACCTCTTGCCCAGTCTGCCTTTAATTTTCATTTTTCGCGGTTGTCATTAGCAACCGTGGCCTCCCTCATTACTTAATAATGAATGGTTACAAATTGTTTGTGTGTTTTTATAATTAGAATGCGATAGCAATCATCTGCTGGGTGAGCTCACACCGTAAATGACATAAAGTCAGTAACAATTATGCCTAACAGGAAAATTAATTATGTAATCCTATCATACCTTATTTGGCCTGAGAGATTAGGTTTGGCTGTCACCAGGCTGAGCTAGGCAGGTGACAGCACAGCGGAACACATGTCATTCTTCTGGATAGACTAGTTTATCATAATGTTCACCGTATCACCTGGGAAAATCATTTACTTCTTTGAGAGTTTTTAAGTAAATATTTCCAGACTTGATTTTCTGCTTGAAAAAAAGAGAAAAATTTATTCTACTTGGGTATCTCATTCTCGTTCTTTAGAGAATAAAGAGGTTTGCGGGGTTTCTGTGCAGGAGGGGTCATCCCTTTTCCTCCCTGTTCCTTACCGACAAAGGAATCGAAGCTGGGAGAGTGAATTATTCGCGGACTGCAATGTCATTGGACCTATAGCTTAGACCAGTTCGTCCTCCAGCGACTTACCTTGCTTTTGACTCATCTTCCTCTTTGGTCATTCCTCCCACGGAAGGAACCTCCTTGTCCAGCGCAAGAGCAGGTACAAGCCTCAGGTATGGATAGGGACTGGACAGGCTGAGGAAGGCTGCATCAGGTGACCCTGGAGCCCCTGGCCAGCTCTGCAAACCTCACCACTTCCCCGAGGTTTTGTGGCTCATGGGCGAAGGGGCTGGACCCCCAGACCGGGCTCAGTTTGCCTCTGAGGGCCCTTGGGATGATCTGGTCCAGCTTCTCATCTTCCAGGTGCATGAACTGATACGCTAAGGTGGTTAGCAGCGTGTCCGAGGTTAGAGCCGAGAGCACAAATCGAGTCTTCTGGGCCACGTATGGTATTCTTCCTATCATGCCTTGTTCTTATTTTGTTCTGTTTTTAAAATTTGCCTAAAGCTACTCATCTAGGGATAAAAATTTGTCTCTAAGCTAAAGAATTTTGGAAAAAAACCCAGAAAATTAAAGTCCCTAGTAAGTCCATCGTTGAGAGCAGTTGAGTATATATATATTAGATTTCATATATATAATATGTATTTTAGATTTAGATATATATATATATTAGATTTCAGAAACATATTTTAGCATAGTCAAACCTCTTGTGCTAATATGTTTATTTCCTGGCATTTTAAAGCTTTTCAGTGCTTTAAACTCATTCTAAGCCTATTTCTAATGGCTCTGTATGACATGTACGTGCCACAACGTACTTAACCGTTCCCCAAAGTTGGGTGTTTGCATTGGCTCCAATTTTTCATGAGTTTTCACTATTATGAGGAAGACTGCAGTGAATTCGGCCATACCTTAATCTTGGTCCTTTACTTCAGATTCGTCGCTTGGGCTGCATCCCGAAATAGGAAAGTCACACGGGTCCTTCTGCAGCTTCTCTCCCTTACATGGCAAGCACATACTCGCGATGAAACATTCTTCTGTGGATTTTTGACATTTATCATTACTTTTTGAGCCTCAGACCAGATCATTTTGTGTAAAACCAGGACACAGGAGTGAAAACTCGGGGTTGGTGGCAATTTTAGCTAATGGATCCCGTTTTCTATGGGGTGGTTTTGATTCAAATCCATTTTGAAGGAATGGAGTTTTTATTAAATTCAACCATATTTAAGTGTTATCCTTAAAACATGTTTTACATGCGAATAATATAGCTCCGACTAATGATATATATATAATATTAAATATATTTTGAATTATTATAAATGATATATAACTAGGTTTTAATTAAAATGTATCATTTTCACATATATCAAATATTCAAGGTGGAAAACCTGAAATATTATTACAACAGTTAGATGTGTTGAAGGGTATATTTGGAAGTGGAGAGTCAGATAAACTTTGATATAAACTCTTAAAGGAATATAGTGGGTTGTTTTTTCTTTTTGCTAAATATATTTATAAAGTTAATTGGATTTTACATAAATGAAACTTTTGAGTCATTTCATTTAGTTTTTACCATATCCGGGAGGAGAGGGTCAAGAATTCTGTTGCTGAAACAATGGTAAATTACCATATCTCACAGATGATTTTATTTCCTTTTTACGACATTAACTTGGATCTTGGCAAAGGTGAGCTACAAAGATGCAGGTTGGGACATCTCTCTTGTATGGAAGCTGTGTCTGCCATAAAGGATACGCAGTTTCAGCTGAGATGATTTCTCCTTTTCGCTCTTGGCTGTGACTGTGTTGCCAGAAGCTTCTGTGCAGCCCTCCCCCCCCGGACAGTATCTGCTCCAGACTTTGCAATCCTCCCACCTCCCACCGTTTGTCAGAGAAGTCCAGCTTTTCTTTTTTGGAAAATTGAGAGGTGTTTTCAACACACAGTCTCACTCCCTTGTCTGGTTTTACTTTTCCCTTCTCTGTATTTTGTTTTTGATTAATCCCGTCTTACAGAATGAGATCAGTGTCAGGACTTGGGAGTGGCCAGGTCTCAAAATTTCCCTTTTCCTTCTTTCTTTTCTGCTTTTAATGACCCTAATTCATCCGGACATCTTGGAAGTAGCGACTGTGGCTCTCCCGATGCTTTTTTTTTTTAAAATTTCCCTTTTCCTTCTTTCTTTTCTGCTTTTTAATGACCCTAATTCATCCGGGCATCTTGGAAGTAGCGACTGTGGCTCTCCCGATGTTTTTTTTTTTTTTTTGTCTTTTTGTTTTTTCTTTTTTTCTGCACGTCTGAGATTCGAAGGGCTCTCCCGGTGCCTCTTATTGTCCAAAGCAATATTGAGTGGTCCTCTCCAAGGAACACCCCAGGCTGCTGCCCGTGGTCCAGCCTACGAGCATCTGAGAGAAGTTGCCGCTTTGTAAATAGAGCTGAGAAGTTCAAGGCCGGTGTCACGGTTGTGCTCATCCCCACAACACGACAGCAGAGGACCGCCGACGTTTCGAGGTCGCCTTTGACTGACGCTGAAAAGGAACCCGCAGAAGCCTTGGCTGTAGTCAGAAGTAGCAGAAGTGTCGTGGGTTCAGGTACTAAAGGCCAGGCAGCCCTTGGAGACCCCCCCAGGGAGGGGACACCCACCTCTGTCTTCCTTTCTGAGAAGAACAGACGAATACAAGCACGCTGGTATTGACGAGCTTTGCAGGTCAAGTGCGAACATTTAATCCTCTTAGCAAGCCAGCGAGGGGTGGGAGGGGCTGTCTCCATTACAGATGAGGAAACGGGATGGGAGAAGCTAAGGAAGGGACTTAGTACTAAGCGAAGTCAGGAGTCAAACCAGAATTGATCTGAGGCCAGTGCAATGCGATGTACTCCTTTCCTACCTGCCCGAGAAATAACAATATACAGAGAATCACTTTCTTAATTTTGGGGGCCTGGAAGGTGTTTTGTATCATCAAAACAAATTTTTTTTGAGAGAGGGGGGTGGGTCTCTTTGAAATTTTCTTGCCCCAAATAAGAACGATTGAAAAACGATGCAAGTAAAAAAAATAAAAGAGAGATAAAATCTAATCTTCCCTGTGTTCCTTCTCTTGGAATAGAAAAATATTCCCATATATACAGTATAGTTTGGGATTTTCTAAAAATGGGATCATGCTATGATTATAAAGAGTATTCTATATATAGCATTCCGTAGCATTTTTATTCAAGTACGAATATCGCTTTAGGTCAATGGCATATGTTGAGATGACTTAAAATTATAGCAATTTACAATATGGATGTACCATAATTTCGGCCGTCAGCCGTCTCACATGGATGGGCAACTGCGTTTTGTTTGCATTCTGTGTTTCGTTTGGCTACTAAAACAGGATTACAGTAAATTCACTTGTGTTTATGTGCGTATCCATTCTCGTTTGTTTGCTGTACTTTTGTTTCTATGGAAAACGGCATTGCTGTCTTATTTCTGATTTTAATAAAAATATTTCAGCGTTTTGAGCATGGAATATGCTTGTTAAGTTTTGGTAAATTTATCATAATTAAATCGTATGTGTCCATTCACATTTTAATTTCTATTGGAAGAGGCTGCATGAATTTTATTAAATGCCTTTTTGGCATGATAGAATTGTAGGCTTTTGCTTCTATTTTGTGGTGTAATAAGTTATGTCGATTAGATTTCCCAATAATGAATCATCTTTGTATTCCTGGAATAAACTCTAATTTGTTCTGGTGTGGTATTCTTTTGATACGTTGCTAAATTTGATTTACCAATACTTGATTTAATTTTTATGACCACAGTCTCCAGATGGGTCTGCAGGTTCTTCCTTATTTGTATGTTATCGCATACTGATATTAGGCTTGTATTTTTAAAATGGGTTAAGAAGAATTTCATCCTTTTCTGGAGTCTGGAAGCATTTACATAACATAGGAAATATCTAGGTTTTAAATATCAAAGAGACGTCAACTGGAAAACCACGTGGGCTTGGTACCCTTCCCCCACCCTACCCCGAAATCTTTTAAAGCACATCCTTTAGTTTTCCAGAATATATTACAATCGTTCCGTTCATCTCGTCTACCTCTTCCCTGGATTTTGATATTTACGACTTGCTAGGAAATTAGTTTACCTAAAATTTAAATTTATCTCCCGGAGTTATAAATAATATTATTAATTTTTTTATATTTATGGTAATACCCCCTTCCTTATTACTAATACAGATTTTTGCTTTTTTTCTCCTTTACCCTTATTCTTTTCAAAGAACTAAGTATATTAATTTTATAGTTACCTTATTTTTTAATTTACTGCCAGCATCTAATCTTTATTAACTCACTTTCACTATCCCTTTCGTCTTAAGTTTGTTAAATTGAATGCCCGTCTCATTTAGTCTTAAAACAATGGCATTTGTGGCTATAGATTTTCTTCGAGAGTAGCTTTAGCTATGTACCTTTCATTTTTGAGAACGAATCCCCTTTTTGTTATTTTCTAGATGGTGTGCGAGTCAAACATTTACTTGCCCTTAGGTTCTGAGATTATCTAGAAGCATGTCACTAAATTTTCTTTTGGATATCTTCATATTTTGTTATCTATGAATGTGGCTAATAGGAGATTTATTACTGTTTACTAGTGTCTGAGTACAGATCGATTTTTGATTGTCCCATGGACCTTAAAAAGATTATATCCTTTGTAAATTACGAAGCTCTCATGTTCCGTATTTAGTAAATCAGACTTCTTGATTGTGTTATATTCAGTCTTCAAATTCACATTTATGTGTTACCGTCAAGTTGAGCGGTATGTTCAAGTATCTTCTACAGTTTTTAAACTTTCATATTTCTAAGCGCTTTGGCTTAATCTAGTCACCTGCCGTTTCGCTCAGTGCCTGAAGATGTAGAATTCTTATTTTTGCCTCCGATTGCATATTTTTCATTATGTAATATTCCTTTTTTTCCAGTTTTACACTTCCGGTCTCGAGCGCTTCTTCGATGTTAATATCGCCGCTCTCGTTTTATTTTTATTTGTCTTCGCTTGCGGGTACCTTTGTTCAGCTCTTCGTTTTTCAACGTTCTTTGTCGCTTTGTTTTGGGCCGAGTCCATGGCTTTTTGTTGTCGTTTTTAAGAGCCGGACTTTTCAGATCCACCGCGACACTTTTGTCTTTCAGTAAGAAAATTCCACCTTATCTGCCTTCACCGTCGCGATGGATAAATTCCGCTTTGCTTTCTTCTTCCGTGGTGACTGACGCTTATTTTGCTTTGTTTGGTTTTTCTCGATTCCCACGTTAATTGAACAATTCCTTTGTTAATTTGAAAGTTGTGTTGTATTCCATCCTGCCCATGCCTAGCAGTTGAAAGTAAAACCTTCTCTCCTAACACGCCAGCATTAAATCACCGACTCATCTGCCCACGATGTCCACCTGCCCAGCTTCTGTCATCCCCATAACTGTCCCCTGGCTCTGTCCACCAAGCCTCTTGCCCTTTGACTTGTGAATTCCGTGTTCTTGTTCTTCGCTCTTGAATGCCTCCACGTCTCCGTCATCATCCAAAACGTGACTTTGATGCTCCAGAGCAATAGATATTTTCCGTTAATTCTATCTTTTCATCGTCGGTACGTTTTTAAGTATACATGACAGTTTTGCCGACTTTAGGTACAAGGTCACGCAGCATGTCTTTAAAATTTATTTCTCTTGTTTAACCGAGGCTTTGCGCTTCTCTGCGACGATTTAAAAAATATATTTTTTTTAATTCAGAAAGTTGTTATACTCCAGTGTGCCTCTCCTTGCGTGTTCTTATTGCTTTACCATTAAACTTTTTCCTCTGTCAGGTTAAGTTTTATTTTAGCAGATGCCACTAGCATTTCAGCTTGGCCACCGTCCCTCAGGCTCCCGTGTCCCTTTGCCTGCTTATAGCTGCCCTCAGCAGCCGTGCAGGTCACGGGCTGGTGTCACTCAAGTGCGGCAAACCGGCAGGTGGTAGATGGTAGAGTGAAGAAACAGAGAGCTGCTAAGTCGCTCTGTCTCCAGACTTTCCTGTCCACAAGGCTTGGGGACAATGCCACCTTCCACTACAACTCCCTTCTCTCGGGTTTCAGCTCCATCCAAAGCCTTCTTCCCTTCATGTGGACCCTCAGCTATGCTGACCGTGGAGAATCATGCCTGCTCTCTCCCCCTTGGGCCTGAGAAGTCACCAGGCCCCAGGCACTGCCTACAAACTTTTTCGATTGCTGTCCTTGTTACTTCAGAGTGGGGACTGACAGGGAGGCAGGATAGAGTATTTTTACTGAAGCTACCATCTTCCCCATAAAGAACGTATTAGAGTAGATTGTGATTCGCCACATCGTGGGATGGAAGGAATAACCAGGTAGGCATACCTGCATTCGCAAGTACCTTTGAGTAACAGTGCATCCATGGGGCAGGAGTGCCCTCGAATGAAGTGTAGGAAATTAGGATACTTATTATAAACGAAAAACCACGCGGTGTGTTTCTCTGACAGAAAGGACTCTTATTTCTTACCCTTACCCCCGGCTCCCGGTACAGAGAATAAATAATAACATCCCATCAAAGGTGTGACCTTTGCTAATAACATCAATTCTACGTCTGTGAGTGCGTCCACACACACACACACACACACACGGAGAGACGGGGATGGTGGCGTTTGCCTTTCTTCTCAGCTGGAAAGCTCGAAGCAAAATGTCTAACCATCTTGGCCCAAATTTGAGCACGTAAGCGTCGGCATCTCACCGCAGGTGTGTGTGGCTTACATTCACAGGTTATTTATATAAAGTGCCACTGAGATGCCCCAGAAAGGGCGGCAGCATTGGATGAGGACCACGTATGTGCCTTCTCCATTTTCATCTCTTTCGTCTTGTCTTTGGGGTTTTTTTTTAGTGTGTTTTCCCATTTCGCGTTATGTTACGTTGCACGTGCCACAGGACCTCCATGGTTTGGTCTCACACGAGAAACACCTGTTTTGTTGTTTTTTTGTTTGTTTGTTTTTTGTTTGTTGTGGGTTTTTTTGCATCAGAGGAGAAAGGCCCCCCGCATGGCCCGTTGGATGAACCCACGTATTCTTGCAGCGAGGTGCTATACAAATAGCTTCGTGTCCTTGCAAAATTGCCAACACAAGTAAGAACCTGGAAATCGTCGCTATGTGTGCATGCCGGAAGATTTCTTAACCACTTCCATGCTGAATTCAAGAAATAAAAAAAAGACTTAAAGAAATTTTCAAGTTGTGTAGGGACCTGGGGGCAATATGTCAGATACAGTTGTTGTGACTTGCAGGGTTACGTAACGTTGCTAGCTTTCCATTCTTTGAACGGTTTCGCCACCCGGCCGGCCCACAGCCCTTTGAGACTTGCTCTTTATCAGTGTGACCACCACCTTCGCCGCCACTCTGGCTTGGTGATTGCACAAGAGCACGGTCATTTTTCTCGTTTTTTTTTTTTTTAATGAAGCGTTAAGGTCCGTTTACAAAGTGATAAATAGAGTAATTACTGCAGTGATGGCCCGCTGCCTAAGTCATCTTGAAAACCGAATGCAAAAATCTTTTTAATAGCCCCATAATAGTCTCTCCAAGTGTTACGGATTTTCATAATGAAACCCCTGAAACAAGTGCCATTATTTACTGTGAGGTTTGAACACTCTGACCACTTCCGTGGGTCCTTGTGTGTCTCCGGCTGAGCGGAGTGCCTGTCCCTGGGGACGGACGTGGATGTGTGTGTGCGCTGACTTCCGCACGGGGTGTCTGCTGCGGTCACCCGTGGGCAGGCAGGGGAAGGAGGCCGGCCTGTCACCGCGTTGCGACGGCTTGGGGTATGGCTTGTCGGCCTCTCCATCGCAATGTGGGAGGTTTGAGGGTAACTTCTTTTTTAGGAAAACGGAGATTCTGTCTTGGGAACTTCAAATCATCGCCCGGTTTGGAGAGTGTCATGGAAGGAGTTATATTTCTTCTGTTTTCTGATTACCCATCATTTACTGCAAACGAAACAAACACTAGAGTGTTGAAAATGGGCGGGAACTGTTGCCCGACGCTGTTCTTGACCAGTATCATTGACTTGTTGATGTCTAATTTATTAAACCATTTAAAAATGACACATTCCGACCAACCTCGTCACGCCAAATGAAAAATAAACTCGAGAAGAGTTTAGCACAGAGCTCTCTTGGGCCTAAACACCTGAGGCCAGTGCATGGGTGACCACCTAGCTCTGTGGTGGGATTTCTGCAGCCCCGAGTTCCAGAGGCTTCTCCCACGGGAAAGTCTGCAGGGTACAGTGGAGCACTCGGATGTGCGTACATCTGTTATTGTTTGTCATCGGCTTTGGCGGCTTGAGGTCTCACAAATATACACCGTTGTCACCCCCCAGCGGTCAACGCCGTCCGTCACTCCATAGCTTTCCAGCTCTCGCCGGGTCCCCAATAAGTCTCAGGGGCAGAGGCAGAGAAGGAGAAAGGACATAATTAGGGCCAACCTGGGAAAGAGGAGACAGTGACAAAGTCACGGGAGGGAGGGGGGAGGAAGGAGGGAAGGCGATGTGGAAGGGGTGACACTGAGAGCAAGCAGGATGTGATTTCATCTGCCAGTTCACGGGGAGGGACCCAGCCGAGGGTCAGGCCCTCGCAGTCCGACTTCAGAGCCCGTCCGAGACTGGCTACCCGGGCGAGCTGGCCAGAGCCAGGGGCGTAGACACTGGACGCCTGTCCTAGGCTAGGAGACCCCGCGTGATGGCACACAGCTCCGTGGGAGCTTGGTCTCTCCTGCTGAGGGTTGAGGCAGACCCATTCCCATCCGGTGGCCTAGTGGTGGTCTCACCCTTGACCTTGAGACATTGGTCCCTGCAAGTCAAGCCTTTCCTTCCGTGGGTGTCTCCAGATCCGTTCCTTCTCAGGCCCCTAACTCCTCTGCGATGAGTATCGACCGATGCATTTTTCAACATTTCCCGGCCACCGACCCCCATGCCGGGCATTTTATTTCATGTTGACATTTTTCTGTGGTTCATCTTACATAATCTAGCGAGCAGTTTTTTTTTTTTTTCTTTTTCCTTTTGATCTCAAGTCCGTTTTTCTCAATGTATTTTAGATCCTTCCCCATTCCGCTGTGTTAATTTTTGGTGTTACAATTCAGGATGTGAATTGCGGGCCCCGAGCGATCTTTGAAAGCGGGCACCCATCCCGAGGGCTTCAGTTTGCTTGTGGGTATGTTTTTAGCAACTGTCGACCTTGCACAACTGACGTGGCTAGGACTCCGGTGTTGTTTTCTAGAACAAAGCATCGCCGTGTCCACGGTCGGCCCGGTGTAAAGCAGGTGGCCGTCCCAGGACCCCCACTCACCTTTCCCTTGTTTGCGGGGCATCGGGATGGACGGGAGGGTTCCTTTAGAAACATCTGCATCTGGATCTTCATCTCATGCAACTCGTGACCTTAAATTCTGGGATAGACTCGCTCGTTGAAATGGGTCAGTGTTTTTAACCGCCCCCCACCACGTGCCTTCGATTTGAATGCTCGGGCCGGACAGTGTCTGAGACGCCGCCTGAGTAGGTAAGGCCTGCCTGCTTCCGCTGCCTCCAGCGGTTCGTCCAGATGTGCCTGGAAACGCTATTATACACTTTCGATTTGGGGTCATGGCTTTACCAAGCTCCTCTTCACACGCCGCACCACGTGCCCGGCTGAGGCGTCCGAGTCGACGGCTGTCCATTCATTCGGAGGCAGGCGGCCGCCACCCCAGTTAGTCGAGGCTGCACAGAGCGACGACTTAATATACCTGTCCGTGGCGAATGGTTGCCGCAGTCAAGGTCATGAACGCATCCATCACCTCACGTCGTTACTTTCTGTATTTTTTGGGGGGGTGGCGAGAACTTCAGCAAATTTCAGTACGCGATACGGTGTCGTCACCTGCATCCTCAGAACTCTCTCTTCTCGTAATCGAGAGTTGGCGCCTTTTGGCCGCCGTCTCCCCGTTTGGCCCACCTCACAGCCCCGCCCCCCGCCCCGGCAGCCACGCTCCGGTTCTCGCTTATCCGTACAATCGTGAACCCATCGGGTCCAGCTTTTTCAGATCGTACGGATAAGCGAGATCGCGCGGAGCTTGTCTTCCTCTGTCCGACTGATGGCCCTTCGCACGATGTCCTCCGGGTTCAGCCGTGCTGTCCAAATGACGGGACTTCCTTGTTTACCGCTGAAGAGCATCCTACGCTACACGCAGTGCATTTTCTTCCTCCATTCATCCGCAAGGGGCATTTAGGTTGTTCTCATATTTATCTTGGCCGTTGTGAATGATCCCGCGACGAACACGGGGTACCCTTTCGATAGTGGGAAACACGCGGGATCGATCCCCATACACTTGTAACAGGGCGTATGCCATCCCGTCCGGTGGGACCCCATAAATGTGAGTGGCTTTCCGCGAAAGCATCTGGTTTCTAAAACATTCTTCCTTCTCCTGAATGCTTAGGAGCGGGCCTTGCCTGGTGCGTGCGCCAGGTTGGCAAGGAGGGTGCATGTTCCAGCTTTTGATTTTTCTGGAAAAATAATCGTTGGTGAGAACACTCGGTATCACATCTGATCCGTTCTCGTGGCTGCTGTACCAGCGATAAATAAATACTCAGTGTGCGTATTTAGCGCACTAACCCTTCTTCCTTCAGCTCACTCTACGGGGTCCGCTTTTCATAGCTTTTAATTAACATGAGGCTTTTGTGTCTCACCTGGAATGCAACTTTCCTCCTGATTGATCAGAATGTCCACCAAGAATGTTCCAGTTTATAATGCGATGAAGGACTGTTTATAAACAAGCTTATCTTTTTTTCCTTTTTCTTTTTTTTTTTCCACTACCTTTATCACAAAACAAGAGGAAAAAAGGACCTTTTTGGAAGTAAAAATAAATAACTTCTGTGTTAAAAGCATCAACCTTCACGAGTCCCACTTGCAAAGAATGTTCGTTTAGAGTTTGCAGCGAAGGAATTACCCATACAGGAGAAGGCTGGGGACTCAGCGAATCAGGGAAATGAGGGTTCGTTACAAATAGAGGCTTTCAGCACAGAGAAAGGGAATCATTTATAAAGATTGTGAAGAGCGTTCAGAGATAATTCAATAACTGAGAATCTAAACCAATTTCAACAATGTCTAGTATATATTTTTAATGACACTAAGGATTTGAATGATCTTTCCTTCTGCCGTCCACGAATCTACAGCTGTATTGAGGTGCCGTGTATTTTCAGAGCCACTGAGAGACTGTTTTAAGATTTCCTTTCTGAGGGAAGATTTGCCTTTAAAAAATGTTTTATTCTTATTTTTACGGAGAGGAGATTCCTGCAACGTAAAATTAGCCGCGTAAAAGTGAACGTCGAGTACATTCGCAATGTTATACAACCACCGTCTCGAACCATCTAGTTCCAAAGCGTTTCGTCACCCCAGAAGGGGTGTCCTAAGTCAGTTACTTTGTTAATTCAAGTGACTGTGAAAAATCTCAACAGGAGGTCACTCAGCAAGTGCCAGATTTGTCATTCCGTTTGTAGAAAAACTCCAACACATCTAGCCAGCCACATCGTAACGAGGCTGCCCGATGTCAGCGTGGGCTCCAACCCCCACCCACGGGTGCCCCCGAGCCATTGGAAACCCAGTTAAGCTTCACATGGGTCATTGAAACCATTCATTTTTCCATTTCTGTGTGTTTCGTGAGTTGTCCACAGTTCATTTTTACATGCATGTGTTAAGTTCTTCATGTAATCTCTTAATAAGTGTACTGGGGATGAGTGATCTCAGTATGATTATTTTTAATAGTTCAGAGGAGATGTCTTTTGCGAAGCATGGGTTTTTCTGTTCCGTCTTTCTTTTCCAGGTGGACTCTAGTTAGTTCCAGGCGGTGGCTCTGTTTGGGAGTGACATTCTTGTCAGGGCTGCTGCTGTTTCGAAGTTCCAAAGGGTGCACTGATATGTAAGGCTTAACCGTAATTTCCTGGTTGGGGGGTGGTTAATATTCTTTTTCTCCTCTTCATGAAATTGGGAAAAATTGAGACCCAAAGCGAGGTTCGTTTTCCCCGTCTAAAAGATATTTTAAAAGCGTGATGGCAAAGCGTTGTTTCGAATAACCCAGATAATACTTTTTATTGTCAATATTCTATAATTTGCAAGTGCAACAGCTTCGTGGGTATATTTTTACCTTGATATGTCTTTAGAAATGATGGCATTTAATAGATTTAAAATATATGGTTCTTAGTTAAGATTTAAAAAAAAAAAGGATAGTGGCCATGAACAGAACTATCCACTTGAACTCACCTTGTTTCGTCTGGGCAGCCACCACCCCTAGCTGGTTGGGGCTTCCAGCGTCCTACTGGTTGATGGCGATGGCAGAGAGAAGTGGGGGCGCTCCGCCCACCGTACCTCCCAAGTAGGATCCTTGGTGTCATCTGAACATTCGTTTATTTCTGTGGGGGCGATATCTTCCTGAGAAATGTTGCTGGAGAATAGACATTTCCAGAGTTCCTCAGTCTGCAGATGATGGCTGCACGGCGTGTGCCTTCTAGCAGCGAGGTAAAATTCAGGTCAATGGGAAGACAGACTTAGGAAATGAAGCTGATGGGGGGAAATGGTGAACTCTTCCTCCGCTGGTTGCTATGTGGAAAAATCCAGTTTCTCTTCTCGTCCACTCCACCGTTCAGGATCTTGGATGAGCTTATGGGGCCGGGAAATTGGGGTGAAGTCTCCTTCACCTGCACTGAGTTTTTGTTTGTTTGTTTGTTTGTTTTTGTTTTTTTTTGTTTTTTGTTTTGTTTTTTTTAGTATCTTTGATTTTATTTGCTATTTAGCCTCCAAAGAAAATAGTCATCAAATGCCCTTTTCTACACTGGGGCATTGTGCAAAAGGTATCAGGTTTTAAAGTAAAAGCGGACAACTCTGGCCCCTCAGAGCTTACCTAATAATACGTTCAGACAATGCGAAATGTGAACCCATTTTGATATTTGTTATAAAAGTAGTTTATTTGACTCCAGCCATTATTTTAACTCTTTTGACTCAGAATCTTTGTAGCAAAAGAATCAGCAACCATTTTAAGTATTCAGATACACATTTTGCTTAGTTTTGCGCAACATTTGAAATAGAAGGACTGCACATTTTCTTTGTAAGCAAACAACATCACAAAGTAGCATTTCTCCGCCTTTATGGTATGCATCTCGTGCCTGGTTTGTTTGCAAAGAGCTATGCTTTACCTCGGGTCATTTAAATCACCCGAACCCTTTAAAACGTTGCCAAACTCACCTGTTTTGCTCTCATAGAGTAGAAGGCGTCAGAAAATGAATGGGGTGAACAGCTAGTCCCACCTTTTCTGCTGACTTCCTTCTGTTCTCTTTCTGTGAAAACCCATAGAGCTGTACGCCCGGGTCTGCACCCACGAGCCTTTTAAGCTCTCAGTCCGACAGTAGAGCCGCATGCAGGAGGAGGGAGGTGCTGTCACCGTCCCTTCCTCTTTAGAGCTGTGCGAAGTATATCAGAACAACCTATCAGATGCTCTCAGAATCACAGCGTGTCGCATACTCGTAATTAAAGCCGAAGCCCAAATTGAATAAGAAATAATTTTTTATTGATTGCCGGCCTTCGTGATAGAGGTTTAATTAGACCAGCGTACGCAGGGGGGTCGTTGGCACTTGCATTTGCCGTCGCCGACGTGGGTATTTTCTGTGTCATTGTGCCGGGGAATTCATGAGTCTCGTCCACCTTTTTCCAAGTGTGCCAGCAGTACCTAACTTTGATGCTCCTTAGTGTTAGGCGTTTTTCTTTCTTTTTTAAAACAAACAAACAAACAAACAAACAAACAAACAAACGTACATGCTCAAAAGTTTTTCCAGGCGAAATTCCTCTCACGTGGGATTAGAGATTGCTCTTCCCCGTTCCGTCGTGGCTGATGACCGTGAGCGTCCACTCAGCTTTGCCGTGGTCTCCCGTGTTCTGTGTGGGGCTCTGTGGTGAGTCGGCCATCAGCTGCCTCCCGGGCTTCCAGGTTTGGAGATGATGATGAGTAAAAGCACAGGCTGGCCGAATGTCCCTCTGCGGGAATTGCAAGTCGAGGGGACAGGTTTGGACACAGATGTGTGACCTGAGGACCTTTGGATTGAGAGGTCGAGGGACAGGTTCAGGATGTGGGGGATCCATCACTCCGTCCTCAAAATTGTGTCACAGTTCGTCTGCATGCGTTTTTTTTTTTTCTATGCATGAAGGTCCCCAATAGTCCTCAGATTCTTAAAGAGGTTCCTGACCCCCGATCTTTTAGAAATCACCAGTCAACCAGAAGGTTCCGGTTGTGCGTCATCTGTCCCTCTGGCGGTGTATCTGAAAGTCGAACGTAGAATGGCTGCTTCTGGTTTAATCCCACGGACGAAGCTTCAAGTGCGGGTTGGCGATGACAGTCGCGATTTTGTCGTGGCGGAGTGCGTCTTGCGGTCTAACGGGGCCTCAGAGCGGGGCGTGGCTGTGGCCCTGCGCTGTCTGTCCTTCTATCCGGTACCCAGGTCGGCGGTGGGTAAGGTGACAGACACACAGACCTTGCTGTTCTTGTTTTCCTGGCAAGTGGCAGGACAGTCGATCTTGAATTTTCTGAAGAACGGTGCCAACCAAGTAGGATCTGTGGCTTCTTTTTCACCCCGAATGCTCCATCCTCTTTTCCACCCACCTCTGCTGGCCCGTCACCCCACCTCTCTCCTTTTCCACACCATCTGTTGTTTCCTAGGGGTCCCCAGAGTGCTCTGAACACACACACCTCCAGGCAGGCGTGTGCGCTTACACATGCGCGTGTATTTGCCGAGAATAAGCGACAAGGCTAAGGCCTTAACCAGTCAGCCGAGGCTCAGTTTTACACACAGTGGTACCAGGAAAACGGTGACGCGCAAGGTGAGGCAGGTGACCCGGGCCAGGACACGCCCCCAGACGGCAGCTCTGCAGCGAGGCCCACAAGCCCAAGCGTCTTGGAAGGAATATCCCTCAGATGAGGGCTTGGGGTTCCCACTGCAGGTGTCTCTGAGCGAGCGGCAGCTCACGCCAAGAGATAAGGCCTTTGTTTCAGAACGAACATGCTCCACGACAAGGAAGAGGAAAAAATTTAAGGGCAGCGTTGGGTTCGCTTGCATCGTTTGCTTGTGCGTTTAGTTATTGGCAATTGTTACAAAGCCCAGGGTGTTCTCTGCTTACCGGCAAGCAGCCTGCTTATCAAGTTACCGATGTTCAGGCTGACTTTCCCTCCCTCCCTCCCACCCTCCCTCCTTCTTCCTTCCTTCTCCCTCCCACCCTGCTGACAGTTTTTTTTTTTTTTTAAGTGGGCAGGAATACTTTCAATTTTTTAACAGCACAGGAATACCTTAAATGCCCTACGTCTCGTAGCAGCTTAGATGAGGAAAGACCAGTTCGCACAGCTGATTTCTAAAATGAATATGTTGCTGGTGTCCTCTATATACACCCACTGGGGGCTCCTCCGCTGAGCTCCCCCAAACTGTGGAAAAACGTAGAGTTTGAGTCGAACTCAAAGCATGAATTTTTTTCTTTAAGATACGACCCTGCGCTATCTGTGGACTACTTTGAACATTTCTGAAAACACAAAACAGGTGCTTGATTAGAAGTTTTCTGACTTAAAACGTTTGTGAAATAAATCGTGGATTTATTAACACTTTGGATTTATTAATACAGTGGATTTATTAATACTTTGTAGCCTCTGGAAAAAGAGAAACTTTTTGAACGTGGCTGATATTTTGGCTGCACTGTTTTTTATTTTTATTTTTTGAATGTGGCTGATATTTTTACTGTTTTTTTTTTTTTTTTTTTTTTTTTTAATGCGTCCTCATGGAGTGCTTGGTTCTATTCTATGGCACTGATATTGAACGGGCCGTTCCGAGCAGACACGATCGTGAAGAATTAGAACGACGCACGCCTTCAAAGGGTCATTTTTCGTTGGGCGAGGGGAGGGGGGACGTGGAACAGCAGAAGCAGATATGTCATTTTGCCGTGGCCGATGAGCGAGGCTCGTTCTGCAGCTCTGTGGGTCACAGGACGGGCTCGCCTTTGTCAGGGTGGCCGTGAAGCCCAGGGGTCAGCCCTTCTCCGTCCCCTGAGGGTGGAGCCATCACTGCTCCTTAATTCAAATCTCTCTTCAGCATTTAAATGATCAGGATGTGGATTTCAGGTCCTCACCTCAGATTTAGAGAAGCTGGCTTTGCATTTACATGAAGGTAAAAAGTTGGTTATGATCCTTCCCCCAGGCCATGTGGGCCAAGTCTAAGGGTTCAGACACTGTTTCCGATGGGGAGACTTATTGATCATCTTCCCCGCCGGCTACAGTGGCTGGCTTCTTTCCTGCATCATGTTGCTGCCGTGGCTATGCTAGGCGGGTAACTCACGTGTCGGGGGACGTCAGTGCCCTCCTCTCCCTCACAGTCCCATCCAGAGAACGCTGGGGGCTGTGCAAACCTTGAGGCTGTAAGTGACTGTCATTTTTGGCCCCCGTTGACTTGGAAGTTCAGCTTGACTAAAATACACATAATTAGGGGAATTGAAGGCACCTGTGAACTCTAATGGGCTCTGTGAATCCTTCCCCGGGGAGGGGAGTTGGGGGGCGGGCGGTGGTGTGGGGGAATTGAAGGCACCTGTGAACTCTAATGGGCTCCGTGAATCCATCCCCGGGGAGGGGAGTTGTGGGTGTGTGGGGGGGTGAGTAGATTTATATGCTGGATAACCCATGATCCCAATCAAAATTTCTTAAGAAGTGTGCGAAGATTTGGCACAGAGGCGGACATGGAGTCTCGTTTGAGCTGTGCGGTGCCTTGGGGGACATAGGCCAGCAACCATTTCTTTTTGCTAGTAGTACCCACGTTTTTCTCTGGCAATCACCCTCTCTGCACTGTGTAGCAACCACAGATTTCGGAGGAGATGAACCCCAACCTTGGCATAAACCGATCACAGCTAATCAGGAGATATCTGGGGTGATTTGCATCCAGCCCTTGGGGGTGCCAGGCCCTTGGGAGCCCTTCGTGTGGGGTGTCCGGGGACTTGTCTCAGGCCAGACTTTGGGGGGACGTCCTCCCCCATGTCACACACACCCCTTGTTTGCTGCCCCATCTCTATTTCAAGAGTCACAAATCAGCTGAAGACCTAAGCTTGTTTGCTCGTTGTAATCAAGCAGGGAGCTTTTAAAATCCCAGATTCAAGTCATCCTCCCCTCTAGACCAACTGAGTCACCATTTCTGGGGGTGCAATAGGCCATGAGTATCACTCCCCCCAGCTTCATTGAAGTTTAATTCACAAACAAAATTTTACATATTTACAGTGTCCGAGATGACGATTCGATACGCGTTAACGAACACAGCCATGTCCTCACATTTACTTCCTTGTTTTTTTTGTTTTTTTTTTTTTGTTTTTTTTGGTGAGGATCTACGTTCTTAGCAGATTTCGGTTAAACGCTACAACGCGGTCACCATGTTGTATATTAGATCATCAGAACTTACTCCTCTCGTAGCTGAACGTTTGTTCCCTTCGCCCGGCCTCTTTCTGTTACCTCTCCCCGCCCGCATTTGTCAAACAGCAATCTACTGTCCGCTCCTGCGTTTGACGGGTTTTTATTTTAGATTCCGCGTGCGAGTGACGCCACGCAGGGTGTGTGTCTCCCTTTCAGCTTCGTCCGGCTTCGGTTACACAGCACGATGGGCTCTGGGTTCATGTCTAGCTTTTTAACGGCCGAATAATGTTCCCTCATGTAGGACACACACCACGGTTTCCTTCCCCGTTGCCCCGCACGTGGACACTCAGGGCGTTTCTATGTCTCGTCTATTGTGAATATCGCTGCAGTGATCATGTCTCTTCGAGAGAATGATTTACGTCCTTGGGGTATTTAGCCAGAAGTGGGATAGTTGTGACCTGCGGTGGCTCTGTTTGTAATTCCCGAGGGGCCCTCAGACTATTTTCCACAGTGGCGGTTCCACCTGACAATTCCGTCCGACACTAGGCTTCTCTTTTATCCGCATCCTCGCTTACTTCTTCCCTTTTGTGTAATAGCCACTCTCATCGTAGTTTTCAGCTGCGTTTCTCTGATGGTCAGCGACAGTTAAAGACGTTTATGTTTCAGCTCCCACGTGAGTAACCGTGGGCAAATTTCGGGACCACTTCCCCAGACACTGCTTTTCTCCTCTGGTCTTAGGCCGGGACACGGGTGACTGCCACCACCACAGTTAGGCCACCCGTAGACTGTCCCGAGGCCCCAGTTGTGGGGGCAGCCCTCGGGGAGGGGGTCTTCTGCCCCCCCTGAGGCTGTGAAGGAGCGAGCGACATTCGGCTCATGCCAGAGTGTTCACTCTCTGAGGGGAAGGACTGTCACCGGTGTGGCTCTTCTGGGACCAGGACCCCTGACAGGGGGTGGGGGGCATGTTCAAACTCACCTGGCTGGGCCGGACCCCACGTGTTTTCTGCCTCAGCTGTCTCCTCTCAGGTCCTCGGGTGGTAACCCGGCCTCCACTGCCCTCCTGGTCGCTTTGAGAACTAGGCCTGTCGAACAAATCTGGACAAAGGTGGAAGGTGGGCTGAGGGAGGTGGGGTCCTGGGCGGGGTTGGGGGATCGTGCGCTTCGACACGTCGGTCAGCTTCCGCCAAGTCCGCGGCGTTTTTTCCTGGCTTGGATCACACATGGACTTTCTAAGTCGCATGTAATTGCAAATCCTTTAAGCAGCTTTTCACTGACTTTGTTTTTCCCTTTGTGGTGATTCGTCTTAAACTGAAGTGAGGGCGGGCGGGGCAAGTGATACTCTTATATTTTTTTTTTTTTGAAGCTAATTACTTATTAGCAGAGTTGCCTCGTAAGCACCTAATTTCATAAGCAGGACTTCGAAGAGATTCTCCAGCCATTGTCCACTCCCCACCCCCACCCGCCAAGCCCCAGGTCGAGTCAGGGGCTCTGCATAGCTGAGGTGTGCGTGGAGGTCACCCGGTCACCCCAGCATCTCTGCTCATCGTCCATCCTCATCTCTGTTGACTCACCTGCGGCCACATCAGTGAGGCAGGACGCGGTCGGTCTTGTCCCAAGCGTGTTTGAAAAGCGGTTGTTTGATGGGCACCTGAATGTTATTTCACAGATAAGAATGAAAGGGGCCCACGTCGTAAGCGCCCGTGACCTTGAATGGTGGGGTGTTTCCGGTGTGTGGCGGGGTGGCGGTCACCAGATCGGTGCTCTTGGCATCTCAGGTACGTGTCAAGCCTCTGCCTTGTGTCCGCGCTGGACCCAGGTGCATAGGAAAATTCCTTACCGGAAGGGCTGTCGGGATTTACAGGTTCTTGCTGTCTCTGTGACCTTACGCCGTTTCTGGTTTCACAGAAGCCTTTGTCTCCCGGTCCTTGTTGCTGCCTTCAGCCTCGGCCTGGAATCACGGGGCGCCGGGGAGGGGCTGCCGTCCGGTTCCCAGGGTGTGTGCTCAGATACCGCGTCAGCCCACGTGCGACAGCACGGCTGCGGGGGGCGTCCCGAGGCGTGCTCAGCTCCTAATCACGGCCTGCACTTGAATCTCGCACTTGACCCTGGTGGAGGCGGTCATCCCTTCGAGCTGCTCACCGTGGTGTGTTTTAAACGGGCCCCCGTTTCATTCACGTGACGCAGGGACTTGGTCGAGTAGGTGCGTGTGCTTTCCAGTTTTGAACTTGAGGGGCTGCCAGCTATAACCTTTCAAAGCCGGAAGCACTTAACCTTGAGTCAGTTCCAGGGTTTGGGGAATGGGGGAGGGGCAGGGGAGGCCCTTACGAAATAAAGCGTTGGTCGAGGACACAATCCGTGGCCTGCGACAGAGGTCTGTAGTGACCTCTTCGAGGAAGGAACGGTGACCAAAGGAGGACCTCAGGGGTACAAGTGGCTTTGACATCCTGGGCGCACGTGTCAGCGATGCAAAGCACAGCTAAAGAAGGCCGTGCATTGCGGGGGGTCACATCGCGATGGGCGGGAGGCCGAGGCACGCACGTCTTGACAGCTAACAGAGAGAAGGAGCCTTTTAGCTGAAGGAAGAGAGAAGAAAATGCATGCCAGCGGAATCTGCAGACGCTCGGCCCGCACGTGGAGGAGGGAGCTGGGGCGGGCGGCGTCGCTTCTCTGAAAAGCAGCGGATGTCCACTGCCGGGGTCCCGCGTGGGGATCCTGCGGTCAGATCTAGACGAATGGACCGATGGTGGCGCAAACGAGGGAAGGAGAGGAGGACCTTACAGTGTCAAGACCATTGCCGCTGTTCTGTCTTTGGTGTGTGTGGGGGGCAGTGCGGGTGGGAGAGGGGTTATCATTTACGGAGCACCTGCTACGTGCCAGGCGGAACATTCAGCCTGACAGAGCTCAGGAAGACCAGGTTCTGGGCTAGTCCGTGGGGGAAGACAGGGCAGAGCGGGGCAGTTACCGCGCTGTCTCGAGGACACGGGAGGGGTCATCGAGCGGCATGTCCAGCCCCACCTGCGGGCTGCCGAGGGCCTCACAGAAGAGGGGCCTCTGCGCGGGCTCCTCGGCCACCGTCATGGACATCTGGTTCCCTTAACTGCCGTGGGACATGGAGAAGCTGTCAGGCTTCTTCAGTATGATCGACTTTCGTTTGACTTGAAAAATTAAGGCCGTCTGGACTCTTTTTGCTTCTCCCTCACAATCCTCGACACTAAGCTGTGGACTCAGTTTCTTGGTTGACACAGTCCCTCGTGGACCGTTGGCGACCCGCATTCCTAGTGGACGTCATCTGGCGTCGCCCTCCACTTCACGGGTGACCCGGACGGGGGCCGTGGCTCCCAGCTGCGGGGATGGTACAGAAGCTTCGTGGGCACGAGGGTGTTCAGAGCCTCTGGTCCTCAGGCTCCTTGATGATAGGAAGGGCGACTTCCAGGAGGGCCCAGTGGGGAACGGGGATTGTCCCAGGCTGGGTGGCCGGAGGCTGGCCGTGGGACTCGACTCTGCCGGAATTCTCTTTCATATCTGTCCTGCACTGAGTCACCTCCCCAGTGGCCTGGTAGTGGCCTTGTGATGGGAGCCACCTGTCGGATCTCTGCTGGTGACCTTTTCTGTGTCATTTCCGGTGACCGAACGCTGTAGCGTCTCTGAAAGTCATCCCGTAGGTAGTTCTCTGTCTTTTTCAAATGACGGAAAAACCCACCACCAGCCCCCAAACCAACTGTCTTTCTGCCGACGAATAGATAGCGAACCACGAAGAGCAGGAGAGTTTTGGTCAGTGCTCTGGGAATGCGTAATCCATTTTAAGGAAGACTAAAAATTAGGTATCGTTCTTACACGCGAGCGTCACTGTCAGATAATCCAGCATGCGAGCATTCGGCGCTGTGCAGCATTCGATATGTCTGCTTTGTTCAAGAACAGCGTCCTCAAGGTCAAGTGTGTTTTGGCTGTGCTACAGGGTTCTGGAAATTCCCAGGAGAGTAAGTTTTCTGTTTGTTATGTAAGCCAGCACGAGTGACTGGGTAGCGGCTCCTCATGTATAGTGATGGCTTTTCAAACGCAATCGAGTCTAAAATTTAGCTTTTTAAAATTTCGACTGTTTAAAGTCAGGCTGTTGCTTATCTTAACTTCATTTATTCAAGAAATCGTTATAGGGCACCGCCGTAGCATCTTAAGCCCTTTCCAAATATTAATTTGTTTAATCTTCCGCCTCATTAGGTGAATAAGTACTGCTCTGCCTACTTTACAGATGTGAAAACCGAGTAACATAGTAGCACGTGACCGCGAAAACACAGCAGGTGTTCAAAGCTTCGCGGTCAAGAATGGAGCCAGTGCGAGTTTCTCTGTGTAATAACAACAAACATTCATATTTATTGAATATCTACATGTCAGACACTTTTCTAAGTGCCTTGCGATGTGTTATCAGATTGAATCATTCCAGATAGTGTAAATTAAACGGTCAATAAGACCGTAAGGTGAAGATGTAGCTTGCTTGATGGAACTCTTTTAAGTACCTTTTGAAGGGTTTTATAATTTCCTATTTACAGGTGAAATTAACAGGCTAATCATCCTTCGCTATTTATTCAGGCAGGCTAGCTTCTGAAGGGTCCCCTTAAAGTTTAGATGGGTAACTTAATTGAATTACTTAATATATTTGAGATTAACAACACTGCCTTTCTTTTTAATTATATAATGCAGATAACAAGGAATAAGTCCAATAGGAAATGTTCAGGACAGATTTATGCAAACTCTTGCGTAATCTTACTGAGCGATATAGAAGAGGAGATTTCAATGAAATGAAACATCATTCTTCCTAGGTGAGAAGCTAGACTATTATCTACCAATGTCGCTTCTCCTCAAGTTGATTTATAATTTAAAAAACAATTTCGTTGCTTCTGCAGTTTGTTTGGAGCTTGATCAAATGATTCTAAAGTTTCTCTCGAAGCTTCAATAGGTGAGACGAATTTAAAATTTTTCGGAACAAAAAGGAGTGAATCGCGCTCGAGGTGTAGAGTGGACTCATTTGATCATCGTTGTAGAATTAAATGCTCTCTCAGAATTACTGATGTGGAACATCAGATTGTCTTAAATCCTTTAGAAAATGTTACCTGTAAGGGAAACTCACAATAATTGGTGAAGACTCTGCTTATAACACGTGGAACCCAGTTTCTCAAGTTTTCAACTTAGATTTATTCAACCGAACTTATGGCTGGAGTTTTAATGTTTCCCATGCTCTTCTGAATGGAAATAGTGAGTTATCACATTTACTCTATCTGAGTAAATTAATAGTATGAGCAGATCGTGGGGCAAATGTGGGAACTACTTGGAACTTTATCTATCTTGCAGATTTTATAACTCCTATTTGCATATGCAGGTCACGTGCTGTTTACACGTGGGGAAGAGCTCTGTGCTCTCATTGTGACAGGAGCTAAGGCTGTATTGAGTGTTGAGTCCATGTCCTGTCTTGGACAATAAAACTTTGGGATAGTGCAAAAGCAAAGGAATCAAGTTTGGCGTTTCTCAAACTCTGAGCATCTTCTCATGCCCTGGCCAAGCGAAAGACCGATTACTATATTCCCTTCCTGTGTATATTTTAAACAGCATTTCTCAAACCCATGGGAGCGAATAACTTTCCCGTTAACACGTAAGGTTCCTTAACAGACTGTGAGTTCCTAGTCTAGTTACTTTTCAAGAAGAAGCAACTCAGTGGTAGATTTGTACAAAAACCTGAATCTGTGCATTTTGGGATGATACGAAAGGAAGTAACTTTTTTTTTTTTTCCCCCAGTTGAATTAAGTGGAAAACACATCTTATTTTAATCACAATTAGTTAGAAATCTAAATTTGTGTTTAGATTTTTTTTTTTTTGTAATGAGAATACATTTCAAATGTCTGTAGCATAAAGGCATTTCTCTTTCACCCAACCAAGTTATTCTCCTTCTCCTTCTCAAGTGTTCATTCCAGATAACTTTGGAAATATCTGCTCACTTATTTACATCGTACGTGCACATATTCTAATATATCGTTTTAAAGACTGAGATCGGATCATTCTTTTGCATTGTTCGGTACCTTTTTCAGCGTCATAATGTACTTTGATTATCATGTATTGTCAGGTCACGTGGCTCTACCTCATTATTTTTAACCATTGCGTAATGCCAGAACAATGGACAACAATTTCTTTAATCACTCCAAAATAGGCATTTTGGTGCTTTCCAGTGTTTTGGTATTACAAAGAACCCTGCAGTAAACATGTCTCGGATATGCATTCTTTTAGTTTAAAACAGTTTTGTTCCTTCAGAGAGTTGCTCAATAATTGGCTTCGAAACTCTTTTGTGCTAATTACTGGGATAGCTTATTTTCGAGTTCTTTTAGTTTATCGTTTTCGTAGTATAAAACCATAAACCATTATAACCAAAACAGTCCCTTGGCTACTAATGCAGTAAAGATGAGATTTCCAAATAGAGACTTAAAAGTCACCCTCTCTGGAGCTGTGACTTCCTGATGAAGTGATACCCACGGGTGGAGTATGTTGTACATCTGGACGGTCCACGTCGGAAAATAATGTGATTTGCAAGAAGCTGCCTGTGTGCCGAGGCCGCTGGAGGGTGACAAGCTAACTTACTCGTGGAAAGGCTCTTTTTGGCCATTACTTTTTTTTTTTTTTTTAATTTTGAGATAATCGTATATCGATATGCGATTAATAGAGGCGATGCAGAGAGATGCCATGTAGCAGCTTCCCCCAGCGGTCACGCCTCGTGAAACCGTATTACGTATCGGAACCAGGTTATTGACACGGATACAGTCCAGATACGGAACAGGATCATCACCACGAGGAGAGTTTCTCCCGTGCTCCTTCGCGGCGACACCTGCTTCCCCCTGCTACCTCGACTCCCCCCTTCACCCCGAGTTACGACTAATCTGCCCTCCGCCTCTGAACTGCCCAACCGTTTTCCGGAATGGCTGCCCCGTTTTCCATAACCACCAGCTGAATGCGAATGACCCAGCTTCTCCCTCTCCTCCCCGGGCCTCTGGTGCTATTGTTGTTTTTGCTTTCTCTGCTCTGATAGATGTGGAGTCATAGCACATTGTGGTTTTCATGTGCGTTTCCCCGATGGCTAATGATGCTGATCACCTTTTCACGTGTTTATCAGCTGTCTGTACATCCTTTTCGGTGAAGCATCTGTTCGTGTCTTGTACTGATTTTCTAATTGGATCGTTTGTTTTTTTACTGTTGACTTTTCAGAGTTCTATATCCCGGAGACTAGTTCTTTGTTGGATATATGCTTTATTAATTTTTTTTTTCCCCTAGTTTGTAGCTTGCTTTTTCATCTTCTTAAATAGGATTTTTTTGCCTAATGAAGCTTTTTCAATTTTGTTAAAGTCTAATTTACCATTATTTTTTTCCTTTTATGGTTTGTGCTTTGGTCGTCCGGTCTAACCCCAAAGATAATCCATTTTGATAACTTCTGTGTAAGATGTGAGGATTAGGTTGAGGGACATTTTGTTGTTTTGTTTTTGTTTTGCCTAGCGATGTCTAATGACTCCAACGTTATTTGTAGAAAAAGCGATCATTCCCCCATTGAATTGCTTTTGCACCTTTGTTAAAAATTAGTCATGTGTATTTGTTGTGTCTATTTCTGGTTTCCCTCTTCTGTTCCATTGATAGGAGTGTCTGTTCCTCCACTAGGATCACACAGTTTTGATTAGTGGCGCTATCTAGTAAATGTTGATCTCATGGAAACTGATTTCTCCCACTTCGTTCTTCTTTTTCAAAATTGTTTTTAGCTATTCTAGTCCTTTGCCTTTTGCTATAAATTTTGGAATAGTCCTGCCTACGTTGTAAAACGTCTTGCTGGCATTTTTTTTTCCCAGGCATTTCAATAAACCTGTATATCAATTTGCGGGAGCACGGACAGCTTTACAACATTGAGTCATTCATTCCTTGAGTGCAATGTGTCTCTCCATTTATTTTAGTTTCTTTTTGATTTTTTTTTTTTTTATTCTCATTTGGTAGTTTTCAGCACACAAGTTCTGTACATGTTTCTTAGAGTTTTACCTAAGTATTTAATTTTTCTGTTCATTGCTCATCTAGCAAGATCTAACTTGCTGAACTCACTTAAGTTGTTTTAAGATTTTTTTTTTTTTGGTAGAATATCTTGGGATTTTCTACGTAGTCAACCATGCCACCTGAAAAATAGGTACAGTTTTATTTCTTCTTTTCCAATGCGGGTCCTATTTATTTCCTTTTCTTGCCTTATCGCAGTGTCTGAATAGGGTGGTGAGAAAGGACATTTGCCTTATTCATGATCTTAGAAGGATTTCCTTTCTTTTTTTGCGTGTGTTTAAGCTAAAATAAAATCTCATCTTTTTAAAGACGAGGTAAGATCTTATTCTATTTCAAAACTTTTTCCTGGGACAGAGGGGCAGAGAGGCTCAGCCTCCTGCCTTCCCGGCTGTTGTTAGTTCCTGGATGGCAGGGGTTCATGTCCCCGGCCGTGTCCTAAAGAATCGTACACCTCGATTTTCAGGTACAGCCATTCAAACAGGGTACAGTGTATTGACAGGAAGTCGAGGAGTCGCTGGATTTGGGCGCTGCAATTTTGTTGAGGGAAATCGTACTGTGACACCTCTCTTTGGTACCGAGAGAATTTTAAATGTCGACATTATGCTCTGTAATAGTGATTTTGAAAATAAAGCTGTTTCATAGTCGTGACAGTGGAATGTTCCTTTTGAGAATGACGTCTTAAATCTGACTTTACAGATACGCTACGTGATAAGTGTGTGTAGTAGTTGAGATCGTCCATATAGAACAGACTCTCAGCATATTATCTATGAGACAGACCTCTTAATTTATTTTACTTGTATATTGACTGTAGAGTAGGATGATGCCAGTTATTTTATTTCTAAATAAGTGATTAGTTTTTTAAAAATTAAACTCCTTGTGACTATGAAAAACAAAAACAGAACTTTCTCCCATGCTAGATAGTACTAGCTACTAACTGCTGCCCTATTACAACACCGTGATTTAATTTTAATCTAGTCTAGAGGAGTTAGTATAGCCTCGATATAGGTAAACTATTATTTTTATTAGGAGCCACTCGATAAATTTTATGGAGCATACTGATGTTATTTCTCAGAAAGTGCTTTTGTGACAAAGTGACTTTATATATGTTTAACACCACTCTCTACATAAAATTCCTTCCTTCTTTCTAGGAGAGGTTTGAAGTTATGTACCGAAACAGTGTGTACATACAGCTTTGGACTGGTCCGTCACATGTAATATAGCAGTTAAGTTCAGTTTTTAAGTATGAAAAGTTTTTCTCTGCCTTGGGATTAGTTTAGGTACGGTACAGAGATCTGTCATTCTAATGATGGCAGTAAGTGGAGGGGGAGTTCAAAATAGCCAAGAATCTGTTTTTGCTTTCACCGCTAGAAAGAATAGCATCAGAATGAGACACCCACGTAGGTGGTCAGAATTCACCCAAGTAACTTACCTGGTGAGCAATTTAGGCCAGGACAAGTCACACCTGGTCATGTGCCAGAGGTCAGGGTCTAGTTGATGGATATCCTTTACTTGAGTTATTGTTATTCTAATCACTTATCATATAAAGGTGCATTTTTATAACATGTCTATTATTTTGACAATGGCGATTAAATTAGAAGGTGTACGGATGTGTGTGTGTGTGTGTGTGTGCACGTGTGTAGAAGGGGACAAGCAATTAAACATGGGAAATAATTCTTAGCTCCTACTAGTTTGTAATTCTGTGATTACAATAATAAAATCCAGTTTTGCAGCTGAAATTTGGCTCGATTGGTTAGTGTCTCACAATTCATCAGCGCGACATCCTATTGCAAGGAATTTAATCTAATTTCCTTATCTCGAGAGTGTTTTTAGAAACAGTACAGTGTACATCTAGTTTGTACCAGGAATTGAATGGACCCCGGCAGGTACTTCGAGATTCTTTTTTGATTTGTGAGTTTTTCATCCTTCTTTCTCTCCGATGCTACAATTCTCCGTTCCACTGTAGCGTTTGAAAGAAAATAGTGTGCATGCACTAAATTCGGGAACATCATGTAATATTGTCACTAGAAAATATTCACTGATTTTAGTGCTAGGTAATCCAGAGTTAAAAATAACGTCCTTATGGGGAGAGGTAGCAAAATTTACGTTTGACGACTAATCATAAGGAACGTAGTGTCAATCAAGCCTGAGAGGTGTGGGCTTTGGGATCAAAAAGATTCTGTGGCTCCAAGAGATTTTACAGAACTTGTTGGAGTCCTCAAAAGGGCATCGGGAATAAATACCTGCAGAGGTATTTTGAGATACTGTGGGTAAAGCAGTCTAGCCTATTATGATACTATTAATGTTAATATTCTATAACCTGGGTCGTTTTCTCTTGGGGCTCATTCTGGCATGATTCCTGCCCCAGGCAGTAAGGGAAAGGGAGGCAGGCGGCATGATCGTGTGAGACACCCCCCTTCCCCCAAATAGTTCTCTATTGTGAAGGTGAAATGTGGATATCGGGTTATGTTGAAACGAAGCAGACCTACATGACTGCGAGCTGGTGGAGAAGGTGGGCTGGGTGTGCTGAGCGCATGGCTGGTGGCGGCTGCCTAATCCAATGATGGTTTCTCAGAGCCCAGCCTCCCAGCTGCTGCCCGTCTGCGCCCCCAGACCCTGTTTCTCTCACCGTCCCCTTTCTGGGCCCGACCCGTGGCTGTCCTAGAGCTCCATCCACACACTCGCAGGCTTCAGCAAGGACAGCCCCATTAATCTCAGGCGTCGAAAGCAAGTTGTCAAGGTGTCCAGGTGAGTGTGAGGTTTCCCAGCACGTTATGACCCTGGTCCGGGTTTAGTTCGTTCCAGCCTTTCTGGGCTGGCCCCTGTTTGAGGCCAGGGGACTTAGAACAGAGTGATGGAAACGTGAAGGTGTCACGTGGGTTCCTTAGCTCATCTCACTGAGACAGAATCATTATCATTGTTGCAAACGGTCCTTACTCTGTGGTTTAATTATTCACCAGAGAGTTAACAACTTTTTTTTTTTTTTTAAATGGAGAAGGGAAAAATAAAACTCTGGACGCTTCTGAACAGATCACCCACTCGAAAGCAAGCGACTTCTGAACAGATCACCCACTCGAAAGCAAGCGACTGGCTGCTCTTAGAGCGTGGACCCTGAGAACACGGTGATCTCCACGCTGACTCTTGAAGGCAATGAGGAAACCCCTCTCTTTTACACGCGTTGGGGAAAAAGTCCAGGTTTACACGCGTGTTTCACGCCTTGAGCTCGTTTAGGCCGTGTCCCCGGACACACGCAGATCGAGCCGATGCCTGTAGCATGGGCGGGGAGGGGGGTGAGGCTGGGTGCTGGGCAGTTTGAGAGCCACCTTTGAAACGTGAACCCTCCCCCTACCTGGGGGTGGAGGATGGAGGGCTCCCCTGTCCTGAGTCACACGCAGCCGTGCGACTCCACGTGCCGCCAGGGGCCAGGACTCTCTGTCCCCTGTCCTTGCCTGGATCTGAGCAGGAAAAGTCACCATCCACACCACCCTCTGCCAGCCCGACTTTTCCACGTGCTTTTCTTAGAGGATTGGGTGGAAAGTACCACCCAATCGGTTGGCACTTTCCCTCAGATGAAATACCTTCAAACGAATCCGAACGGTGTCACTCTTAAAACCGCCCAGCTCAAAACTGTGACAATGTCAGGTCGACCAAACCCAGGAAAAGGCGTATGAGGAAATGGAAGATGGTTAAAGGAGAGATTTGCTTTTCATAATCCAAATTAAAAATGTACCTAGCCCCCCGCCCCCCACCTTTACTAGTACCTTTGGAAAACAGTCATAGAGTATACTATTTTTATTAATCCTGAAAAAGATGACCCCCTCACCTGCAGCCCAGGTATATTTCTATCTCAAATGAATCCGACGCTGAAAACAGTCTGCAGAAACTTCTAAGATCCTCAGCTCAGAAAGAAAGCATTGGAATACTCAGCTGTCTGTGCTCACGCTACATCGAGGGGCTTTGGGTAGGAGCAAACGTTTGATGCACCCCGTGAATGAATGGGTGATGGATTTTCAACTGAAAGCATCCGATTCTGTGCCACCGCCAGTGAGAAAGGAATCTGCTCACCAGTGCGGACGCTGTGATCGCCCTAATCCTGGGGTGCAAGGGGGCGTCTTGGACACGGAGGATGTTGCAGGAAGAAGTATAGGGCTGTCTCCTCGGAGAGAAGCGAGAAACAGTCTCTGAGTCAGGAGCTGGGACACCTGAAGAGTCAAAGACAAGAGTTATCTGTCTTTTTATATATATATAT
>NW_006443292.1:3564804-3567840 GCF_000325575.1 Pteropus alecto | reverse complement strand
CTGAGCCTTGTCACTTACCATGATGCTTTTTACTCAGAGATACCAGTTCTGTTTACATACACCGTCCGTCTCTTCTATTAAAGGATTTTCAAGGCATTTATCTAATAGGAGTCTCTGTGCGTTTTTTTTTTTTTCCTGATTGCGTGTAAATAATGAAGTCGACTCTGCAGTTTGTGTAAATCTTCAAACTGTTTACTGCTGGCCTTGGCGGGGCTCATGCTGAGCCCGACAGCTCGGGAGGGTGGGGAGGGACCCTCCTTTGCCCAGTGCTCCCACCGGTGCTCAGGTGAGAGGCCGTGCCAAAGACACCTCTCTCTCCTTCTTTTCTCTCTTCTGCCTGATATTTTCATGCTGTTGTTGTTTTTTCCTCCAGCAAAGCAGTGAGCTTCATGTTTATTCCTTGCAGTTTTCAACAGTTACTTCTAGCATCCATTTCGATTGATGAAAGCAATTAAATCACCTCTGTGCTCCGTACTCAGTGAAATATCATTTTCTCTAACATTTAAATGAGAAACCAACCCGTTTTACCGTGGCTTTTTTTTTTTTCCTTTTTCTTCTTCTTTTTTTTCTTTTTTTCTTTTTTTTTTAGGTTTCTGACGGTAGATCACGCTCAGGACAGAAGGGAGCACGTGGGCTCATGGCTTAGTTTTTCCAGCTCACTTCCTCGTTCATTTACTTTGCTCTAAAATGGAAAGACAAACAAGCAAATCCTTAAACCTCTCAGTTCGCGATCGCCAGCTTCTAGGTTTTACTTCTAGGTTTTGCCTTCTTTATTTATCTTTGAAAGAAAAAAAAAAAAGACAAAACCGCTCCCACTGTTTACAAGAACGCATTGCTCTAGGCCTGTGTAATTGCATCGGCGACACGGTTTTCCATTCAGAACCACAGCGGTGATAAGGTTGATGTCAGCTGGCTGGCCTGTTTTTTTTTGTTGTTGTTGTTTGTTTGTTTGTTTTTAAGGCGAAACTCCACGACCTTAATATATACCATAGTCACGTTCATTATGGACCTAGTATGTTTTTCAAAAAGTCACATGTCGCAGTTGCAACATCTGTCACTGAGATCTGGTGTCCACCTCCCTCTGCTCACCACCTCCCACCTCGCTCCCGACTTCTGGTCCTCTCGGAGGAGGAGGTGGTCGTCTTGCGTTTGAAAATGGACAATTCCGTACCTTACAAAGAAGGCGGTATGCCGTTTCTTAAATGTAATTCTATGCAACTGTGACTCTAGAGTGGACCTTTAAAATTACGTCATCAAACCTATTCCTGTTGGAAAGGTGCTTTTTAAAGTGGATAATCTTACAGCTAAGTGAGAAAAAGGAGCCGGGCTGTACAGGGGGGCAATGTGTTGTTGAATCACGTGACCAGGGCGGGTAACCCGGGGGCTCTTTTGTGGCCTTGGGAGGGTCCTTCACTTTGCTGAGGGGAGCCTGGGGGATAAAAACCATTGGTCAGAGAGGGGGCACCTGGGACTCACAGAAAAAGAGGAAAGTCCACACCCCAGAAACAGCCGAGACTTGCTGTGGCTGTGCCCCGTCTGCCAGCATTCAGTGTCTATGACTCAGCCAGAAGAAATGTATACGAACCATTGAGTTTCCGTGGCTAGTGTTCTGGGACTTTGTCCCCTGAGGATACTCTGTGAAGGGACAGGTGGCTCTGTTTTCCTAGGGTTTCGGAAGGGCTGGGACAGGTGACGGAGGAAGAAAGTGTCCGGCAGTGCAGGAGGCATGGAACTCGGTCATTCCGGTGTGCCCCGTGGCTCGGTGTATCTGGCCTTCTGGGACACTGTGTGCCGCGCGCGATGCGTCAGGCGCCAGTCAGGTTTGTCTAAAGTGAGGGGAGCACGTGGGTGACCTGTGTTCTTGCTCAGAAAGGTGGTCATTGCCTTTTTTGTTTAAAAGCAGCATGTCAAGGAGGAGCCCTCAGGGTCGTTTCTCTTGTCCTATCTACAAATCTGCAGAGAGCATCGTAACTTGCCCATGTAAGCACATCTGGGGAGGCTTATCTCACATTTATTTTGTGCTGTGTAAAGATGCTGAGGTGCAGTGGGCCATCGGGGGTGGCCTTGGGCAGGGACCTGGGCCTGGAGCCTCCGGGCCTTGCTGTTTTCATTGGCTCAGCAAAGCCCGTGGCGTCTCTGGTCTTTCCCATCCCACGGCTAAGACCTGTCTTTGTGCCCCGAGGGGAGAGAGAGAAAGCAGAGAAGGGGTTGGCCAGAATCTTCCCTTCACAGAGATAATAAGAAAAAAAAAAGTTAACAGCATTGAAAACAAGTATACAACTGCCACCATCGTAAACTTTGTTTTTTCTTTTCACGTTGAATCATAGAGTCAAGCTTATTAAATTACGGAGCTTTTACTATCCTGAGTATGTGTATTCAATTCGTTTACCTTATAATGCTTGAAACAAAAGCAGAAAATAATGTCGATCGAACAAAAAGGAAAGATCGTTTTCCTTTTTCTTCTGCAAGATGCCTCCTAGCTAGATATCTGTAGTTGCATAAAAAACGATCTCTAAGCCTTCATGAAGCTTCTCACAAAACATGCTCAGATGGTTAGATGGCGATGGCTTCTTGATTAGAAATTAGTTAACAATGCCCGATGACTGATAAATGCGAAGACACATTCTTTCGATGCCGAGAAAGCCTTGTGGGTGTGGCCATCCTTGTTACAGGCTGTTCCGCCATTTGTCACAGGCAACAAATGTTACTCTGGTATCTCAAAGGACTTTAAAAAAAGCAACAATGAACTTACTTTGTAGCGTTGCCTCTAAAAATCTATATTTAAGTTGTTATTTTTAAATCGAGGATTAAATTTAGGAAGGAGTTTACTTTATATTAAATTTTACTTTATATTAAATCCTAAAAGGATGAAGCCAAGAAGATCAGGTGATCTGTTCAGATTAAAATCCTTGTCTGTGACCACCTACCGTGTCACCTGTGACTTGTGACCCGTGAAAGAGGAACATTTCCAATCTAGAGTACCCGTTGGTATCGCAGGTGGACACATCATTTTGCCATCTGATCAAAAAGTAAAAC
>NW_006443292.1:3563598-3564762 GCF_000325575.1 Pteropus alecto | reverse complement strand
CTGGTCACACAAGACCACCTGTCACCTAATCCATTTTGAAGTCATAAGTGGGTGAAAATTGCTGTGTGACCAGCGAAGGCCGAGCGTATTTTAGTAACCAGAGTGACAGCGCTGTCATGAGTGAAACTTCACAGGCACATGTGACCTGCACGATCCTGGAGTCACGTGGCCGTGGTACACAGATAGAGGGCGGCATGCTTAGGATCTCTGTTGTTTTACACAAATACAAATGGAGAGTTTCAGTGTCCATCTCGACACAGATCCTCACCTGGCAGAGGGTGAGGTGGAAGGTATGGGAAGGGTGGCTCAGGGTTTATACAATTTTCCCCCTTTACAGGAACCCCTAGGCAGTAAAGAGAAAAATCTCTTTTCATCCTCCGTATTACCTTAAAAACGCCCACATTTACTTCCCGGAGAATATTCAAGTCACGTGGCTTTCGAGCGTTTGAATTCAAGGTCTGAACGGCTGACAGCTCTCTTCCCTCTGTCCGTCCGTCCCCTCCTCCCCACCTCTCCATTTATTTGCGGATCTAACTGAGTGTTTAATTGGTAGAATACTGTAAATGTAGGAGAGGTGAAATCTAAGCCTTCACACGGCAGCTGCTCAGTCTCGGGGAGAAGGCAAAATGACCGACCTCCACACACATACCCATCATTATGTGAACTTAGCATGTGAGAGGTATTTGCATATATTTTGAGAATATATTTTGGAAATATAGAAGACAAGTTCAAACGAATCTTTCTGATTTTAAAATGCATGTTTTGATTTGATACCTATTTGTTTGAAAAGAAGCTTTTAAAGTTACTTAAAGTTTTTAAAATAACCATCCCGTTGGCTAGTTGCTACTCAGGTTACCATACGAAGACCATCCTGGCTGGTACAAGCTGTGGGATCGTTTCATATATATATATATTTTTACGTTTTAATTTCAGTCTTTTTGATTAACATTCTTAAGTGGGAATCCAAATCCCAAAGCCCAAATTTTAAACAATGATCCTTCTTACTTATGAGACGTTTCCTTGAATTTACAATGCTTTTCTTTTAGTTAAGAGTTTGCTTTAGTTTTTTGGATATTTCGTGCCAATATTCTGTGCCTCAACAACAAAATATTGCGGGGGTTCAATAAGAGTTGGGGGTTGCTTCTTGTGAGTCCCATATTGAAG
>NW_006443292.1:3507220-3563572 GCF_000325575.1 Pteropus alecto | reverse complement strand
ATGTGTCTGTGTGTTAAAACTCCGTAAACATGTGTAGCTTTGTCATTTCGTATTGGTTTATTGATTTATTTTTCGTCCTGAAAGGCTCCAGCCTGTCTGTTCTCTGTGGATAGAAGGCTGGCCTGTTCGCCAGGGCTGCTTACTGCACGGGAACCTCTGGGGGTGTGTGTGTGCTGTGTCAAATATTCCTATCTGTGTAGTCACCCCAAATTCTCTTGCACTTGATCACACACTTCCATTAAGAGTTCAGTGTTATATGAAGTTTCCTTGTCAAAGAAGATGAGTGTTTACTCAACAGGCCCAGTCATTGACAGATGTAGAAATTCACAAACGGCAGGAAGTGTCCCTCAGAAGAAAGGAAAACAAATTATTATTATTATTATTATTATAAATCTCATATTGTCAATAAAAGAATCCATTTTAAAAGCATGGTCAAGCATTCGTAATGAAAATACAGGCCTTACAATGTTTCAGGGCTTAGGGAGAGCCAGCTTCTATGTAATCAAATGCTTTTAGTCCTGCTATCACTGAGTCATAGGGCTTCGCGCTGCCTTTAAGTCATGACGCGGGTTACGTCCAGTTTTAGCAGCCATCACAGTACATTTTTCCTTAAAAAGGAAAGAGACCGTATCCTCATGCTTCTTTATGTCATTTCTTTAAAATGACAGTTTCGATGCCGTCCTTTTGGTGGAAATATAAGTGAAGGGGTGAGTTGTCTATTCTCTCCCTTGCTAAATTCTTACAGCTTAGCAGATAGACTCTGATGTGTAATCGCTTAAGAAAGAAATACACTTTGTCTCATCACTCCGCCTTGCGACGACGTCCATTGTGTAACTCACACACAGAGGTCTGTAGGAAAAGGACAGTGTTAAGACCCTTTTATTTAAACCAAGAGAAAACTCCATCCTAAGAGGAAACAGGCCTTGAAGGCGGAGAGTTCTGAAGTGCACGCATTTATTCCTCTGCTAGGATTTGAATGGCGGCACTTTTGCAACAGGGGACCACGAGAGAGAGTGATTTTAGTTGGGACATTTTAGGATCTGAGATGTAGCGAGGGGCACGGCGGTCACCCGGTCTCCGGACTTACGTAACGGCCATGATAAGCATGCCCTCTCTGCAGTCCAGTCCAGGAGGAAGCCCTGTGGTGTGATGTTGGTCCCCACCCAGCTCAGCTCTGCCACCGGAAGACGATCACCAGCTGTGCACGTCTAAGGTGTGGCACGCTGCAGGCTTCCTCAGAAAAGCTTGGTCTAGACTTCCATCGTTCTGGGTTCCTGGCCGTCGCTTTGGGTTTGATGAGGTGGCTCTCAAAGGTCCTTTTCAGGTGGAATCGTCGTCACGCCAGTTGTCTGAGGTGATTTTCCCCGGAAATGGATGGGCGTCTGGGACATTCTTTGTCCTTGTCCGTGGCAGTGCTCGGGTTGATTGCGTGTGAGCAGGAAAGGCACAGGTACAGGAGGAGCCTGTGCTTTCAACAGCCCGATGGTTACGAAATGGACTCAGTCATCGCTTAGGGAAGGAACCGTCGCCATTAGGCAGGAGGTATTCTGATTTGTCCATGACAAGTTTCGTTTTCCAGGGGCTGTCCTCCAAAGCACGCTTATGTCCGAGGACCACGGACCCCTGTACAAAGGTTGGCGGGCGTTTGCTTGTCACCGAATCAGTCACGGACTTCAAAACGTCATCGTTTCAGAGGCCTTCATCTCCAGTAGATTGGGAAACACTGAAAATACCACATGACCTTGAGTCCCCGGCCTTGTGAGGTCTCCTTGAAGTCAGAACCCCTGTTTTTTTGACCCTCACCGTTTTAGACTTGAGAGTTTGACCTTGCTCTGTGGACATCAACATGTGTACTGTGTAATCTTTGACCTTCTGCCTTCTGTTCCAAACTATGACCCGATTGTTTATATGTTAGCGTTGCTATCACTTCGGACCAGAAGTCATGCATCTTCCCCTGACCTTCACCTCACTGCGGGTCGGCTTAAGGAAGAATCTGGATTTGCTGATGCATTAGCCCCGAACGATGTGGAAATTAACAAAGTTTAACCCTCAAGTCTATAGGTAAAAGTAAAGGGAGAAAGAACGCAGTTGTAAATTATTTAGGAAATAGTTAAAAGGTAAGTTTATATTTAACTCAAGATTACAGAAGTGGGTGGAAGAGGGTGACAAAGGAGAACCATTCAGAAAACTCACTTTAACTCGTATACTGTATTTTTTTAACTTCATCCTCTGGGCTCGGGTAAATAGTCGTGGATCTTACGTCTTAGGAAACAGATCCACCCGTATTAATCAGTAAGTTAACATGTTAACAATATACAAATTATGTTAGAATAACGCGTTTCTTGAAGACACGATCTGACTTCAAGAAGCGCATTTTACACACGCGGTTTCCTGAGCACTGTTGCTTCTAGAAGGAACTTTGCCAGATGTTTGGGGTAAGCCCTTTGCACGTGTTGTCCACACTGTCTTCCTAGTCCTTTGAAACCCCGATTTACATTACTATTGGCGGACAGAATAACCGGATCACATGAGGTGTTTGCAATGTACTTTTAGAATAGCTTACACCCGAAACGCTGAAGATACCGAAGACTGGCACTTGTAGCTCCCACGTCTAGTTTGTACCCATCTCTGCCTCGGGGACGGGCTGGGTGCCCAGGGGCCTCCCAGCAGGCTGGACGTGGCCCCCGAGCTGCCCAGCACGGGAAGAGGGCGCTGTGGGCCGGGCATTGCACAGGGCGTGGGGGTGCATCACCGGTGTGCTGGCTGGTTGTGGTCGACACCCCGTGCCTCAGGGGGCTCAGGAGGAGGGTGCAGTGAAGGTGCCCGGAGATGTGTGTGTGTGTGTGTGTGTGTGTGTGTGTGTGTGGTTTCCTTTGAGGTTTGTTGTAAAAACCCAGCTTCACACCTTTGCACAAAGCGCAGTCTGGTTGAGAGGGTCACCGGCCCGGGGTGGGGGTGGGGGGATGTTGTCACAGAAAATAGAACTTGGTGGCTGAGCATCCGTTTCTTCGAGGAAATGCTCGCTGAGCCTGTGACCTGCGCCAGGCGCTGCCGCCCTGGAGCTGGGAATTCTGCAGGGAACCAAAGAGGCTCCGACGGCTCGGTCCTGGGGTTTACCTCCCGACGGGATGTTCGCTGTTCGCCTGTCACATCGCCTGACTCCCCCGCAGTCTCTGAGCTCCACCTTCACGGTCCCCCTGAGCTGCTGATGGCTCCTGCCTCCTAACTGGTGACTCGAACCTGGATTTCTTCGCTTATCATTCCCTGACTAACCTGCGATTTCACTTACTTAATGAGGATGCCTTTCGTGTATTTTCTCCCCGTGTTCTCCCCCCTGCCCCCCACTTCCAAGGGCGGGGATCTTATCTTCTGTTTTTCTGACGTGTGGCTCCTGAGCACCTGCGCAGGGCCCCAGTGGGCGAAGCTTCGGTAAATGTTGGCCGAGTGCCGAGAGCACGTTCTCAGCGGATCCGTTTCAACACTTCACCCACGAATCCCGTGGGAGCGCGGACACCGCATCCGACTCGCAGAGCCGCGGCCCAGGGGTCTGTTGGGGCGGCTGAGCCTGCATCCGCCTCATCTGCGGGTGCTGGTCCTTGAGCCAGCCCCCCACATTCTTCACCGTGCTCCCCCCTGCCCCACGCGAGGGGCGAAGCACCATGCCCACCCCACAGAGTCACGTTTTTATGGTTCCTGGCTTCCCCGTGGTCACCGTTCAATGTGGCACCTGCTTCGTCAGCGGCCTCGCTGACCAGGGAAGTCACCTGACGTCTTTGCCGCGTAGGAAATGCACCCCGGGCTTCGGGGGTCTGCTCCCCGTTTTCAAGTGGCCGTCACCCAGGCTGCTGCAATGACCACTGTAAAGGCCACTCAGGAGGAAAGGGGGCCTGACGGCCGGTGTTTGGACAGGTAGCACCGCGCGGGTGGCCCCTGGCTGTGCGTGGAGTTGGGTGACAGATGTCAGGCCGTTATTCAGTAACTCAGATCTGTTTTCCTTCGTGCACAGCCCGAGCGCTTCCAGCAGCTTCCGAAAGCGCTGATGGATAGGTGAGGCGTTGTCAGGTGCCCCAGCTGTTGTGTTGGAGGACGGTCTTCAGGGTGTGTGTCCCCGGGGTCACACAGAAGAACCTCCCCAGTCCCTCTCTTATATCTGTGCTTTTAGTTTTTAACGAACGTCAGTATATGCACCATAAAAAAAAAATAATTACAAAAAAATGGCCCAGCCTTCTGCTGCCCTTTCCCAGGGGTGGACCGAGCCAGATAACCTTTCGTCAGATAGAAAGTCTAGTGGCAGAAACAGACAGGAAACAAGTGACAGGACCCCCCAGTGATAAGGACCGTGAGGGGAGGATGGGACCATAAGTGGCAGCGGGGTGACTCTGGGTCCGGGATCTCAGAGACGGGCTCTTGGGGAAGAGGGCGTGTGTCCTGGGAGCAGGCGTCAGCCGGGAGAGGACATGGGACGCGGCGAGCGACGAGTATGAGAGGACGTCCCCGAGGCAGGGAAGGTCTCGGGGTGCGGGCAGGGCCGCTCGTCCCCCCCGTACATCCTGGGACTCGGCCCACGGCCGCACCAGCGCGGGAACAGAATCGTGGGGAAAACGGAGACTGGGCCCTCGTGAAGCTTTCGTCGAAGGAGGGCGCCCTCTTTGGGGGCTCAGAGAGGGTCTAGGGAGGTGGCATTTGGGCAGAGACCTAACGGAGGGGGAGCAGCCGGATGGAGGTCGGCCGTGGAGCAGCGGAGGCCGCGGCCAGGGCCTTGGCTTTGATCCTGGACGGCTCTGAGCGGAGGAGTGGCTTCAGCTGGGACACGCTGGCTGCTGAGAGGACCACGGACCGCAAGGCAGGGACAGGCGCAGGACGCACAGGAGGAGGCGGCTACCACAGGGTTTTAGCCCGGGATGGCGGGAGAGGCCGTGGCGGGGGACGCTGTCGGGGTTCAGAAGCTGTGGGGGAGGCCGTAGGGGGAGGCAGGACTGGCAGGTGCCTGTGAGACGCATATGGGACAGCAGAGAAGGAGGGAGGGACAGGTCCCGGGGCCGCAGGCCCGTGAGCCAGGGACAGAGGACAGAGGGTGAGCAGACCCGATTCAACGATGGGTGTCATTTAGGAGAGTTGCCCGATGTTTGCACAACCACGCCCACACCCGAGGGCGTGAGAAACCATTAGACGATTAACAGGAGACAATTTAGGTATTCAGATCTCAAGACGTCTGCGTCCATTATGTGGCTCACACATCCCCTCCTTCCACGGGCCCCCCCCCAAATGATCTCGACTTCGTTTCTCTTACCTGTAAAGCGTGGTCGCGGTCACAGAATAACCACAGAGACCTCACAGGCCTGTAGCTCTCGACGTAAAAGGACTCACTCAATGGACAGAGGTTTGAGACACGTTTTTTTGTTTTTTGTTTTTGTTTTTTTTAAATTGCTGTGGCTTCCACGCCATAGCCACCAGAAGCTCCAGGTGATCTCCGTAAAGCTTGGCATCGTTTCTGTGCCACTTGTTTATTTTGCTCTCGGCTCGTTATCTCGACATTTTTGCCTTTGAAGAGGTTATACAATTATTGTGATATAATCACAGAGCGGGTATTCACGAGATCCACTTTCTAGCTCCAAATTATGTTCTCGTTTCTTTGGCCGTCAGTCCCGGGGCACAGGGGGACGGGGGGCTGCCTGGGGCGAGAGAATGTGCTAGGAACGAGTGTTTGTTTTACTGCGGGGGAGCGCCGAGGGCTCTGTCACAGTCTTGGGGTGCCTGGCAGAGAGCGTGTAGAAACAGGAACCCCTGGTCCCCAGCCCCGCCGAGCAGGGTGCTATTCTAGACGGGCGGCCGTGAGAAAGTCAGCATTTTCTGGAAATGGAGCAGACTGCTTTCTCCACCTCTGAGATTTTGAAGCCCTATGCGTGTTTTGTGAGAGTTGAGAGGATAGCACTTAATAGCTCTGATCATCTCATGTCCGGGGAGAATTTATGTCTCAGTTCGCGGGGAGACGGCTCTGGTATTAGGGCAGCGAGAATGGTTTTATCCTGGCCTTCTCTGCACTTTGTTCCTGTTTAATCTTTGCGTGAAAACCATTCTTGGTAAGTAAAACCACGCTCTTGTCTCGAAGAAGGGTTCCGAGTGTAAAACATTCGGTAGCCTCTCATTTATCAAGTGATTTCCGATTATCCTAAGGGACCATGTGCCTTAGTGGGATCATCTCTTTGCAAGAACCAGCCTCCCTGGGTCTGGGAGGTGGTAGAAGATGCGGCACCAGGATTATAGCCGTGGAAAAAGGGACTTCGCCAAGGGGACTTTTTCTAGGATGCAACGATCTAGCTATCAATCGTTGACGGGTTTGGTTCGTAAATCTGAAAAGTCATATTAGGAATTAAAGTTCTACCTTAACGCCTACGATTTCTAGCAAGGCTGTATCAAGTTCGAGTGTGGGAATAGGACTTTTAATAAAAAGCAGACGATCGAAAAGGCCATCTCTTTGGGGAGAGTGTGGCCACCCCCAACGCCGATTCGGCCATCTCGAAAGACACCGCAGCCCGCATTTGACCAGCCAGGAGGAACCTTCGGTTTTTATTTTTCCTTAGGTTGTTAAGTGACAGGGAGGTGACTCAGCAGATGAGAATTCTTTTAATCACAGGCGGGGTGTGTCAGCCTCACAACTGCCACCGACAAAGGGCTCTGCACCCCGCCCTCTGTCTGTCTGAGTGACAGAGCAGGAGACCGAGGAAAGCCAGAGCAAATGTCCCTGGAGGAGGCACCGTCCACGTCCAGGGAGCCTCTTTCCTTCGACCGTCCTTCCCTGTCTCGTGGGGAACGCGGACACAGATCCAGTCCCGTTCCTGGCGCTTTTTCATGAATGAGGTCCAGGAGCGGGGAAGAGGGCTTACATTACACACTTCATTCACTCCCGGCCATCTCGCCGGGCTTTATTTTAAAAACAGAGTGTGCATTTTTGGTGATTCGAGTTAGACTTCTCCCCCGCTCCCCCATGCCCGTTGATAAATCAGAACGCTGAGCGTGTGAATGCATCCATATTTATTTTCTGTGAGTGTTTGTCATTTAGTCGGGGGAGAGGGTAAGACAGGTGACCTGGCAGAAGGGAAGGGAAGGCTTTGTGGTCCCTCGAGTTATTTCTCTGCCCTCATGCCACCTAAGAGGAGGCAGGTGGGGTCCCTCTGGGTCCCCCCAGAGCTTGGAGCCTTGAGGGAGAATGCTGATGGGCGGGGGGCGGGGGTGACGGCTACCTGGGGTCTGCCAGCGTCCCTGCCCTGTCCCCCTGTCCTGCTCCCAGTGAGCAGCTCCTTATTTGTGGCACCTGAGTCCCCCTTGTCGCGGCCACTAAACCTTGAATCGGAAGCCGTGTGACAACATTGGCCCCCTCCCTGCCTGCCGCTGCTTCCTGCTGGGGGCAGACGAAAGGGCAGGCATTGTCTCCGGCATAAACGAAGCTCTCTCAAAACAAACAGCCAGGGAGGGGGCGGCCCAGTTACAGCTGCCCGCGTGAGCCGGCCTCGTCCCTCACAAAGAGCGCTTTAAGGCCAGGACGGGGCCTTTTGCTCGGTGACCATCCTGTGCCCGGGGAATAAACCACCCTCCGCTTCAAGCAAACCCCAGAGCAGCTGGCCACCCATGCCACCCGCAGAATGATCCCCCAAGTCGGAAATCCTGGGTTGGGGGAAGACAGTTGTCCCTGTGACGTCATAGCTGCATATGTGGAGTATAATTCTGTCGTAAAAGTTGGGCCGCCACAGGGGGTGCGCACGCCCTTGCCCGAGGTGGACCCCCAGAGGACGGTTAGAAGGGATTGAGCTGTTTTTTTTGTTTTTTTTTTTTGCTCTAGTTTTCAGATAGGAACCCACCTCCCCTCCCTCACCCCTGTGACTAGCAGCGACCAAGGGCTTTAAGCCGCCCCCCACCGGATGTCACAGAGACTCTCCGGATGCCCCGACAATCTTTCTTTCCTGCCCCACGTGTCCATGTTGTGTAAACCCAACGGGTAAGGACCCTGAAGCACCGTGTCCCAGCGCCGGTGTAGACGCTCCCCATCGCGTGCCTCGGTCTCTCTCCTGGGGACCTCGGTCCCTCCCCTGTGGGTGTGTGTGTTGCGTGTGCCGATACCACCGCGTGAGGCAGCATCGGGTCGTCGGTCGTTCCCTGCAGTCACACCGAAGGACAGTGCGAGACAGGCCGTGTCGAGGACTCGATGCGAACAGCCAGTCTTGGGTCCTAACCGTCGAGTGGCTCTTTACGGCTCATTGCCAACGCCGTGACGGACCTGCGTCCAGCAGCCCGAGGGTCTGAATTCAAGGCCCAGCGCACGCGACAGGGGTGGGCGACGTGATGGCTTTGGCCTGGGAGACCGTTGGGGCCCTGACTGGGAAAACGTCACGGTGAGCTGAAGGAAACGGTGGCTGGCGGGTTCCGAGATGGGATCCTGGCCCTGGTCTCACTGCGAACATTGGCAGGTCCCTTAATCCACAGGTGAGGTCCCGGGGGAACTTCAGGGCTTCGGGAAGGTGAAGAGATGGAGAAGGATCGCAGTGAACGATCGAAGAAGGAACGGGGGAAACAGCCGTAGAAGAAGAAGGCGCAACGCATTTTCCAAGGGGTGAGAGATATTAGGAGGAGGTCGAGGTGTGTTTTCTGGGGCCCCCGGGCCACTGGGGACAAAGCTGTTTGAGTGGAAGGAGCACACCCTTCTAGCCCCGTGGCTCTGTCGCCACCAGAGACAGGGGCTGTAGCCTCTTCCTTCTGAAGGATGAGTAGGAAACAGAAGAAGAGAGAGAAAGCAGGACCGATGGAAGTGGTGCTTTTTTTAAGTTGGGCTTGGGGGGAGGGGCATGGCCAGGGCAGAGTCAAGAGAACCAGAACCGGCAAGATCGAGAAGACTTTCTGAGATGTTTTGACCTCTAGTCACTTCGTGGAGCGAAGCGGATACAGGCTTGGACCCCAGCTCCTTGGGAGAAGGATGGATCACTCGTGTGCACGAGTTCACATTTAAAGAACGCATCCCATTTTTCTAGCATCATTGAAACGAGATTTTTGCTTGCGTTAATTTCCCAAGTCATTGACGTTCACTTCTTAGAGCAGAAGATATTCAGATTTTTCTCCGAATTGTCACTGATTGACAGCACTTTGCTTTCTTGAATAATGGATCATTTTCTTGGTAATCCAGGGCGCAATTATGGAGCCGGAGCCTCAGAATCTGTTGCCATGGGGGGCTCTGACTCTCTTTACATCGCACGGCCTCCAACATCTATGCTCGTTTATATGGTGCGTTTTGTGTATCCTCCCTATACGGGCGGTACATTCTGGTCTTAGGCTAAGTATCTCACAGCACGAGAGAAAATTATGGATTTTTGTAAATGGTTTTCCGTGAAGCTCAGAGGACTTTTGAGATTATTTTCATGTTGGCATCAGTTTCCGAGGGTTGTGTGGTTGAGATATTAGAATTCTGTCCATCAAGATAGCTACCCGGAGCGTTACTATAAACACATACTCAGATAAGAACTTCAAATGGGAAGGATGTCTAGTGGTTTTAGATTTCGAACCACTTCTGTTTATATCATTATATTTTTTCTCTTTTATGTTCATGGTCTCCAGCATGTCAGATCTCATAAGAACTCGCGGTTCATCTATCTTACTTTTTCTACACGTGATTCCTTTTGTTTTTTTCCAGACAGGCATCGTGCTACCTAGAACGAAACGCAAGTGTCACATGTGACATTCTACTTATCGGTCATTGTTTGTTTCCGTTTTAGGTTGACACTGACCTAACGATTTTTTTTAAATTGTAGCTGAAACATAATGGAAAAGTGGTTTGGCTTTTTTCGAGTCGGATTCAGTATCTTGAAAGTAATTAAAAATATACAGATCTCAGTAATGTATTTATAGCCCATAGTCATGGATTAACCAAGCAGTACTCATACATAATAATAGCTGGACAGGATGGAAGAACGCTGACGTAATGAAGAGCCTGTTTTATACAGTTATTATATTATTATTTATTTAGAGGAATAAAAAAAAATCTTCTCTCTGTAGTTCTAGAAGGCCAGGAAATGTGTAGTTGAGGCATAATCGTGCCGTTTTGCAAGGTCATCTTCCATTTCTGAATAGCGTTACACGTAGCCAGTACTCAGTGGGCTGGTTTCGGACTAAGGGAAGAAATAAACAACGTCTTTTCTTCTTAAAAGAAGGAAGGCAGTTTGCTTGTCGATTGCGCTTCGAGCCTGTGAGGATGAAGGACATCGTAAGATGACGGAAACGGGGAGCAACCCGCGTGTGTGGGGGGCGGCTGTGAACACACCACACTAAGATCGTCGCAGACACTCAGAACGTTCTTGCTAATCCATTTGTTCGAAATACCGTGACCTGGCGAGGATTTTTTTTACACGAAACGGTAGATTTTCACAGTTCAGAAATAGAGAGTAATTATTCGCCAGAGTTTGAAATCATCCTCCTCTTCAAGGACGTTTTCTTTCTGGGTGGTTTTATATTTAAGGTTTGAATTTAGACGATTCATGATTCCAAACCCGGAGGAGTGAGTGGAGCATGACAGAGGACTCTCACAGGCGTGCGGGTTAAATTTAATTTGAAGGTGTTCCCGTTTTAACTCTGCGCTGCTAGCTCCGTGAAAAGCGAAAGGAAATTTGGATGCGTCTTCTTCCCCAACCCGCTTCCAGAAGCTGATTTTCCCTTTGGATGAAGCGTTGCTCATTTTTCACGGAGCTAATATTTCTGCGGCAGTGTTCGCCCTGACGCGTGTGTTCACTCACCCACCCCTGAGTTTGGACATGGCAGCAAAACCAGACTCCCAAATGGCACAGTCCATTTTAATGTGCTTCTTTGCTTGTCTTTTCCATAAGGTGCTGTGTGTGTGTGTGTGTGTGTGTGTGTGTGTGTGTGTGTGTGTGTGTGTGAGAGAGAGAGAGAGAGAGAGAGAGAGATTCAAAGCACCTTATATCCGCTCACCATCACCCCCACCACCCCCAAACACAGCTTCTCTTGGCTGTTTTAGTTGACCCAGAAGTAGCAACCTGTGATCACTCCAGAAGACTCAGGGAGAAGTATTTGTCTTGTGTGTCTTGTTTAGCCAATTAAAAGAAACTCTACAATAATAAATCCTAAAAAAGCTCTGAGACGTTGTTACCTTAAACGATTGTTTTGTGAACTAGCATAAAGGACTCAGATGCTTTTTTCTTTCTGACTGGTAGGCGAAAACTCTTGATACTATTTTGTGGATGCCCAATGCCGATAGAGGCACACGCTGGCCTGTCACCTCTTAATGCCAGAGGATGGGCTTTTCCAGCCACAGGACCACTCCTGGCTTCCAGCAGGTGTCCACAGGAAGGGCCAGGCAAAGACATATCCTTGGGGTCAGCTCTCCCTTTGGCCGTGCTGAAAACACCTCGGGAGAATTTCCACAGGCGAGTTTTGGTGACACCTGTTAGAAGGTGCTCATTGAATATTTATTCCCATACATGCCAGTTACAGAGAGAGGCTCCTGTCACTCAACTAGAACTTTTAATTTTTAATTATTACTATTATTTTTTAGCCCCTATCAAGAAGCATGAAGGGGATGGGAAAGGTAGCCATTCAAGCCCGAAGACAGCGGAAGAGTGAGGCCAGTGAGCTGGCCCCGTGCGGGTGTCCCTGAGCTAGTGTGGACGTCACACAGAACTTAGTCCACTCTACGCAAGCTTAGCACGTGGACGTGTTATTGCAGCCCAATTCCCCCCGTGTTAGAGACCCCTGCATGCCTCTTACAGAAGAAGCATCATCGATCTGCTTCCAGCTCTCCCTCCTGCATCCCGTCGCCCACTTTCCTTCTGGGCTGGCCTCAGACCTTCCAAGTACAGGAAGGAAGTGAGGAGGACTCGGGGAGAAAGAGATTGTGTTTTATCCTTAAGTGCTTGTGTAACGGCTGTATACGTGGCCGTGGCAACCACGGGAAGGAAACCACCTTGTCACACAAGCAAAGCTGGTCAGGGGCAGCGAGCGGGCTTCTTCCCTGGAGCCCGGGGATGGGAAGGGCTGGCAGGGGACATGCGGCTCTTTCTGTACCTTTCTGCAATGCAGAAAACAAATGCGGACCACTGTTGCAAGTTGAAAACTTCGTAACGTTGGATGTGACGTGTTCTCTAGCTGTTGAACCCGAGCAGTCCCTCCACCTCTGTGCCTGGCTCACAGTTGCTCAATAAAACGCTTTGTTAGGTGTAGCATTGGTGGAAAATTTATACATTCAGATAACTTGGAGCGAATTACCACGTTTTTAGCAGCTGAAAACATACTGATTCAAAAGCTTAGAGCCTTCTAAGTAGGGCACTGAATACAGGCTGCATCCGGATGTCTTAACCAGACGAACCGCATCTCGCGATGGATGCTGTGCTCCTTGCAACTTCTCTTTGCCTGGATGAGCCATATAAGTTCTGGGCAGCTTGTCAGAGGCTTTCCTAGTGCGACACCGTGCAGTCGATGTAGTCCATTGTGATACGTGTGGCATCGTGGTTATACGGAGCTTGTCGGAGTGAAGTTTAGATTCCCGGCAGAGTTTCGGATGGGAATGCATCCTCTGAGAGGGTAGAGCCCAGAGCCGTGGGCTGTGGCCAGATGGGTTTCCTTCTGTCCTGACTCTGCCACTTCTCGGCTACAAGGCCTGTGCCTCTGTTTCCCCTCCGTAAAAGGGCGTTAACGGCCATCGCGTGCCCACATTGAAGGCTTGTTGTATTGTGCAGTTTAATGAATTAGTGTGAATAGTCGACCAGTAGTGCCTGGGCCGTAATTAAACACCGCCTGTATAAATGGGAGCCATCATCACGTCGGTTACCTCATGTCGGTTACTGCTTAGAGGAAACAGTAGCGGCTGCATGGAAAAAAAGTAGCTTTCCTTGCAAAGTCGTGTTTGCGAATTAGAATATTTGATCCATAAGCTCTCGTCGTCGGCATTGCCTTGTAATTGGAAGATTCTCTTAAGAGCAGCGCCAAGGAACATTACTTTTTGATATCTGAGGTTTCACTTCTGGGTGATAAAGAAGTCGCGAGGCAGATTGGAGTGTTTCGGGAAAGGCGTTTGGGGCAACCTGGCATGGGAAAGCCTGAGGTTGGGGTGCTCCCATGAGAAGCTTAGATCAGCCGAAGGGAGAGTCGCATTCGTTGGTGTAAGATCTATTAATATGGAAAATAAATTAAAGTAATAAGAAGGTATTGGGATATGGGTTAGCACCACATCAGAGAACCACGACTAAATAGCCTTGCGTGAAGACTGACACCTGAGGTTGAAAAAAGCTCCGTTTTCCTTGTCGATACGTTTATCTCCCAGAATATGTTTCCAGCTTTGGGATACATTGCGAGCAATCGTTTCACTTCGATTTTTAATATTGCCAATACAGCAATTTTGCATCGAAATGGGGTAAAAGGATGGTTATTTAGCCCTTTGGGATTACTGCGTACTCCTGTGTCACCAACCACCCATGGGAAGTTAAAAAGCCAGTGAGTTCAGTATCCACCAGTGAGAACACACTCTAGGCCATCACGCTGCTGGGGTGGTGATGACCAGTATGATGTGAATTTCACCCGGAGCGAAGCGTATTCTTCAAAGATTTTCCTCCGTTAAAATGAGGCTATTCGGATGCTCACCTGTCTTGAACGTCGTAGTCCCTCGAGGTGAGGTAGGCGGGGCGCCACAGAGCCCGTGTGAGCCCCGTCCCCTCCGTAGCCACGCCAGCCCCAGAGGCTGGCTTGGTGCCAAAGCCTGGGGCATCGGGAGCCTGGCCTGGCCTGGCCTGCCGGGCAAGAAACGTGAACCACTGCGGTGAACTGGCAATGAGTTGACAGGCTCTCGAACTGACATTTCTCCCCCCGCTCTGTGCTTTTATAATGCCACTGAGTAGACATCAGATTATAAATCCTGTGTGAGTAGGCTTAGACTTTCTGGATTCAACCCCAGAGAAGACTAGTTCGGGTTTAGAGGAATACCTGAAGAAGACGCTTGTCGGGTTCATTTTCCACCATGATGGGCTTCTCAAGGCCTCTGCCGTGAGGCCCGCAAGCGTCCATACAGCCCTTGACTAGCGCCTCCAGTACATGCAGCTACCGGGGACATAAGTGGTTCCCGTGGGTGTCCCACCCCTCACCCTGGTGGCTAAAATCGTGTTCCCCGTGTTGTGTTTAATGTGGTGACAACTCACACCTCCCATGGGGTATAGGCAGGAGAAGACAGGTACAGAGAGGACTAGCACAGGACCTGGCTCGGTTTGCTCAGTAGGGGAGCCACCCCCCGGGGGACAGCAAGGTGACCCAAACAGGTCCTCCCCTGGGGGAATTTGGGCTGACCTAAGTGAAAAGAGGTCACGAGAAAGAGTCACTTTTCCAGTTCGATCAAAGGCTGATAGATACCCCAGCCTCGGAAGATGGGGTCCGGGATGCCAGTCTCATGATGGGAGGCATGTAGGGGGCGGGTGTGGCTTTTTCCTTGTGTCCCCGAGGAACCCAGCCTGTGTGTGGTTCTCTGTTTTCTGGGCTTTGTTAGCTGGGCCGGTAGTTTGCTTAGTGTCTGCATTGTATCGGTCTTGTGTTACAATGTAACTGTTGATAAATGATGATGCATAGTGAGGCTGTCGCTGACATCCTTTCGATGAGGTCCCCATCGCACCCTCAAATGAACACCCTGCCCTTTTAAGGTGAAAAGTCAAGAGTCAGAATGTTTCGTTTTAGTCTCTTTGGATAAATTGGTCTTATTAAACATTTATGTATGCGTGTGGCCATCCCTTTCTATCCTGTCTATAGGTGAGCAACTCTCTCGTAAAATCAAAGAATTTTAATTATTTTTTAAGCCTCGTTCAAGGGTTGGCAAACTGCAGTTCACACTACTTAACCCAGCCCAACACACCTGTTTTTGTAAATAAAGTTTTATTGCAACGCAGTCACGCTGCTCTGCTTTCTCGTCATCTGTGGTGGCCTTCTCCTTCGGATGGCAGAGCTGAGTAGTTGCGACCAAAAAAAAAGCATGTCTTGCAGATAAATCTATTTACAGAGAAATTTTGCCGAACATCAGTGTATTTGGTAGAAGCATAGCTTATTTCTCCTGGAACACCTCCATGTCTAAGAAACTCATCGTCTGATGAAGCAACTTGTTCCATTTTGAGATCTCTTAAGAGCGTTAGAGAATTCTTCCTTTAGAGAAACCCAAAACCCCACTTCCTTATAAGTTGTATATGTTGGTTCTGCTGTATCTTATGAACCATAAAAAATAAACATTCCTTCAAGATAATTGCCCTTTTGAATATGAGGACATCTATTCTGTACGCTCTGAATATTCCCTTCTCCAGATTAAACATTTCCGGTTCTCACACCTGTTCTTTACTGTAGAGTGTTTTGTCTCCGTCCGAGAAATTCTAGTTTGGTAACCCTTTAAGCCATGACACTGAGAATTAAGAAACCATCTTTTAAGACAACCGATCGAATGGAAGAAGATATCCGTTTATAATACATCTGATAAGAGGTTACTTTCCAAACTATATGAAGAATCCATACAACAACAAAATAAACAATACAGTTAAAAAATGAGCAGAAGACCTGAGTAGATTTTTATCCAAAGAGGAAATACAGATGGCCAGTCGACGTATGAAAAGATGCTCAAGGTCACTAATCATCAGAGAAATGCAAATTAAAGCCACAATGAGATATCACCTCACACCTGTCAGAATGGCCATCATCAATAAATCAAAGAATAACAAGTGTTGGCGAGGATGTGGAGAAAAGGGAACCCCCATACATTGTTGGTGGGATTGCAAATTGGTACAGCCACTATGGAAAACAGTCTGGAGGTTTCTCAAAAAATTAAAAATAGATCTACATTTTGACCCAGGAATTGCATTTCTGGGTATTTATCCAAAGAAAACCAAAACAATAATTCATAAAGATCTCTGCACCCCTATGTTCATGACAGCACAATTTATAATAGCCAAGATACGGAAGCCACCTAAATGCCCATCGACAGATGATCGGATAAAGACATGATGGTGCATATACACAATGAGATATTACGCAGCCATTAAAAATAAATAAAGTCCCACCATTTGCAACAACATGGGTGGACCTAGAGTTTATTACGCTGGGTGAAATAAGTCAGACAGAGAAAGATAAATACCATATGTGGAATCTAAGTAATCAAAAACAGACTCACAGATATAGAGGACAGTCTGGGGGCGGCCACAGGGGAGGAGGGTTGGGGGACCCTTGCTCTCAACTTCGTCTTTGAATTCTGTATGTGTGTCATCTAGGTCCCTCTCTGAGGCGTGTCCTTGGGCTTAGCATTGGGTAATTCCACGTTGACGCGACCTCAAACGAGCTGCCTTCACAAGTATCTTAAAAGGTACTGTTGTTGACAAGTGACTGTCATTCCATTAGCTTAAGCCTATTTCCTTTCTTTTATGTTGTTCTAACCTTTAGCAGAAAAACAGTGCTTTAAGTGGCACGTCCCGTAGTGTTGGTGAATTCGGAGCTTCTGTTCAGATGTTCTCATCATCCCCCGTGACTTGAGTGAAGGTCACTGCCTGGGTCCACGGAGTTTTGATCTTGTTGACTTGTGCTACCTTTCCGTATTAATCATGTCTTTTTATTTTCCGTAATTCTGGTGCCCTGACATCTTGGGGACTTGCTGACCCTGGACAGACTGCCCCCTCCCAGGACTATCTCTAGTAGCTTCTGTTCAGATGTTCTCATCATCCCCCGTGACTTGAGTGAAGGTCACTGCCTGGGTCCACGGAGTTTTGATCTTGTTGACTTGTGCTACCTTTCCGTATTAATCATGTCTTTTTATTTTCCGTAATTCTGGTGCCCTGACATCTTGGGGACTTGCTGACCCTGGACAGACTGCCCCCTCCCAGGACTAGCCAATTTCTAGAGATACTGAATGGGCAGAACTTTAAATATGAGCAGGCTGACCGATGCGGGGCTCCCGCCTGCTGTGTGGGGCCGTCACACTCAGGGCTCATCTTAGTCTTCCCTAGTCACCCCAAGGCCAAGCTCCAGACAATCAGACACAGCCCCCGCACTCCAGAACCTATGGAAATTATTTAAGTCTGGCTCATCCTTAGCCTGCTTATCCCACCTTGCCCACTTGCCTGTAACTGGGCAAGCCACCATGAAAGCTCTTGCCAACATTGCATCTGTCCCCTGCCTCCTGATGGACTCTGGCGCTTCTGCACGTGGTCCTGCGTGGCGTGGCCTAGCCTTTTGGGAATTGTGGGTAATTAATTATGTTTTCAGGGGCAGTCTTCCCCTTATCTGTTGGTCTCACCATGTGTGAATAACAATAAACCCCACATTATAAAACATGTTGAGGTTGCCACATATGGAGAGACAATTGAGGATGAGGGCCATTTACTGGGTGCAGAGTGACCCCAACCGTCCCCTGCGTCTGAGCTCTGAGACTTTAGAAAAGGTGCAGAGTTGTCTCTGTATCAAGATTTGCCTTCTCTGATGAAGTGGGTTGAAGATCCACAACCCCCTGCATCACGATGACTCCATATGTCGAAAATTACAATGCAGTGGATAAAGGTCTGGGATAGATCCTGGTCTGCCGGGTTTTGTTGTTTTTGTTTTTGTTTTTGTTTTTACTTTAAGTGCTGAAGCCCAGGTAAATGCGAAAGCATCTCTTGAACGTTTTCTAAATCGCGCGATGATTGCTGAAGTATGCGAGAAGGTGAATAACGCATGTCTCCACCTCGGGCTTCATTACAAATGAAGCGTATGATTGTGGATCGCTCGCCTCAGCAGATCCTGTCGAGAAAGCAAGATTAAACTTTAAAGTACATTTTGGTTTAAGTTACCCTTACTGGCATGAAGGATAAATCGCTTCAGAAGAACACTGTACCATGCAGCGAAGGACTTCTCTATGCCCGATGGAGCGCCGATCTCTGTCGATTTATAGGGGTTGGGTACATGGTTTGCAAAACAAAAATGTTTGTATATGCTCTCCCGATGGCTTTGGAGAGTGTTTTAGCGTCTCGGCCATTTGGAACTCCATTTCATTTAAATCGCAAGAGTGAGGAGAGATGAATAGAAGGAAGACCACTATGTAGGGGAAGAAGAAACCTCTTTGTGACAAATGTCAGTGGCTCAGACCGGGAGAATGGGAATAATGACTTCTAAACTTCCTTAATAGAAATACAACCAGCGAGTAAGAGCATTTCCGGTTGAGGTGCTTCCTTGTGCCTTTGGGGGAAAAATCAACCTTAAATTCTGAAAGGAGACATATCGCTTTATATTTTGAAATACAAAGGATGTGTTTTTTCTTTTTTTTCAAGCTGCACCGATAAAGTAATGAATTTTATCCCTTAGTTCACACTTTTCTTACCAGCAGAAGTAATTAGTACAAAAATATAGGCATTCGCTAAAACTGTCTTTAATTCTGAAACCGATAGGAAGACAGATGATACAAAAACAGGAACATTTTGTAAGTTGTGGCTGATCACAATTCAAAATCACGGTTCGCGTGTCATAAAATGTTTAAAAGACATCGCAGGTGTAAAAACGGTGTCATTTGGATTTTAGGGCGAACAGCCCTTTTCTGGCGAAAGGAGAACTTTCTAAGTGGGGTCAAGGATGAGAGACAGTCTGGGGACAATGGCTGTTGTCTTTAATGGGTGTCGTTCCTTTTCCTTGTGGTCACGGCTTCTTCCTGTTCCTTTTAATGCGGTCGCAGCAGTGAAATTGGTGAAGAAATGAGGAGGGGGGAGGCAGAGTCCCCCCCCCGGGGGCAGGGGGTGGAGGGAGGCTCGCCCGTGAAAGCCAGCCTTTGTGTGCGCTGGGCTGGCCCCTGTGACGGACGGGGCACAAGTCAGGTTGCTGTTTGTTTGGGCAAAGCTGCGGCATCCTATTGCAATTGTTTATGGAAGAAACTATTTGATGTTTTTGGAAGAGTTTGCGAATAAGGGGGATGCGGGAGGGAGGGCCACCTCTTGTCTCCTCCACTCCAACTCCCTCCTGGGGTATGAGAGCGCGTGGCGCGACTCCGTGTGTTGGGGTGTTTGGGGCAGAGACATCAGAAGCATCCCCGGCTCTGGTCCCAGGAACGAGAGGACGGATGGCCTCAGCCCACCTAACGCCCCTCTTATTTCTGATGCTTTCTTCCCGCTGTCATCCATGTGCTGCCCTACTCCGGCTCGAGCGTGGAGCCATCACTCCGATGCTTCGGGAAGCATCGGCGAAAAAACGAGAAAGTCTCTGCAGCTTCCCCGCCCCCTGGGCGTTCATTTCTGAAGCCGAACGCTCGTCCGCGCGCCCCTTGGGCATACGCCCCCAAAGGCGAGTGCCACGTTCCTGGCACACCAGGCCGTTCGTGACCGCTGTGTCCACTTCCCCCGTCCTTGCTCCGTGGGCTGCACGTTGTCACAGTCACAGCCCCCTCGCCTTGCCCGCTCCGTGTGCTCTGAAACAGCTTTCTCTCTCTCTCTCCTGCGGCATACTTCATGCTCTTACCTGCTCCCTCGGAAACGTCTCTGGTGGGCCTGATGAGGGGTGCGCCACCCTGGGTACCCGACTGTCCGCGATTTGAGTCGCCAGCCCTCCTCAGGACTCTCCCTGTCATTCCCATCGTTAACTCCAAGAGCCGATTGGCGCCTTGCACACAGTAGGCCATCGGGACTTTGTTGCATGATACGTTCTCCTTCACGGAATCGTCATTCTTCAGATTGCTCTCTGCGTCCAAACCTCGCTCTTCAAAGATCCGATCACTCAAAAGCACCTGTCTGTACTGGGTGAGAAGAACAAACATCGCCCCAGCTGGCAGGCTTCTCCCCATCGTCCTCCGTTTTCGTCCTTTGCCGCCACGACTTGCCTTTGGTGTCTTGATGCAGCTCAAAGTTGGGCCTGCGAGAAGTTGCCGAAGTGACAGATTTATACCCCGAATCGCTCCGTAACTGTAGAGCGATTCGGAGTATAAATCGGGGTGTAAATCGCTCCATAACAGACATTGGGGACAGCCTCGTGTGTCCTCGTGCCTGGATGATTTTTTTTTTTTTTTCCCCAGGCTTACGTTTCAATATAACATTGACACTCCCCGGAGTGAGGGAACATCAATAACTATTCACTACGGATATTGCCTGTTCATTATTCTCTTCCGTCCCACCTGGTTCCCAGAGGCATCTGAGATTGATGCAAACATGGTGGCTTTCTTGGGGAAGTTAGTAGAGGGAGCTGAGTCATGGGCAGAGCACATGCGGATAGCTTCATGGCTCCTGAAAGCCGAGTGGCTCAGAGAGTGGCCGGAAATGCCCAGTTGTTTAAATTTGAGATTCACGAGGCAGGTTCATCCACTTATTTCTTGATTTAACAAATATTAAGCACCTACTCTGTGTCCTGCCCCAGATACAGCAGGAAACGAGGCAGGAAAGGTCTTTCTGCATTCTATACCAGGGCGGGGCTGGAGGTATGCACGATAAACAGAATAATAAGCTAGTGATGGTTACCCAAGAAGGATATAAATTAAATTCAAGATGATCGGGAGGTTTTGGCTTGAACATGACAAAAGCGTCAGATCCTGAGCTGAAGGCAGGTGTGTTTGTGAGGTGTGCCGATGGGACACGAGCTCCGTCTCGTACCTGTTGAGTCCGAAATGGCTCTTCAGCCTCCAGGAGAGCAAGTCGAATATGGCCGTGTAGGGCTCCGAGGACAGCTCAGCCATGGAGAGAAGCATTCGGGACTCATCTGTCTGTCACTGCCCTCGTTGGAAGGACGAGATTGTCCAGGGCAGCGGTCCTTTTTGTCATCAGGGACCGGTGCTCCAATGAGCATCTCATGCCTGATGATCTGAGGCGGAGCCGAGGCGGTGACGCTGGCGCTGGGGAGCGGCTGCAGATACGGATGACGCTTTGCTCACCTGCCCGCCACTCACCTGCTGCTGTGCGGCCTGGTACCTGACAGGCCACAGACTGGTTCTGGGCTGCTCCGGGGGGTGGGGACCCCTGGTGTAGGGGTTTTCAAACTCACTGGTCTTGGACTACTTTACACGGTTAAATGTTATGGAGAACCCCACAGAGCTTTTGTTTACGTGCGTCATATTTAGTGGTGTTTGCCATATGAAAAATTAATATTGGCTTAGTAAAAAATTATTTATTAATTCATCTAAAAAAATAATAAACCCATTACATATAAACATATTTTGCGAGGGGGAACTATACCCTCCTAATGTAGCGAGCAGAGCGGCAATGTTATACATTTTTCAGAATCTCTTTAATGTCTGATGTAATAGAATTCAACGAAATTCTCATATCTGCTTCCACATTCCGTCTGCTACCAATATCACACGGCGTGAGAGTGAAAAAGGCAAATGATGTCTTAGTCGTGTGACGAAAATAGGTCAGTCTCACAGACGCCCCCCAGTAAGGCTGCAGAACCCCCCGGGGGCGGGGGGAACCACGCTTTGAGAACCTTCTATCTAGAGATTCTGTCCCCTGACATGTACGCTGTTTAGAGCACGGCTGAGGCACATCCATCCTCATCAGACCGTCACAGATAAAGACTTTCATACCCCACGTTGATATTTCAGTCTGTTCCCATTTAACTGGAGACTTGCCGAAGCCACTTTCATACACATGTGATTCTCGCTGCCCTCCCTGCTCACCAAAAAATGTACACACAGGTACTTTCACGTCACAGAAATATGTCCCAAGCAACAGCACATTCCAAGAATGGAATACGAGGAAAAACAAATTATGTAAGTGATGCCTGACCTTGGTTAGTGGCGGAGCTGAGACTGATGTATTCACGAAACTGGCCTCAAACTACTAAGCCAATTCCTGGGAAGACCGGATTCACTTGCTTTGATATCTGCAAGAAGCTTCCAGAATAAAATGCTTGGGGTCCAGAGGCCAACTTGAAGTGTCACAGGGTGGGAGGGAATTAGTTACTAGCCCAACACATGGAAGACACACACACACACACACACACACACACACACACACACACACATTCACGATGGCTTCTGAATTCCAACTCCAGGCCAACACGGTTGTTCCCTTCCCCTCCACAGACAGCTAGAAAGTAACAAAGGGTTTCTGAAGTGCTAAAAATATTAGCAAAGTATGTAGCGAAGATGAACTACTCTATGAATGATAAGTAATCACTGACCGGCAAGTCCGGGCAGAGAAAAATCAGTGATTTGAAGAGAAGAGAGATGTCAGGCCTTCAGAAAGGTGGAAAATGCCCTTCCTCTCCGCAAGGCCGTCGAGACACCTTCACATAGTTATGTGTGTCGTGCGTGTGGCTCCCTGAGAGAGAGCCCCTTCCTGACGTTTTGGCCACGACAGTGACCGTGTGCGGTGGCTGGTCCTTGCTTGTCCCTGGAGGCTGAGGCACGATCCAGAATACACTCACTCACCTCTTGATGATGATCGCCGCAGGGAGCAAGCAAGTGCAGGGTCGGGGTCACGGGCATGTTTTAGCCTTGAAGTAGCTTTGTAGGTTAGTGTCCCCGCAGCCCCTGTGGGATGATAATGACCTTAGAAGGATAAGGGTTGCTGTCCAGTGAGAGAGACTGAGCCTAAGTTAGCGTTTAAAATGCATTTGGACCCGATGGCATTGGACGCTGTATAACTTCATGCCGGGGAGTCACTGGGCTTCTCGCTGGTTTAGGTTTGTTTGTAAAGCCCGTTAATTAAAAAAAAAAAAACAAAAAACAAAAAAACAAAAACGCATTATCTTTCAAAGAAGCTTTTGCCTTTGAGTTGAACATGAAAAGTTCATGTCCCCCTGGGATGCTCGAGCCCTCTCTACTCTTTTGTGATTTTTCCCGTGGTAACTCCCCATGCGGAAGATGGGGATAAAAAATCAGAATAAACCACTTCATTTTCTACATCGGAAAGGACTTGACCCCACTTCCGGCGGTCACGGCGTTAACGTGAAAATCGTAGGCGACCTAAATTAAGAGGACTCATTGCGGAGCGAGAGAGCAGTGTCTGCCTCAGTGAGAAACGTCCCCTCGCGTTTTGGAAGTGTGAATGCTTCCAGCGGGGTTCCTGCATCGCATCGCATCGCATCGCATCGCATCGCATCGCATCGCGTGTGGTTCCCATGTTGTAGTTTTTCCTGCCTGGCCCCACACGGCCAGGGTTTTCGTCGAAGTCCATCAGATCGAACTTACTCGGGCCTTGGCAGCAAGCTGCTTCTCCTCTTCCCATCACCCCCTTCGCGCCGTGAAAAGTCTTACCCCTTTGCGGACCTGGTTGAAACCTTTACATGGCCAGTTCTGTGCGAAAGTGGGCGAGGGAGAACGGGAGACGTTTGGCGCTTCGTGGCTACCTCAGACACACGTCTTGCTTTCTCTTTCTCTTCTAAATCATTTGGTCCTTAAGACCCTGGCAAGGGGGGACACTGCCACGCAAACGAAGTTGAATGAGAAAGTGGTGTCGCTTGGAACCCGTCGGAACGGTTGGCATCACGTGCCTGGCAGCTCGTTCAACGGCCTACAAAACGAGAGCGATGGCCTGAGCCTCTGTCCCCTTCCTTGTCATGACCCCGGATCGGAGCCGGATGCGACTGAACGTGTTAGGAGGTTTTTTGCGAAACATTAAGACTGATTCGGAGCCGATTTCCTGGTTTTGTCCTTTGTATAGGGCCAAACCATTTCGCGCTGAGTGAGAAATGGCGTTATGGGGGTCAGGTGTGACTTCCAGTGCAGGTTGTTACCCAAACAGGGCTGGTCTGTTTGGCTCACAACCATGAGCCCCTGCGACATCTTTCCAGGTGATGGAGCTGTGTGCGAAGCTCACGTTGACATTTGCCGAGCTTCTTCGTTTTATTATCAGAGAGGGTTCTACATAGCGGCCACACATTTCCTGCTTGTGATCTAATAGTTAAAACTCTCCAAGAAAATGCTTTTCACTCTGGCCCATCCTGACTTAAAAAAGCCCAGTTTTAACATGCATTGGATTTTTTAGGAATGTGATTAGAGCCTTCTATCTGTTGAGAGAAGCCTGCCCAGCAAAGTGGTTATAACCAGACATCCTAAACCGAGCAAGATGATTTCATTGATCATTTATCAAATGATTATTATCATTTATTTCCGAATGGTGTGATTCCAACAGGATGGAAACGAGAATCGTTTTTCTCATGAAAATCTGATTTGTTGCCTTCAGAACTAGCGAAGGTACCGCGAGAGCGTGGCAGAGATCCGCAGAGCTGACTAGTTAGTTGTCTGCAGCCTGTTTCGAGGAGGGAAATCCGGTGCGTAGGGGGCACCGCTTGTCCCAGGCAGAGGACCGCAAATGCATAGGCCTGCGTCGATGGCCCCCATCCCCTGGCATGTCAAGTGACATCATAATGAGATAGGACTTGGGAGGAATTTTCCTCCCAGTCCATCGCCTTCACTGACTTTTCCCTTCCTCCTTCAGCCCTGAGGCCTCTGCCCTAGTGCGTCTGTCTCCTGGTTACAGAGTCTCACTTCCAGCCTTTCCTCCCCTCCAGTCTACCTCCTCAAGTCCTGCCAGACGGTTGATCTCAGCTGCTGCTCTGGTTAAGGCGCTCGCCGGCTCAGAATAAGTCACAAGGGCCCCCTTTCGCCTGTGACGTGAAGTCCCAACTATGAGACTCAGGTCTCCCCACTTCATAACTAGGCTGATCTTTTCTGCTCCGCAGAGACACAGGCCATTCAGACGGGTCTCCTGAAGGTCCTCGTCCCCCACCCTCATGACAGGGCTCAGGTTCCCTCCCACGTGACTGCGTTCCTGTCCCCATTCTCCCCTTGACCGTCCCCCCCTAGCCTCGGCCTCCTCGTTTTTCCGAAGCGCTTCGTTGGAGGTGAAGTCTTCATCACTCCCCTGAGACTTGAACAAGAATGATGTCATTTTGCTCTGTAATTTCACCAATGTGGCGGAGCCCGGGAGGCGTCACGGGGATGTGTCGTAGGTGGTCAAGTCACGGGTTTGGGGGTCGGGTGGGCCCCCCAGTGTTGTGAGCCCTGTGGGCTTGACGCATCATCATCGCTTTCCGCCTCTTTCAAAGGGGATGATCACCTCCATGTCTCAGAACGTCCTGGGGACAGAATAGCCTGGCCCGTGTGTGTAGAGACCTCGGGGCAGTTTCCAGCATGCCATCGGTGTCCCTAAAGCCACCGGTCATGGTATGAGCAGTTTGCTCCTCGAAACCATGGAGGTAGCCAAATCCTTCTTCTGTAATCTGGACAGTTGCAAAGTGCAGAATTTCAATAACTCTCTGTTGCGTCTGATCCTTGTGCGCGTCACTGAAATAACCCAAATAGTATAAAACCAACCAAATTGTAGCACTTCCTTCAGGATTTAACTTGCTCCACACAGAAGACCGAAAGGCAGAATACGCGAGCTGTATTTTTCTCGTGATTCTAGTCCACGTTGCGACTTAAAGATTTTTGGAAAGCAGCGTAAAAATGATTTACTATTCTATAATCGGTTTCCTGAAAGCAAAATGATATTTATGTGCACTGCCATGAAAGATGCAAGTACTGTGATTTATCGTAGAAGAGCATTTCTAAGTGTACAGAACGCGTAGAGCTTAAGAGTATTCACTATTCCAGCGGAAGACGTATTTAGGCTATAAATCTATAGATGTCCTCCGGAATTTGTTTACCTTCTTCTCTGCGAGGTCTGTGAAGATTGTAAGTCTTCAGGCCTCAGTGAGAGGAAGATTTAAGGTACCAGGAGTACGTCTGTATCTCTTTTAAATTTTCTATTGTTTATCCACGACATGTATAAATGTGTTAGCGAAGCGTTTGCCCACGTTAGCTCTGGCAACCCGTGTGATAAAGACAGAAAGACGTGCTGTATTTTGTCGCTGACAAGGATATCTCGAAAGTGCTCGGACACCTGAATAAGCGGTCGCATAGCGAGAGCTGCTCCTGCTCCCCTGTGATGCATCTGTGGGGTTCGTAATCAGGTCTGGCCATATGGCTGCCTGGGGTTAGCCTCTCGCCATGTCACACTGAACACGCTCCTGAGAAAAAAGAACAAAGAGCTTATTTTTAAATGTCATTACTGTGTTACTAAGTGTCGAATTTAGGACCGAGAATAAACCATCATCTGTTCTAGAGGCTCGTTGGCTATAAGCGTTTCCACTATCCCTTTCCCCGCCCAGAAAAAAAAAAAAAAACAGAGAAGAAATGACAAGTGAATGCGACAGTGAAGTGTCGTGTTGGCCTTTTTTGTTTGTTTGTTTGTTTGTACCTGTGGTTAGGAGTTTCAGAGCAAATAGCTCTTGGAACACACGCGATGGGCATCTGAGCCACCTTTACGACCTGTGAAGGGATTCTGCATTTTGCCACGTGACCGCCGATCCCGTAAGATTTGAATATAAACTTCAAGACGCAATTTGATTAAGACCCCCAGCTCGGGTCGCTGGTGTATTCAGTGACGTTAACGTTTTTTTTTGTTGTTGTTTTTGTTTTTGTTTGTTTACGAGCCAAGGAAGAAGCAGTTAGAGGAGGAAGAGCCTGGACTAGATTTTATTCTAACGCTTATAGAGAAAGTTCTAGGAGCCCCTCTGATTTGGTGCGCTGGGCCACTTGGAAGATAGTGTGAATTAGTGTAAAAGGCCATTTATTCCTCCTTTTGTAAATGGCCTTGTGAACCAGCTTTCATTTAGCTGATGAAATGTGGTCACGTAAACTGCTAGGTACATTGGGAAGGACATTCTCTTTCCAGTGATCTGCCGTGGAGAGAAGAGAGGGTTGCAAAGAAATTTTTTCTCCCATCCCCCTGTCACCTGCTGAAAGCCGATCAGTCAGGTACTGAGTTTTCCCTGTTGTTAGTGAACTAAGCCTCCAAAATTTGGGTGGAAGGGGCTTGGGGACGACCTGAGAAAGAAAAGCAGTCGGGAGAAATGTTACCTGGGACATTCAGCCCTGGACAGGTGTCCCCTTTAGACTGGCCAGTCTTCACAAATGAGACCGCCCAGTTTGCCCTTCGATTTACTTAGAACGAGTGAGCCGTAATGTTCTTCTGGCACCCGAGATGCTTGGGCTAAACTTGTCACTGCTGTCGCTTCAGCTTCCAGAGAGGCCGTCGGGAACTTGTCTCTGACTCCCAGGTAGTTCGGGTCCAGCCAGAATCCTAAAAAGAGCCACAGAGAGCCCTCTCGCCCAGCTGTGTGAGACATGGCACCTCACTGAGGTCCGGCCAACTGACCACTGGGCGGCCTGGCCGTTGGCTACGTACGGAGGCAGGACACGGCGAAACGACTCATTTGCGTGTGATGCCTTGTCCCTCTGACTAGTTGGAGTCAAACGAGGAGATAGAGAGACCGTGGAGAGAGAAGGGGAAGGTGTTATGTTTGAAAACGGCACACACGCTTCCCGAAAGACCCCCCCACCCCCCAATCGTATCCCCAATCACCTTCAAGTCCTGTGCTCCGACCACGTGGTCTCTGCACCCCGGCTCCTTGGCCGAGGAACTCATGATCTGTGAAGAAACGCACACGTGAAGGGGGCTACTATTTAAAGGAATCCCGACGTGACTGTTTCTTTAATTCATATTTATCCTCATGTTTGGCTTCTTCCCGCCCACTTTTTCTTTTCTCAACGGAGAAAATGCCTAAATGTGCTATTAATTGGATCTGTTCATCTTAACCTTTCAGTACATGACGAAGTTGACCAATTCAGTTAACAGCCGTAGAATCCTTTATAGGAACTTGATGATATTTGAACTACTCGAGAAGAACGACTAACTACTTTCAAGCCCTCAGAAACACTTAGTTACAATCGTTAGACTAATTGCACGTTATTCTTATTCAGTGAAACAGGTCCTGGAGGGCTTCCCAAGATACTGCTCCTTGTTATTATAAGTCCTTGTTATTCTAAGTCCTTACCAGGAGAAAAAACTTCATTAATTTAAAGATAATCTCCAAATCGGACTTTGTTCCAACAAGTCATTGTAGCAAGTCCAGCTCAAAGAGCTTTGCTTTTTTTTTTTTTTGCTTTTTTTTTTTTAAACCACATTTGATGTGCCGAGTGAGAGAAGAATGCTTTTGCCAGGTGCCCTGTTGGTGATGCCATCCGTCCCTAGGTCCTTGTCCCTTCTGGCACGATCCATCTCTGAGATACCGCGATACCCGAAGAACCGATTCGATGGAATCGCTCTGTGAGTTTTCCACAGCCATAGCTGCTGTTACCTTCAAAAATAAATTGAGGGTTCCCTCCCCCCTTTTTCTGGGTGTTATACACATATATAATTAGGCTGTTTCTTTCTTTCTTTTTTTTTAAGAGCACATTGACAAGCCAAATTTGAGTGGTGAGCCACTTCCGAGCGCCGATCTATAGGGGGATGATGTGTACGTTGCTCTATTTTGTGGCATAATTTTTAGCGTTTCTAGTTAGCATTCATGATGCCCTAAAGAGAAGCGAGAGAACACTGTCGCTCCTGGATCCTGGGAGGGGCAGGCCACGCGGGCACCCGCTGCTTGGGGACATTCTGCGACTCGACATCTTTCTCTATGCAGCAGTTATGACCTTGAAAAATGGGCGACTCTAATCTGGGCATTCGTTGACTTGAAAATGTTTTAATGCATCGATGCCAGAGACCAGATCTACCGGAAGTAACCACCGCTGTGTTGGGAGCCTATAGGGCTTAAGTTAAATCTGATGACCTCTCTTTTCTCCGTGTGCCTTGTTTTTTATTGGAAGATAAATTAATTTATGAAAATAACCGAGTGCGAAAAGCAAAGAATAATTGAATTTAAGGGGCAATTTTATAGAGTCGTAACTAACTGACTCCTGACTAAACATCTACCATCAGTAAGTCGAATATGGTTTTCCTAATAGGGACACGACGCGGTGAGGTAGTTTGTCCCTTTAAAGTCTTGTCGGTTTGTCCCCACTGTGTCCTGGCCTGGAATGCCCTTCATCAATCTCCTTTCAGCAAAGCCGACTGACCGTTTTGAGCTCAGGTCCAGCATCACTCCTTAGGGAGTCTTACCTGTCCACCTGGGCCCTTCTCCGGGTTTCTGGGTCAGCGTTCCTGTCACCTGCGTGGGAGCCTCAGGGCACTCGTCACCTCCATGGCTGTCTAACCTAGTTACAGAGGTAGGGTTCCTGGGGACCCGCTTTTCCCTTGAGCTTTACTTGGCCCCGCGTCCCCGCTGTCCATCAGACACAAGCACTGAAGAAGTCCCCCATCGTCTCAAACTCAACGCGTGAAACGCCGAATGCGTTGGTTTTTCAAAGGCAGCCGCCTGACTCCACCATCGATGTACCGGTCCCAAGCGCAAAACCTGAACTCTGTCATCAGCGACGAAATTCTGCCACACCTTCGTTACTTAGAAGCCCTCTTTTCTCCTCGTTCCACCCTCCTCCTCCTCCAGGAACGCATTTCCGGCACCCACCGTCTCTGCATCTGAATCCATCTTGCCTTCCCCCTGGCTGGGGACAGTCCTTAGCATGGACCCCGCTCAGGCGGGAAGGCAGCTCGCTGTTACCAAGTTTAGCAGTCGTCACCCGTTTGCTCTGTGTTCGCCATCCGCCCTCCCGTCTTGACGTCTCTCCCCCTTCGCCTCGTTAGAAATCACCTTCAGCCCTCCTTTCCACCATCTGCGTCCCTTTCTTTAGATTTCAGGAAATCCTTCTTCCTCTCGACTTCTGGAACCGACATTGCTTTTGCCTCTTGGCATAATCTTTCTGTCTCGTTTTTACCATCGTCATTAGCTTCTGTCTTTCCGAGAAGGTCGTCAACTCTTAGAGAGCAAGGATGGTGTGTCTTAAAACCCTAGAGACCAGGCAGGTGTCTTAAAGCACTTTTGTGGCCCCAGGTGCACTCATGGGTACACAAATCGCCCATGTCTTACACCCTGCTGGGTCCCCAGAATCTGGCACAGCCCCAACAGACACATCGTGGGAGTTCGTTGCGTATGGAAATGAGTGGCTGATGGAGAGAGGCCAAGAAAGAAAGTCCATCAAACTTTAGACTATAAGGTTATCTCAGAGATGGATCCTCTCCTCCCAAGTTAGATTTTTTTCGAGCCATAGTCTGGGCATCTTATTGCTATTTGAAGAGCCTGAAAGATTAAGGAGAGTCCTTTTACAGATATCTGTTGACTTGTCTCTGTGACTACGAACTGTGTCAATCTCGGGTATACGGCTTTCTCTAGAAATGCCAAGGCAGGAAGGTGGGATGTACCTTTTTTCTCTCTTTTAAGACATGGTTCGTTATGTTACGCTAAATGGAATTTGGCCTCCTAAACTCTGTTTATTTGCCGTGTCTACCAAAAACACTGATATAGTCTAAGGCATGGTTTACAGAATTTCTGGCACATTCGCCCCGTTATTCACAGGTTTGTGAAACCAGTTTCCTATCGCACAAAGCACCGTGATCAGTTTATCCTGACCAGTCCGTATAGTGATTGTTTTCATTTGTGGCCTTGACTGGGGGCCGGAATGTTGAACTAGAACTGTAGGTTTGGGTTGGTCGGGTCTCCTGCTAGTCATTTAAGAGGAAGGCAGCATTGTGGACCAGGCTCCGCGCCCCGACTCTGATTTAAAACTCTCAAAGAGAAGTCACTTTAGGTTGCCGTGTCTACTGGTACCGTCTCCTGAAATGCAGTAGAATACCATGATGTGGCGGACCGTTCTAGAAAAACCAACAGACAAACTGAGGCTCTTGTATTTAACTCATTTGCTCTCCATCAACACCACTGTCCTCATCCGTCAGACAAAGACTTTTGAATTCTTAACCTCTCTGTCCCCCTGTCTGGAAAGTTTGAGAACCACCATTTATGGAGTGGCTGACAACTCCGTGCCCTCCGTTCCAGACCTTTGCCTATAGTATCTCTGAGAGTCCTACAAAATGATGCACGTGATGAAGCGATCACGTGGGATTGATTGACTGGTTGATTCTGTCCTCGGTGTCGACCTGGTTCTGATTCGGTCCGTCCTCAAAATGGATTTACACATCGACGGCTTTCTAACGTTTGCTCCAAGCCGGCAGTGAGAGGATGGTGTTTACAGGAGTGATTTTCTCTCAAAATTCACGTGGACGACTTGACAACAGTTCCCATTTTTTGAATGGCCCATTGATAGTTGTCGTCTAAAATTTTCCAGAAATTACACAAGGAATTTTTTTTTAAAAAAGAGAGTGAGGACGGTAGAGCACATCAGTTCCAGAAGAATCTTTAGGGCAATTATAAGCTGTTAGGAAATGTCATGCAGTAGTAACACAGATACCTGAGCTTACATCACATAAGTCATTATTCATGCATGCTCTTGACAGGGAGATTATTTTCTAGTTTTTTAAAAAAATAAAATATTAAAAGCTTAAGCTTTTCTGTTTGCTTTTTTTTTAATTAAAAGGTAATTTGGAGCCGGTAACTTAACCTGTTTTTCATAAACGTTGCTAGCTACAGGCAGCCAAAAATTTTCATGCTTACAGAGTTGGGGTCCTTAAGTGAACTTACATGACGGATCATGATAACGCTAATAAGTGCTTGAATTATCCTCGTTGCGTAAAAACATGGTCCTTGAAATCAGGGCTTGGGTTAGTTGTGGCCAGATGTCTATTCTGCTGGGTTTATGAGGACTTGCTAAATGCCACCTCCTCATTAAAACCCTCGTTATCCTCACAACCCTTCTCCCTTCCTCCCGAGAAATGAATCCATCCTTTCTCCATAGCATGTAACAGTTCGTGTTGTCATTATATGTTAACAACTTTGGCTGGTCTGTGGCTTTTTAAAAGGGGTTTAAAGGCTTTTCAATCTAATTCTTGTTTGTCTTTGTATATACAGCATCACCATGGGGCCTGACCCATAGTAGGGCTTACATTTATGGTAGAAGCAAAATTTCTGTGGTAGAAGTAGCAGGGGAAAGCATGCCCCTGGCTGTAGTCATTGTCATTTGTTTGGAGGGAATATGCTTATAAGACAATGGAGACCGTTCAACGGTCCAGCGTCAACAATATAATCTGTGCTTTTATTGTGTGAGTTATTTAATTAAAGGATCAGATTCTGTTGAAAACCCTTGGCTTCACACTTATTTCTGCTTTATTCTATCTTATTCACTGTTTAGCTCCTCCAGAATTAATACATGAGTTCAACAAGGCTCCGGGCTTATAGGGACAAATCGAGTGGGAAAGGACACTGAACTCTGGGAGTTACAAGAAATATCTGGAAATAGAGTAATTATTGTTAGGTCGGGATGTCTGAGCATCCTTTCTTTTGCTGATTGTTGAAACGGCTCTGAATGGCCAGCGCATCGCTCGATGAGTGGGCCGTGGTTCGGTCAGCTCAAGCACTGGGGATCAAGGGTCCCCTTTGCCCCTGGTCTTGGAAGGACTGTCACCGGGAAAGGATATTTAGGGCACTAGCAGACACAAACCTAGCATACTCGGGTACCTACTGTTATTTGCACTTAGACCATTGTCACCATTATCAATGGTTTGGGTTGGAGATTTTGGGGGCGGGGCTAGCGGGGCACACTTAAATGCTTGCCTATGTGTAAGAGGGAGAGTGTTGAGCTTCCGATAGGCTTACACTGAGCCAGAAGTAACGTGATCCTTCGTCAAAAATAACACAGGCTTTTTAGGTGATGAAGACAAGAGAAAAAGGGATCTCACACACACACACACACACACACACACACACGGTCCAAAGCCCCTACTGAGATGACGGGACATATACAACTGTTCCTCTTGTGTGCAGGCACACTAGGAACAAGGAATCCTGTAGGATCATCAACTCTTACCATCCCTTATCAGCATTCTTAACCCTTTCAAAGAACTTAGCAAGGTGTGATTTTAATGATGGCTTTGAAGGGCCCCCGTCCTCCAGACACCATTGTTCCTCTCAGCAGGGGGTAGGTTTCCTTAGTCCTTCGATACTGTTCTCGTTCATCCCAAGGGATGAAGCGGGCAGGCAGGGCGAAACAAAACACCTTGTTTAGCTAAATTTAAATTTAATTCGATTTTAGGCACAATAGGTCAAAGAGGAGGAAAAAGTTGCAGGGCCTGGTAACCAGGGGTGTTGACTTAGGCTATAAGGGAGTTAGTTGGAAGGGTGGACACCCAGGGCCATTTCAACAAGGTATGTATGCGGAGGGAGGCGGGGGTACTGGACACTATGCAAATGTCCCCTTTCTCAGCATCCCGTCACTTATTTGCCATCCTTTGGTGGCGCTTACCTGCCACGATTATTACTGCCATGTTCCGATGGAGACTTTCTGGTTTCTTCTACGTTTATTCATGGGGATAGTCTTTCCGTAAGAAGACCTGGCCTTTCTCCCCTGAACAGGTCTCCTTCAGCATATTTTTTCTCCAGGTTAACTTTCTGGGTGACCGGAGTCGGTTTCTAAAGAACGGCGACGTCATAGATGCTGAGAGGACAGTGGTCTGCCGCACCCCGAGAATGCCTTCTCCGGGCATCGCGACTGCAGATGGCCCGGCCGCAGTTCTGACTTGGGGTCCTTGGGTTGCCAAGCCCTTGAGGCCATTTGCGAAATACAGCGGCCCGCCCAACATGGGGACAGAGGTGGCGACACCCCACAAAGTCCACAGTTCATGTATAACTTCTGACTCCCCCCACGAACTGAACTGCCAATGGCCATCTGCTGTTGATCGGAGGCTCCCTGACAGCATAAACCGCCGATGTACACGTCTTTTGTACGTGACATATATTCTATTCCGTATTCTTACAATAAAGTCAGCTAGAGAAAAGAAAATGTGATTAAGACACTCAGAAGGAAGAGAAAACACGTTTATAGTATTTATTGAAAAAAACAAAACAAAACAAAACATGTGGCTGGACCTGCACTGTTCATACCTGAGTTTTTCCAGGGTCAGCGATAGTTTTATGGCTTGAGAGCTTTGCGATACCGATTTGCTAAACGTATTTTTTAAACGGCATTTACTTAGTAGGACATCGTAGAACAGGCTTTGGGTTCACGTTTCTTGGGAAGAATTTAGTGTCGCAAATTCGGCCTTTTTATGTTCCACCACGACTGACTCATCCAGATCCTTGACTTTATCATCTGTCTGCCTTTGACCATCTGAGCGGTCGTTGGCGTCTTCAGCAAAGTTGAGTAAGATGAGTAAGAAAATGAAATAGATTTTTTTTGGCATTGTAGCAGAAGTATAAGCTAAAGAAGAGAAAATGAGAGGAAGCTGACATTTTGGGCTAAAATGAATTGCTAAGATTATCTGTAGATTTCAGTGAACTGTGCTCTTTGGCTTCGCTCACCAGAGATTATCAAACACTCGCTGTTCTGCAAGCAGATAAGCAACACAAGTTGCCATAAATTCCAGCCAGTGAGGATAATGATATATTAATTGATGCACAGCTATTAGAATTGTGGGATCGAGATTGAGTCCTCAGCAGGGATGGTGGCCAAACTAACTCTATTAAGAAGGATGAATATCAACGTGCCCTCTGCAACTTGCACGTAAAGCAATGCGAACTAACACTCGAACCTGAAAATATTCTACCTTTCTCCAGGTTTTGCATATGAAAATTATATCCGGAGCATTAAAAACTAGGACTATTCTAGGACTTATTAGAGTATGAATAGGGTTGGAGATTTTGATCTCACATGCCTACGTTCGCCTAGTAGGGATGCCTACGTTGTCTTTTAGAGGGTGGCTGGCCACCTGCTTGCAGTGGGGCAAGGCTCCTGAATGACCATTCGAAGCCTGTGTTTCAATGGCCCTCTTATGCTCCCGTCCATCAAGACCTGTCTAGACTCTGAGGTCAAAGGGCAGTGTAACTCCAGTGTCCAGAGCATCCCTTTAAAATGGGACTGAGGACAACTTAATTGAGCCTCCAGCCAGGGGTAGCTGGCTGCAGCCCTGGGGGAGACGCTTCGGTTCGGTTGTCATTGCCTGAGGCTCTGTCCTCCTGACCCTCAGCTCTCCTCTTGTGACCACCCAGCTGACCTTGGACAAATACGAGAATTTCTTCCTTACTGTCTCTTGAAGAGATGGGTCTCCTCCTTTTGCTGGCAGAGGGCCATTGTTCTCGGTCTCCATTCAACCTCAAACTCCCGCCGAGGCCACCAAGGACAGCGGGACTGGAGGACGATTAAGGGGTAAAGAGCCCACTGGGTTTCACCAGCGGCATCGCCAGCCAAGCTGTCGCTTGTTGACCATCCAAAAGACTCATCCTGGGGCCGGCGAGCCGACACTGAGATTATAATGGCTGACACTTTGTCAGCACTCACTCTATGCCACGTGCTATTCCGAGCACTTTGCACGCGCTAACTCGGTCGGCACATGGACATGATGATCGTCCCCACTTCAGAGATGGGAAAACCGAAGAACAGAGAGGATAAGTCACTTGACCAAAGAAGCACAGCGGCTCAAGGGCAGACGCGGGACTGGTACCCAATCAATCCGGCTCCGGAGGACATACTCTCAGGCCTTACTCTCCCCCGCCTGTCATCGCCCTCGACACGCTGGGTCCCGCCGGATGGTTCGATGGCCGCAAGCGGCAGCTCAGCCCTGTGTGCGTCACATGTGCCAACGTTAGGTTCGAACGCCGCTCAAGACTTCAGATGTTCTACTAGCTTTGTGTAAAGGGAGGAGAAGGAACGTTCAGCGAGAGAGACAGCTTTTTATTCGTCACGAGATCGTGTCCCCCTTCGCTGTACATTTAGTGACAAGAACGGTCCCCGGGATGGTGGAGACGGTCACGGTGGATGAGATGCAACAGACCCCTGATTCTGCTCTGACCCCACTAATGACAGATCGAGAACCCCCAGCTTCACCCATTCACTGATGGCCATGTCCCGGCCCGCCCTGTGGTGCTGCGTGCCCGGAGTGGCATCCAAGAGGCCATCTCCACGAAGCCTTGCTTCCATAGCCGCCACCCACCGCCCCGTGCAGTGACACACACCCGCCTCGCCATCTCCCCACTCCTCGGCTTGGGGATTTGCCAAGTCATAACATGGGCGGATGTCTTCGTGCAGATGGCCCCTGGGTCTTCGTTTCGTTCTGGAAGGCAAGCGTTGGCCTGCTATCCTTTTGTCTAAAATGATGACAACACAAGGGTGGACCCCGCATTCTATACCGTATTGTTTATCTCGCTGTTAACTCTTCAGGTGCCTTCGGGAGCCTGGCGGCCAAGTGTCTTCCCGAATCACTCGCCCATGTAGTTTTAATCGCATGTTCCATTCTTTTCTCTTTCCTGAGCGTTGCTATTGACACAGTGGGGGCGGGCTGGGCCGTCAGGGACACCCCCTGCCCCGTGGCAGGGACATTCTGGGGGTGTGTGCGAAATGAGCCCGAGCACATGATGCGAGCGCCCTTGTTCGTGAAAGGTACGGCACAGACAGTGTGTGCGCTTATCAAAGCCGACGGCCTTAGAATGTTGCTTTCTGTGGCAGCAAAATAAGCTTTTTATAGTGTCCTGTTTCTTATGGGATTATCTAAACTGGTGAGAAAAAAGTAAGGAGTAACCTTTAGGAAAAAAAAGAAGGTAGGGGAGGAAATGTACCGAAGGCCTTGCCTTATACCAGTAAGTTGTTTTTAAAAGTGTGTGGATGCGTATGTAGATTGTGTGTGTAGATATGTATATGTTTGGATATGTGTGTGGATGTGGATGTGTGCTGATGAATGTTTGGATGCATGTGAGTGGATGTGTGTATGTGGATGTGTGTATCTGGGTACATGTGTGTGGATGTGTGTGGATGTGTGCGGATGTGTGTGAGTGGATGTGTGTGTGTGTCTAGATATGTGTCTGAATGTGTGTATGGATATGAGTGTGTGGATGGGTGTGTGTGGTTGTGTGTAGGTGTGTGTGTGGATGTGTGTGGATGTGTGTGCGGTTGTGTGTGGTTGTGGGTGTGATTGTGTGTGGTTGTGTGTGTGGATGTGTGTTTCTGGATGCGTGTGTGGATGGTGTGTGTGGATGTGTGTGGATGTCTGTGTAGATGTGTGGATGTGTGTTTGTGGATGTGTCTGCAGATGTGTGTGGATGAGTGCGTGTGTATGTGTGTGAATGTGTGTGTGTGTTTGGATGTGGCTGGATATGTGTGTGGATGTGTGTGGTTGTGTGTGGGTGTGGTTGTGTGCGTGGATGTGTGGGTGTGGTTGTGTGTGGTGTGTGTGGATGTGTGTGTATAGATGTGTGTGTCTGGATGTGTGTATGGATATGAGTGTGTGGATGGGTGTGTGTGGATGTGGATGTGGTTGTGTGTGGGTCTGTGAGTGGATGTGTGTGTGTGTCTGGATGTGTGTATGGATATGAGTGTGTGGATGGGTGTGTGTGGATGTGGATGTGGTTGTGTGTGGGTCTGTGAGTGGATGTGTGTGTGTGTCTGGATGTGTGTATGGATATGAGTGTGTGGATGGGTGTGTGTGGATGTGGATGTGGTTGTGTGTGGGTCTGTGAGTGGATGTGTGTGTGTGTCTGGATGTGTGTATGGATATGAGTGTGTGGATGGGTGTGTGTGGATGTGGATGTGGTTGTGTGTGGGTCTGTGAGTGGATGTGTGTGTGTGTCTGGATGTGTGTATGGATATGAGTGTGTGGATGGGTGTGTGTGGATGTGGATGTGGTTGTGTGTGGGTCTGTGAGTGGATGTGTGTGTGTGTCTGGATGTGTGTATGGATATGAGTGTGTGGATGGGTGTGTGTGGATGTGGATGTGGTTGTGTGTGGGTCTGTGAGTGGATGTGTGTGTGTGTCTGGATGTGTGTATGGATATGGGTGTGTATGGATGTGTGTGTAGATGTGTGTGTGGGTGTGTGTGGATGTGTGTGTGGATGTGTGTGTGGTCGTGTGTCGGTGTGTGAGTGGATATGGATGTGTATGTAGTTGTGTGTGTAGGTGTGTGTGTGGGTGTGTGTGTGGATGTGTGTGTGGAAGTGTGTGTGGTCATGTGTGGGTGTGTGAGTGGATATGTGTGTGTGTATGGATGTGTGTGTGGAAGTGTGTGTGGTCATGTGTGAGTGTGTGAGTGGATATGTGTGTATGGATGTGTGTGTAGATGTGTGTGTGGGTGTGTGTGGATGTGTGTGTGGTCGTGTGTGGGTGTGTGAGTGGATATGTGTGTGTGTGTGGATGTGTGTGTGGTGTGTGGGTGTGTGAGTGGATATGTGTGTGGATGTGTGTATAGATGTGTGTGTGGGTGTGGACGGATGTGTTACATGCACGTAGAAAATCAGTCTTCCCAATCATAACGAAGTTACCCTGCGCCTTCCTACAGGCTACCAAGAAAGCTCTTTCCTCGCCCCATGTTTGTCCTTGTCACCAGCGGGGAGGAGCTCGAGCTGGTACATCTGCACCGGTCACTGTGCTTAGTTGGTCTTCTGTGGACCAAGTGCCTACAGAATGCAGCGCCAGCAGCTTGACGCAAGGCGCATTTGAGGAGCAAAGACGGAGTTCGTTCCCTTTCTCGCTGATCCCCTCCCCTGGGGCTGGGCCGGAGCTGCTGCTCGTCACGTGGGGGCTGCCCCTCTCCTGTGTATGTGCATTGAAAAAGTTCATCCTCTCCTGGGAAAGTTCTGGAAAAGGGGCTCATCCACCCCCCGACACTTCAGCATGCGTGCTTCTCTACTGTCGGCTTCCTGAGGAGAACTGCTGATCTTTCCGTCCTCTGGGAAGGGTGATTTCTGGCATCTTCTTTCCGGACTAACTCCTTCCTACGCCTCCCGTAGAAGCGATGTTCTGTGTGTTTTGTTTTGCTTTGCTTTTGTTTTTCCCCGTAGACAGGAGTAGCATTCTGACTGGAAAGTTTCCTGTTGTGACACCTAAAATGGCCTCCCTGAAAAATTCCAGAATAGACCCCTTCATCTCTGTCCCTAGAGAAGCAGAAGCAGGTGACACGTTTTACGAGCCAGCCGAGCACCCCCCATTCCCGTACAATCTAAGCTCAGAAACCTATGCTCCGTCTGTTCATTTTCTCATGTTTACTCCTTTACTCGTTTTAAGAAGGAAGAGATTTCCTTACTGAAACTGGTTTTGCTCTGAGGGGGCTCAGGGAAAAACAATCTCTCGTCCTGTAGAGGTCAAGGCCACTCAACAACGGGACCATTGTACCGCTTCTGTTGGGTTTGGGGATCAGGAGGACGTTTATAAAAACAAACTTTTGAAACGGGGACAGCCAAAGGCTTTGTTTACCTGGCGCTCTCAACGTAAGGTCCTCGTTTGGCCTGAAAAATAGTGAGATGCAGACTTGGAATGAGGAGAGGTTGATATAATGGATATGTTAACGACCTTTGAGGTTTTCTTTCTCTCTGGGGTTTTAGGACAGTCGTGTGCTTATTTTTCTGAAGTCAAACTCTGAACTGTCCGTCGAAGGCAAAAACAGGCCTCGAGAAACGCTGTCTTTTGGCCCAGAGATACAGAGATCCTCGCTCTCCAGCCCATTGTCAGTACGCATGAAAACAGAACGTTTGAAAACACGATTTTGAAATGAACTCTTAGAACGAAACTCGGAGACAAGACTCATTTTGACAGAGGCGCGATAGGGTTTGTGCGAGCGTTCTACGGTGAGCCCGAGCTTCCCAGAGCTGAGATATAGTCATAAAGCGACCACTTCGACAGTCTCTCAGTCTGGGAGTGAACATCTGGAGAAAATCTATAGAAACTCAATTGTACTCCTGTCTTTGCCCTATTAGCAAACGGCAGTAGGTGCAATATGGTGCATGGGATCTAAAGTTTTCTTTTCGTTATCGGGTCGAGGATTGAATTTGAAAGTTGCAAGTTCAATTTCTTCTTCTTGCAGCTGTAAGGTGTGTCTTTTGTTGGCTCCGTGGCGTGTGCTCCATTTCTGGGCACTACCCTGCTGTTTATTTCTGTTCAAAATTTGCTCACTGGATATATATTTTTTTTTTGCAAATTTTTCTCCCTACGAATTAGAATCATGGCAGTTCGTCGGTGTTAGTGAAATTTGGACCTTACGCAATGATGTCTTTCTTCATGACAGAAGTAGTGGACGGTCACCCTAAGTGGATTAAGGCTGTCCGTCAGTCACTCTGAAGGTGTTCTGCGCTGTGCGACAGATCTCCAGTGAGCCCCAGAGGTCACAGAAATAAATAGGATGGAGCCTTTCCCTCATTTTTGTCTCTAGTTGGTTTAGAGTCTTGCCAATTTGGGGTGGCATTTCAAAGGAAATTTCATATCGACCCAATAGGCTGTTTAACATATCATTTAAAGTTTTCCTTTGTTACCACTCACTTTCCCTGCGTAGACAGGACACCTCGCGCTTTTGCATTCTTAACTCAACCACGGAAAACAGCCCCTTAAAGAAGAAAAACGTATCTGTGCGTGATTTCCTTCGCTGTCACCAAATGGTCCGAGAAATCCACTCTTGGTTATAGGTCTTCTGGACTTTCATCAGAGTGGGATTTTTACACATTTTACTACCAATAATAGTCGATCAAATGAACAGTTACTACTAGGGGCGCAACTACATCTAGATACACGATTATATTCTGGTCAACAGTACTTTTCATAACAGCAGTGGGGAAAAAGGAAATATCGTTGTCACCGGCAGCTGAAACATACTAATACTGAAGAAATTCCTGTGAAGCGTGTTCGCTGCTGACTCTTTTTGTTTGTTTGTTTTCCGAGCAGATGGGCTAGTTTGCTTTTCGCTTAAACATTAATCAAAAATCAATTTATGGCTATGTAAGTGGCGTGAGATAATTCTCATTCCGACTATAGTAAATAATATCTATTTGTTCAGGTTAAATAAGTATGGTGGTGAAATGTAAGATGGAATTATGTGAGATATGACATATGGCCGGCTATGTGTTTTATAAATTAATGCTTTTATGCGTGTGGGAGGAAGAATAATTTAGCGTGCTCACAAAAGAGACAGAAAAGGAAATTCCAGAGAAAGAACGGGGTAGCAAGTGTCAATAAATGTGGAAGATGGAGAGAATATGATAATCGAATGACATCCTTTTAACGAATCGTCCCAATTTCTATGTCGGGATATGCGCCATAATGAAAGGAATATTCTAAGTACTGGACATTTTAATGTACTCTAAAGATGCCTTTATAACTCTCTTTTGACCAAAAAATTATGTTTTATATATATATAAATATATATGTAAATATATGTAAAATATACATATATTTATATATATATTTGGGGATTGGGGTGGAGGGCATGTCATGACATAGACGAATACATTTTTTCCTCATTTTCTAGCTGGCATGTCTATTTGTAAATAAGTTGTTTGAGCTAGTCATGTTGGTGCAAATATAACTGATGTTTTCTTGATATTAGAAAATAGAAAGTCTGCTTTGCTAACTATACACATATATCTGAGAGCGATGTGTTCTTTTATTTGAAATATCTAGAGAAAGCGAGAGGTCACTGACGTTCTTATTCGGGCTCCCTTTTTCATAGACCTGTTAATTGCAAGAAATCTGTTTTTAAATTAACCAAAGGGAACTTTTTATTTCTTCCCCAAGATTCGTTTAGCCTTGAAAAGGCCAAAAGTTTAATGAAGCTGCTAACTGCCAATCTTTTCTTCCTTCTGTTAGAGAATGTGCTTCAACTATAATTATATTTGCATTGTTTAAAATATTAGTAATTCCGCAGGCAGACCTCTGAAGGAGCTGAGAAACGTAAAAGTAGAAGTTTGGAGACGTCGTCAGGCTCTCTTGAGACCCTCTCCATGACATGCCGATCTAGCAGAGCATTTCACAGGCGGTGGATTTTTTGTGGTTGTTTTCAGCTTTATTAAGGATAATCGACGAAAGAAAATAATTGACCACCTATACTGAGGTTTCTAGCTCCACGTTTTGATATGCATGTACTGGCAAACGATCATCACGATTAAGGTCATTAGTATATCCATCACCTCACTTAAGGTGGAGAGACAGCGAATATTTCTGCCTCGTTAACCGTGGAAGGATGTGGGCGATCCTCCAAACTTGGCAGACTCTTCTTGTACCTCGTATACAGTAGGCGCTCCGTAACTTCGAGAGTAGTTCCGAAACTTTTTCACTGTGTGTCTTTAACAGTAGACATTGTGACTTTCTCGGTGAACTGTGACCAGGAATTTATTTTTCATTTACCCCGATAGAAGACGAGAGCCGGCACGGCCATCTTTGAGGCGCTTCGTGTGTGCATTTGGGAAACTGAGTCAGTCTATCTGCCCCTCCCTCCCCTGCTTCACAGATTCTCTCTTCCTTTCTCTTCCGTTTCTCTCTTTCTGATTGGCTGGCGGTCGAGATGAGCCCCTACTGTACATTTTTTTGCAATTGAGAGGCAGCTTCCTGTTCTCCTTCTGTCTCAGCTGAATCATCGCTGGCCTCCATCAGTTAGTTCTCTGAGGGCCTCCCCTAGGGATGGATGGTAGTGGGAAAATCTGCCAGTCTCGAGGGAGCTCGGAGCAAAAAGTGCCCCCGTGAGGAGTCGGTCCCATTAGACAAATATAGCCAGGCCCTGGCACCACTGCTGTGCTCGACTGCCGGCCAGAGGCTGCCCTAAGAAGACTGTGACCTTGGCCGAAAGCTGAAGTGGTGGACCCTAGAAGAGCTAATGGCTGGAGACTGTCAGCTGGCGACACCTGGAGCGGGACGGAAAGTCATTTCGGAAAGGGGATCTGAGCTGCGCATCTCTGCGCCCACACAACCTTGATGTTTACAGTGGGATCTCTAGATCTGACAGATACACGTCTTTGGTGAGAGTTTGATCATTCTTAAGGGGGCATGGCTATGGGAGAGGAAACTTATTTCTCGACGTGGAAAATACCAGGAGAGCCTGGCAGGAATCACTTCACGGGAAATACAGTCCGTCGCCCTCAGTTTATGTGTTTGCTCTCGAGTGCCAGTCTCCATGGGTTTTATCTGGTTGAGATATATGCATCGCTCATACAGCTGGCCTCGCAAAATATCGTCTCTTCACGAGCCCCCAGGAAGGCATGAAATCAGCCGCTCAGAATTGTTAATTCAGTCCGTAACTTTTCCCGCTGTGTGTTTCTCCCGATCTCTCTGAATCTGTTCCGTCTGAAGCTCAGGGAACGTCATCTTCTCTTTGCCAGAGTCCTGCCTTCGCCCCGGTGGTGGTGTGTCCCCCGCCACTTGACTTGCTTGACTCGTGATTGCCGACTCGAAATGTGTCACTTCGATGCTTGACGAAGATTTTAACCTTTATTTATCGTTAAGAGGATTCGACCTTTGAGTTTTCCCATTCGGCTGTATTCTTCTAAAACCACAGAACAGAGCGTCTTCTGCTAGAAACGACATAAACATCTGTCACACTACAACCCTACGATATGCTAATAACTTGTTAGGAGATATTCTAGAAGAAAAGACTCTATTTCCAATGAAAACAAAGGGAGAACATGTAAGAATTAACATGGAAAACTTAATGCTATTAAAAAGACAAAAGACAAGTTGAGTAAACGGAAAGACATACCATGTGATTAGACAGGAATAATCAATGTTATCAAGACGTCAGTTCTCCATCAATTAATTTAGAATTATAATTAATGTGATCCAAACAGCAACAGGCTTTTCTTTCTCAATTAGATGAATTCTAAAGTTATCGTCAAAAAAAAAAAAAAAATCCAACAAGGTAGCCAATTAAATGGTATAAGAACAGCGAGGAGTCTTAGCCTGATCAGACATTAAACTGGTCTCTAGAGTCTAAATAATTAAGACCGTGAGGTCCTGGTGCATGAAGACGCAGGACATGAAAGAGCTCGGACAGTCGCAATATAGACGCAAGGACATATGGAAATTTAGTATTTAGATAAGGCGGCGTCTCCCATCAGTGGGATAAAGATGCACTCTTCACTCACTGGCATTGGGATATGAGGAGCCATCTGGAAAATAAATCAAGTTGGGTCCGTACAGCCTACCATACACCAGGCTAAACTCCGAATGGACCCAGGGTAAAAATGTAAACAACAAAGCTACAAAGGACAAAAAGAACACATGGGGAATTCCTTTAAAACCTTTGCGGGGGAAGGGCTTTTTAGTTTCAATGCAAAATCCAGAAACGAGAAAAGAAAACATTCGTGAGAATTGGAGAAAGTTTTTAAAAAAAGAAAACAAAACCCAAAACTTCTGCGTTGTCAAAACCATAAGCAATGATACATGCCACGCTGGGAAAAATATATGCAACTTCTATCACAGAGAAAGAGCCGATCTTCCAAGTTGAAAACAACAAAACAACAAAACAACAACCACAACAAAAACCAGAGCTCCTAAAAATTGATAAGGAAAAGACTAGCAATTCCAAAGGATTTGGGGTGAAATACCGTCGGGTCATCCACAGTAGAGGAAATACACATAATTATTAAGCAAGCAGATGAAAAACTGTTTAATCTCATGTATAAAAGAAATGTAAATTGAAACTACACAGAGGTATCACGTTTTCACCTCTCACGTTAGAAAAAATTCCAAATGTCTGATAACACGCCCGGTCGACCAACCCGTGGGAAACAGGTACCACATCTGCGGAGGGCCGCGTGGCCGTGTCTCTCAGGTTATAGATGTGTACTTCGACACAGCAATTTTGGGTAGGGCTTTTACCCCACAGATATATTTGTACGCATACCAAATGACCACTGTGCTAAGTTATTTATAGATCATAGCATTGTTTGAAATGGCAAAAGATGGAAAATCACCCAAATGTCTGTCAGTTAGGGCGGTGGCTCCCAGATTTCTCGGAATTTTTTTTTTTTTTTTAATTTCAAAGTTCAAGTCAAAGTTCAAGTCCCCAAACCAATTAAACCAATCTCTGGAAGGCGGGACACAGATTCCGCATTTTTTTGAAGTTCCCAAAGGAATTCCAATATAGAGACGGATTTGGGAACGACTAAATTAGGGTTTAAGAACACAGTGGAATATTACATAGCCGTTAAAATAGAATGAAGACTTTTTTCATTTGCTGATATAGACAGATCTCTACGATAAGCGACAAAATAACACACGGAACAGTGTGTACCAAAGGTTACTATTTGTTTAAAAAGGGAGAAATACAAATATTTGTATTTGCCAAATACTGAAAGCCAAGTGTAGAAAGGAAGCTTCTGTGAGGTATCTCATATATATGTGTATATATATATTTATTTTTGTGCCAAGGAGTTATTACCTATATCCAAAAATTCAGTTAAAAAAACAAGCACCTATTATAAGAGGCTTAAAGCAGACTAATTTTTATTATTGAAAGTACTGTTTGTCAGTAAAAATTTCCCCTTTCCCACCATTAATCTTCGTTCATTCGGGAATATATATGAGATAACAGACGTGGCACATTATGCTGGCGTCCAAGGACCTCAGCTTCCCTCTGTGGAACGCCAGGACGCTCAAGACGCCTGGACTCCTTTGGTCAATGAGGCTGCAGAGTTTAATCCTCTCCCTTTATGCTTCTGAATATCAGATCGAGGACTTACTTACTAACACAATCTCTCCTGCAAAACCTATCTTTCCTTCGCCTGGACACGATGCCGAGCTGTTTGTTCTCCGTGGTCTATTCTAAATTAATTTGGAACTTTTGGTATGGACCACAAAGTTCGTTGTTCTAGGTGTCCTGGAGACATGGTGGTGAGTGCATCAGATAAAACTTCCTGTCCTTACTGGAGCTTGTACGCCAAGGGAGAGAATACAGACTGTCAAGCTAACAAATGGATAATCAGATAAGAAGGATGATAGGTAAATCTCATGAAGAAAATTAAACAGATCTGTGTGATAGTGGCCGGTGGGTGGGAGCGGCAGGGGTGACGTTTGAGCTGAGGCTTGAGGAATGAGAAGGGGCCTGGGGACTCTCAGACATGGAGGTGGCCAGGGAAGGACCCATCGGAGAGGCGAGCATGAAGCATGCTTCTGCGTTCAGAGACGGGGATGTGTTGGCTCCGTAGGTCCCTGGGGGCACCACTTTGTCAAAGTGCCTTTCAGCCGTTGGTTCTGCCCCAAACCGTGCCCGTGGTGGTACTGTCGTTATGCCCTGGCTAGAGGAGAGAGGATGCTTGGGGTCGTAGGGCATTTGTGGAAGGTCCGCCCAAGATCGAAAGTGACTTTTAGGCAGAAAAGTTTGCCATTGAGAGAAGGCAGCAAAGAGCAGAAGAAACAGCGTGAGCAGGAAGGGCTGCGTGTGGGTAGGGAGGTGCTGAGACGTGGGCCGCAGTGGGCCTGCACTGGTCTCCAAGTTGGGGGTTGGGGGGACAAGTTAGCAAGGAGCCAGCTAGGAGGCCACTTGGAATGGCTTGGGGGGCGGGGACAGGATGAGGACTGAGTGCAAATATTCGTCGGGTCCGGAGTGGGCTTATTGTGGGTCTGCATCTCCAGTAGCTGCACAAATCAGAAAGTGACACAGCCCTGACCCTCAGGAAGTTAAGCGTCCGGTGAGGGGGACATACCTGCAGGCAGTCAGAACGCAGTGTCGGAAGCATCGTCAGGGACAGGGATGTAAGTGCTCCAGATTTCAGAGCAGTTCTGCAGGGCGGGGAAGCCATGGAGAATGATGGCCTCTCCTGGGCAGGAAGGGGCCTAGAGAGCAGAGTGAGTGTGTGGCTGGGGGAACAGGTGGCTAGAGGGAGGGGTGCCTGGCAGGAAAAAGGCTGCCCACACTGGGGTTGGCACCAAGCTGGATGGGCCAGGGAGGACTGACACCATTTTGCAGGCTGTAGAGGGCTTGGGGGCGAGGCCTCTTGGAATGGGCTGGAGGAGAGCTTGGGCCTGAGGCTGATGAAGAGAGCCCACAGGTGGCCATTTCACCCAGGGTTACATCCTGTAAGGAGTCCTTTGTACCCTGTCTTCATATTTAAAGCTGGAATTGGCTAGCTGTCTGGACAAAGGTGACAGCGTGACTTATCATCAGAGCGTAGTCCTTGGAGATCTGTCTTGGGTCCAGCCTCATGGTTCCCTTCGCTGGCCTTCCCTGTCCTTCACCAGCACTGGGCGAGTTAGGGCCCCTCTGGATTCCGGCTCGGGAAGATGGTTTGTGTAGACCTCTCAGGTGATTACACATCCATTTCCTGGAGGCGGGCCCAGGAGGCCCGCAACTTGGGGTAGCAGCTGGAAGCCCAAGGTGTCCTCTGCCAAGATCCGATGAGGATGGTGAGGGCAGAAAGGATAGATAGTGATTCAAGTGAAACCAGACAGGCAGTTGGGGGTGAATTACACCCTCTATGGAAAATGCAAATGAACTTGCTTATTTCCTGTCAAGTGCCTTTAATCCCATCATCTCAGTTTCTTTTTATATATGCTTCCAGTCACGGGCCCCTTTCCAGTGAGATCACAGCTACAGAACCTTGTGATGAAAAGGTCTAACCGGGCATCTGATTCACCTCTGTGCCATTAACGGCGGATTGTGTAAGGAAGCAATTTTTAGTACAAAGATTTAAAACAACTTCTGGGGGAAAAAAAAAAAAAAAGACCCTAAAAAATTAATTTAAAGGTGGGGGAAATCAAGAGGGAGGGCCCCCTGAATTGGCTCTCGCTCCCTCTCGAGTTTTTAAACCCTAAGAAGAAATGCGAAAAATCGTGGAAACAAAACCTTCATGGTTTGCCACAGAACACAAATGATACGAAGCCGCGAGTCAGTATTTATCGCCCACGGGCTCAAAGGACAGCCACGCGTGTTCGCTTTTCCGGGCGACCCTTCGTCGTCGTCGCCCGCCGTGGGGTCCTTTTGTCTCGCGTGCTCCCTCCCCCCCCGCCGCGGCCAGGGCGAGCACGGCGCGCGGGCATCCCGCGCCCTCGCCGCGGACCGAGCTTGTTTACTACTTTCTACTCCGAGTAGCACGCCAATCACGAGGGCCCGCCCCCGCCGCCGTCCAATCAGCTCATTGGGAAAGTCCACCTTGCCGAGGGGGCCGGGCAGCGACTGGCTGAGGCGCCTGTCAGTCAGGCGGGCATCCCGCAAGGATGCAGCAGGAGTATTAGGGAGTCGATCACCAGAGCGAAGGAGGAGTAACCTTTGCATAAACAAGATGGGGGCCCCCACCTCAATAAAGCAGGGGGGTGGGAGAAGCGGGGTGGGTTGCCGAAGCACAACCCAGCCCGGGGGCCCCACGGGAGCGGAGGTGGGGGCTGAGCGCAAAGTCGGGGAATCCCTCCCCCCCTTCCTCCCTCCCTCCCTCCCTCCCTCCGCCTCCCGCCCGCCCCTGCTGCAGTTGTAAACACGTTTCCCTCCATGTCTGTTTTCCCTTCTCTCGAACAGTGGCCATTACAGGCTGCTGTTTACCCAAACCCTGCAAGGCAGAAGCGTCTTCCAGGCCCCGTCCTCCATCGCCCGCGCCTCTCTGCTTTTACTCGGCCTTTTATTTTTTTTTTTTCTCTTCTCCCTCTGGTCCGAGAGTAAAGGAGGCTGGCTCGTGATCAGCCTTGTTTCCTTTTTATTCCTGCCCAGGTGGGACAGGTCATGCTTTGTCAACATGCACCATTTCCCCCGGAAAACGTGCTTCTTTTTCAAATGAACGTTAATGGGCTATAGCGATTTGGGTTAGGAAGGCTGCGACCGACCCGGGCGCGGTTCTGGAAGGACTGGGTGGCTTCGTTGTTGTTGCCGTTTGGGGACACATGGGAGGCTATTTTAGCTGTGAGTTTTCTTCCAAGATGGGTCTCGGATCCTTTACCCATTCATTTCGTAGGTTCGAAATATTGTCCCCTCCCCCTTACCCCAAAGAAAAGGCTGCATTGTGTGGGACTAGATGTTTTTGTACCTTCTTCTGTGATCTGAATCAGGTTTTCCATTTCTAGCTGCACAATGTGGTTGTATTCAGTGTGATAGGGGCGTAGTGGACATGAATTATTTGCGACAGGGCTGCCCGGAAGATGCGGAGCGGATTTTGCGTGGCCTGGAGTAGCTCCAGTGTCTGCGGCTTCTCTGCTGTGTTGTTACACGGGGGTCCAAGCAGCCAACGCAGGCAAAATGGCAAAATACAGCATGTGGCATTTGGTTCAGAAACGCCTTTTTTGAGAGCTGCTGTTCCAGGCGGCATACAGTCTCATTTAAGTCTTTCTTTTTAAACGAATGGTAAAGTTATCTATGACGAGAGCTCTTTTGGGGGTATTTTGTGAAAAGCCTCGTCAATGAAAAATGGTGATTTGGAGGTTCTGGTTTTCTGATTGGAGGAGGTTAGGCCTCCTTCGTGTTGTGAGTCACAGCCATAGAGGGAGAAAGTCCAGTTTCTTAGTTCCTAGGGAGCCGCAGCCACGTGGCCTCAGGGGAGGGATGAGGCCTCCAGCCCATCTCAGCCCTGCAGACTGTGTACTGATTTCATCAATGGGACATTTGGGGTGGGTATAAGGAATGAAAAGCGGGGAAGACACGTCGCAAATATAAATGTGAAGAATGACATGCGGTGGCCAGCATTTGCAAGAGCAGCTTCTAGACCTACTCAAAGCCCCAAGAACATGTCCTATTTCAAGTTACACACCACGTCCGACTTAGTTACTTTCTCCATCTCTCTCTCTCTCTCTCTCTCTCTCTCTCTCATGAAATTGACGCATGTCATGGCATTGTTAGAACAGGTTCAACGTTCACGCCATGATTCGAAAGACATGGTTCCTGTGCATCCCGAGGTGACGGCGGGTGAAGGACAGTGCCAGGGCTGGGGCACAGTTCCACCTCACCGAGGTGACGTTCCTGGCGCAGTCGTCACACCGTCTTGAGAAGTTATCAACGAGGCAGCCGATTGGAGGAGAAAAAGACACTCTAAGGAATGGCGTGTTATCACGACGTGCACTCAGCTCCTGGCCCTGCCTAACTCACGTCACCTCTGTGAGCCCATGTCCCCCTCCGTGAGGTGGGAACGGTGATGTCTACGCGGTGTTTTGAGGGCTGAGGAAAGACGTTAGGGGATGTGCCTGGCTCTCTGCTGGCCCCCAGAGGTGCCCAAGGCCCCGACTTGTCCTCTTTCTCTGGTATGTCACCCTCTCTCCCCGTCTTCCTTCTGGGGCCCTGTGCGTGAGCCTCCTACGTACTTGGGCTGGCGAGCCGAGCCCATCTTTGGCGGGGTTTCTGCGTCACCTGCTCCTTTCTCGCCAGGTCAGGCTGTTTGTTTTCTCATGCCAGCAGCCTCTACGTGCCAGTAAGTCACGTCTGGATAACCCGAGCATGTTTTCCCGCTGGAGAGTGCCAGGGCGGGCTGGCCTGGGAGCCAAGTGGCTTTCTCCGGTACAAGTAAGTGGGGGAAGCAGAGACGCCTGGCAGCTGGGCTCCTGAGTGACTGGAGTTTTGAATTACCTGGTGAATCTCCCGAAGCCAGGTCTCTAATCCTCACCCCGGCGTGGGTTCCCCGCTCTCTCCCACGTGACTGGGCTTTGAGCTCCTCCTGGTCTGACTCTGGCCTGCCTTTGCCTTCACCCCTCCCCCAACCCCCAGCATGTACCTGCGACTCTGCCAGCCACCAGAGTACTCCATGCTCCTGTGACTGACTACAGGACACGTGGAGCTCTGCTCTCTGTTCCTTACCTGGTCTCTCAGTTCTGGATGCATCCTCACCCCCCACCTCGCCCCCGTCCAAGTGGCCAGATCATGCCATCTTCTAGATCCAACTTCAGACTGCCCTCCATGAGGCCACCCCACTGTGCAAGTCCCTCACCCTCTTTTCTTGTGAGTCTCGTCCTCACCACTTGGGTGACACCGATGGTCTTGAGTTCATTCGTTACTTTCTATGAGTCTCTCAGTCTGGGCGAAAGGCAGTCTCACGTAATGGCACCCGGGCCTTGGAGCCAGACATGCCAGCCAGCACCTTGGACACGTGACTGTCCTTCTGAGCCCACGTCTTTCCCCATCTGTAGAGAGGGCTGATGATACCTGTCCCTCGGGAGGCGGGAGGATTAACTGTGCTTGGCACTGAGCTCTCAGTAAGTGTGCTTCGTTGTAAGCGTTACTTTCATCAGCCGTGGATGGAGGTGTTATCTGCTTTATAGGGCCACCGGGAAAAAGCCAAAATTATCAAAATCACTTACTAGGGAATCTGATTAATGTTTGTTTACCTTTCCTCCGTAAGGACAGGTGCCCTGGGTGATACTTATGCCCTTTAGTGTCCCATTTGGCAAACCCTTTATAAATATTTATAAAAGAAAAACTTAGCTCTTCATGTGTATCTAGAACCTGTTGCTTCATCGATAGTGATTTTTTTTTTTTTTAATGAAAACGAATACGCAGTGGGTCAGATTTCTAGACCCCTAATCTGAATTGGGCCAAATGAAGTCTAAGCCCCTTGAAGACGCTTGTTTGGCCAACACCTGGGGCCCACAGGGTCCTTACTAAATCATTGTCGATTGTGTTTTTAAAATAATGGAATTGTTGGGTGGAGGTTCTGAGTAGGGAAAAAAAATAGTAACCCCCAAAGTGCTGCCAGCTCCTCCCGGTGCCATATGCTGTGGTCAGTTTACAGAAGCACATTGGCCCCCGATGCAAGATGGCCATGGTGGCCAAAGCACAGAGCTGCCATATAGTGGGCAGGGGACAAGGTCACTGTGAGTCCTTGCTGTCACCGTTGCGGGGAGTGGAGGGGTGTGCTGAGCTCTGCCCATTTCTATGACCCTACCAGGCACCTTCCCAGGTACTGGGTCGCTGTGACTCATTAGAACTTTTGAACATAGAAGCGATTAGAACATTCATGGATGCTTGCAGGGCAGGTGCTGCGCTTCTAAACTCTGGGGTGCAAAGATGCAGAGCCATGCCCTTCCTGGAAGGACTGCCTGGGACTGTGGCGTGCTTTCCTGATCCAGCAGGCATTTGACAACCGCAGTATGACCAGCAGGGCCCGTATTTGTCACTGAGAGAGCTTTTCCACCTCTGTGTCTCTAGCTTCGTGACCATGGGCAGGTCACTTAATTTCCCTAAACCTCGATTTCCTCCTCTTGGTAGCAGAGCAAATATGAGGGTGAGGGGCAGATGAGACGGCATATTCAAAAGGCTTAGGGCTGCCGACTTGCCGGAATCAAGTCTGCTGAGGTATTTTAAGTTTGCATCTGAAAATAAAGGGTGGATTGCCATCCAAATATAAAAGAATTGGATCCAGGCTCTAAAAAGATGTTTGCTGTTCTTTAGCAAAATACCATTCCTCTTAAGTTTCATTCAATCATTCCACAAAAATCTGAGCATCTGTTTTGTCCCGAGCACTGTGCCTGTCATGGGTGTGCAACAGCAAACAGAACACTTGCTTTCCGTTCACGTAGAGCTGACAGTTGGGCAGGGAATGCAGACATTAAATAAATAGAAGTGTGAGGATGGCCGTATAGAGGGAAGCTGGCTTTGTGTTTTAATATTTAAATGTATCTTGGGAAGGTCTTTCTATCCGAAAATAATGATTTGCCCTTTTGCCTGCAAATGGCTCCGTGCTCTGTAGGCGGTAGAAATCCTTGTTCAAGGTTTGGGCGAGAGGTTCTGTTGACAGGGAAGAGAGGGGTTTCATCGTTTAAAGTAAACTAGAGACGATGCTGAGAGAGTATTGGCTTTTCCTTGGCTTGTGCAGTGAAATCACTTAGAGCAGTTCGCAAGTAGAAAGCTACCCTAAAGTGACCCCCCCCAACTGAGGGGGCTCTCACGGACCCCTCCATTGGTCAATAAGATGGACCATTTCATGTACATCTTTAAAAATAAATATAAACACCCAAAGCTCACAGCTCCGTTCGCTCATCTAGACCAGAGCTGTCCTATAAAATTTTCTGTGACAATGGCGATGTTTCGTAGCCACCCTGTCCGATAAGATGTCATGAACCGTATGTGACAGTGGAGCCCCTGAAATGTGGCTAGTGGTGAATTTCAGATTCAGTTCAATTGGAATAGCCACGTGTAGCTTGTGGCCCCTAATGGTACAGAACTAGGCACAGGATAAGCAGATGGAATTCTTTCTCTCTAAAGTTTGTGTTGATTTTGATAAGAGTCACTAAATAAGACCCGTACCTTTCATTCTTCCTGTCATATTTGGGGTTCATCAAGGGGGTCTACCACATTTTAAAAATGCGACACAATTAGACCATTTTGCACTCATTCTCCGGAGCTGTCGATGTCGATTGCTGGCGAGTACTAAATACTCCTAATGACCTCAGAACTATAAAACAAGCGAGACGTCTTCTATCACTGCATCTCAGTGGGTTTCTTGCTTGAGAGAGAACCACCGAGAAGGGCTTCATGGTTCTTTCAAGTGGCCGTTGATTCGTGGACATTCAAGAGCTTCCGTGGCTGTGAAAATGAGCTTAGAATTTAGAAATTCTGAAACAAAACCGAAACTCTCATTGGAGCTTAAAATTGTCATGGAGTTGCTTTTTCTTGCTTCTTTTGGTTCATCTGTGGTTTTTCCCGCTTGGTCATTTCATCAGGTTGGGAGAATAAAGCCTGGCCGGTCGGTTTCAATTGTATTTAAATTCATTTTGTCTTCATTCTTTCTAATGTTGGACAGTCCTGCGATGTATTAAGATCAGAGTGCTCTGGAAAAACGCCGAAATATGAAAACGTTTTTGTGAAAACATTTCCACTTATATTTAATTTTTCTTCTCAATAGAAAAATATTTCCAACTTAATCCGCCCTCTCTTCTCTTGAAATGAATTGCATGCTTTAGAAATAACATCAGTCCGCACCAGGATACAAGGACAATCTCAGCCATTTATTTGATGGAGTTATAAAGGCTCAGAGGATGGCGGAGTTCAGAGGCACAGACTGCCTTTCGGGGTGCTAAGAAATGTGGCTGAGGTCCTCTTTGGTTGTCCACCCGGTGGCAAAACAAACCAGCATAGCATCTAGTTCCGAGGTTGCCATGGAGGATTCTCACTCCATCTTAAACCATCATGGTCGTGGAGTTTTATTTTGAACAGCTTGTGTCTTTCAAGGCTAGTTGGTGAAATGCATCTTTCCGAGCCCATCTGACATCTGGGGAAAATAAGGTGTCCATAGTCACATACCTGGTAGGTGGGAGAGACAGGATTTGAACCAAGATATGTCAGTATCAAAATGTTTGCTTTCACTTATACTATAATCTTTACTCGGATGGTAGAGAATATCTGTTCTGTGTTTGCCCCAAGTAAGAGCCCATGAAAATGAAAAATTTCAGTTTGTAAGCCTTGCCCTCAAGAGGGAAAAGAAAGCCTTCAGTTTCTAAAACGATAAAAAAAAGGAAAAGCAATTTTATCGTAGCCGGGGCTTCTGACGAAGTTATGATTTTTGCCATCTTGTAAATTCTTCAAACAGTATCAAGATGTCTAGGATTTTTCCTTGTAAAAAAATGAGTCACTACTTAAAACATGTCACATTCTGAAATGCATCGATTTAATGTACAGTGATTCAGTTTTAGGATGTTATAGCCTAAATATAAGAATGCATGTGTCAGAATTAATTTTCTCAACAAGGAGGAGAACTAGACAAACTCAGGAATCATATTCTGTTGGCCTTGCCTGTTGTTATATTTTCGTGTAGGCGAAGCCGCATGCCTTGGTCATGGGTAGTGGTTCTTGAAGTATCGACTGCTCTTTGATTCCTAACTATGATCAAAGACTCCACGTTCAGTTGCTCACATCCAAAAATAGGTCAAAACTTCTTTCAGACTCAGTACATAGCACTGAAGACAAAAAATCCAAACACTTGTGCAGGCCACCGTGCTAGGAATTTGGGCTCTGGGTATCTTAGATACTTACTAGATTGTCAACTCTGTGAGAGCAGGAGCCTTGCCTCTCCCTCGGTCTCTCCAAGGTGCTCAGTAAATATCTGTCGAATGCAAGCGTGAGCAAAGTACAGTGAAGCCTTAGGAATAGCTGAGACTCTCACACTGGTTTTTGGACAGTCATGCTTGGAGATCTTTTCAACACAGATTATGTACTTCTTCGCTCCTTATTCTAGTGAATAGAATTTAATCATTTCTGGCCAACTCAGGGACATCAGTGAGCATAACTTGTTGTGTTATGCATACTACAGAGATAGCCTCAAGGCCTAGTGGGAAGCAGTTTGTCCTAGACTGAAGATAGCTCGGGCTTATTGTGCCGATGGTCTGGTTTTGTCATTTTTATGTCTCCATTTCTGTTTAATAGACATTGCAGTAAGACCAGAAAGCTGTGTCTATCAGCCCCTCTGTAGGTGATTAGTTGCTGCTCGCTCTTTGCTGTGAGTGCTTTGAAAACAGATTTCCAAGCTTGTTAGAACTGAATGGAAGTGAAACCTAGCTTCTTTCTCATCCTTGGCTGTCTCCCCCAGTAACGTATCTATTTGCTGGACAGCTGAATTCTGGAAAGGTGAGAGGTCAGTCTGTGAGTTTTTTTTCCTTTACGTAATTTGTTTCTTTTACTTCTTTCTGTCCCACCATCCGTGTGTCTGTCTGTCTGTCTCTCTCTCTCTCTAATATTGCAGTTGCTGGAATCAGTAAAATGAATGGAACATATTTATCCATATTGAGGCCTAACAGGGTGGTCAAAATCATTTTCAAAACGCATGCGGTCCCTACTGCTGTATCCTAGGCCAGCCCTCAGCACCTAGTTTAATGACATAGTGTTCTAGAAGGGTTCCCTTGTGCCTCACTTTCAGACAAATATTCCGGAAGGGGCTTTCTTAATCAGCTTGGTAGCGGCCTCCCCTCCCCTGCTGTTAGCCCCGCCCTCCCGGGTGTCCCTTCTCCTGGGGGACACCAGCCTTCTGCTCTCCACTCCAGTGAGCAAACACCTCTCAGTGGTCGTAGCCCTTGCAAGGGGACTGTATTTTAATTTGGGGGGCCACGTAGTTAGAACTGAGTCCAGATGCTGGAGTAGGGCCAGCCTGAGTGCACGCTTCACCACCTGGCACTCTGTGACCCTAGACAAGTCAGACCAGTCTTTGAGCCTTAGTCATCTGTCCTTAGGATGGGCCTTGGTCACTTTTCATCAGTCCAGTTTTCAGGGCAAGGCAGGGGCTTACTCAGGGGGACCCCACTCCTCGCCTTTCAGTAATACTGCACAGGACGTGACACACGTCCCAAGTCGGCTGTCCTCCCGGACTCTGAAAGTTAGAAAAACCAAAGTAAAAACGCTCGCTTTTGCACATTCATTTTCGGCCTCAATTTTCCATTATTCCTCAATGGGGATCAATTCATTTGAGGCCGGCAGCGGGGAGAAAAAAAGTAGATCAAGCTTTTCAGGTGAGATTTTAGATCAGCCCTGGCTGACTCTTTTTATTGCCTTCGCTACCACATAGTGGTGAATCAGGAAACTGTAGGGCTTGCCACGCTGGGAGGCTGCTGCTTCTGCAGTGGAGATTATTTGCCGCGGAGAGAATTTGGTCTCTTTTATGCATAACAGGAAGAGAGCAGAAGCCCGTATGATATGTAGCAGATGAGAGAGCAGAGGATATGGCCAAATCAGAAAAATACGGTTCTCACTGCATTGAAAGCTTAAAGACAAAGGGTCGTTATAAGGATCCAGGAGAGCTGCATGCAATTTTCTGCTGTCCATTTTGTTGACGATTTCTCTCTGCATCCTTCATCCATCTTACTCTCCGCTTCCACCCCATCGGAGGATAAACTGAAGATAA
>NW_006443292.1:3505005-3507059 GCF_000325575.1 Pteropus alecto | reverse complement strand
CTTGGTTCTCTATAAGCCTCGTTAGCCTCCAGCAACTGTATTTCTCTGGGAACCATCTGGAAAAAGTACAGATTTGCCTTATCTTCCGAGTATTTATGAAACTTTATCAAGAAGCTTATTCTAAAACCGTCAGTGACTTTGTCTCGGCGGTGGGGCTGTTAGTAACTCTGGTTCAAGTGGCAGGCACACACAGTTAAATCTGTCATTCAAAAGGAGATTTTGGAGGCTATCGATGATTTATTAGCATGTATCCTGACAGCGCAAGAGGCTTTCAGTTAAGTTGATGAGCACGCTATAAATTGCTTTTTTTTTTCCCTTTACTAACTTTTAAATGACTTTTACTTTTTAACTTTTAAATTTAAGATAATTTCGGACTTGCAAAGAGAGTTAGAAAAAGCACTACGAGCTCCCGAACGCCCTTCACCCGATTTGTAACTATCATACAGTTATCAGAATTCTAATATCAACACTGATGCACTATTCTCAGTTGTCAATATCTCTCCAGTTTCCTCGAATCTGAGGCTTTTTCTTTAGTCTTCCTTAGTCATTTACCACCTTTATACTTTAGAAGAGTGTGGACCAGTTATTTTATAAAATGTCTTTCGAGTGGTGTTAGTAAATTTGGATTATACAGTTTTAGCAAGAAAATTACAGAAGTCCACGATGCCTTTCTCAGTATGTCCTATCGGGAGACAATGATGCCCATTTGTTTCTTTTCTGGTGATGTTATCTTCGATCGCTTGGTTGAGGTGGCCTCTGCAGGTTCTTCCACCATCGTTAATATTTTTCCCTTTGTAATCAGGAAGCATTTTGTTGGGGGGGGGGCAGGTATCCATTTGAGGATGAACTACCCTGTTCACACTGTTCCTCGTTATTCTTTAACCCACTAACTTTAACATCCATTCCTGCGATATCTGCCAAACGGTGGTTTTTCTTTGTTTTCTGTGCTTAGTAATCGGAATTCTACTCTGAGGATTTCGTGTGTTTTTAAAATGAGGGACACAAAACTTTTTAAATAGCAGTGGCAGCTCCACTTTTTTCGGGGAGGACAATGCATGACATGCAGCAGAAAAATATGCAGAAGGCTAGGAAATCTGAAATATGAATGTTATTTGAAATGTCGTTGACATTCTTCCCTTCAGAGGAGGCGAAGAAGGGAGGAGATCCCAACCGCCAAAAAATGGCCCCTTAGTTTTGGTCCTGGCTGTGTCTCTTGCTTTCGAGGGCTCACAGAGAGAACCGGCTTGAACTGACTCTGAAGCTTAGCCGGGAATGTCTGGATGGGTTAGGAAGGAATATGTCACCATGAGAAATTTAATTAATAGTAGAAAATTGTATTCTGAGCTTTTTAAGTTGTAATTGAAAGGAGGGATCGAGATACTGTTTCCTTCTTTTGGAATGCACACTACGGCAAACGATTTGGAGGGGAGCCCCTTCCCCCGTTTAATTAAATTTCAGCAGCCCCAAATCCAGTTCCTGTGAGGAAATCATTCTTTTCAATTCTCCATCAGTAAAAAGTTCAAGTTACTCTTTGCGTTGAAAGAGAAGGTCCTTTTTTTAAAATTATGGTATTTTATTCTTTAATTTTAATCCTATGTGATGTTTTATATCCTTTTTACTCAAACCTTCAAACAATGAAAAAATATACTATTTTATCAAAGCCCGAGTATCTGATAGAACTGTGAATGCCTACATTTTTTAATATCCTGCAACCCGTCCGAGTTTGTAATTTATTTTTATCACATTCAGACAAGATCACACTATGTACACTAAGCTTCCCGTGGTCCTCGGTTTTCCTCATCGATATTTGGAACAACTCACAAATTAAATTTTAGGAGTTTGCAATGTGACTGTTATATAAGGAAAAGAAACCTCTCCTCCTCGCCCCCGCCCCAAACTGTAAATGCTCCAAGAAATACGCCGTCAGGGCCCACCCCATTTGCCGGACCAAGTAGGAATTTTAATGGTGGAATTCATGATTCCGAAATAGTTTCGATTGCGAAAGGCGTATGGTGTGTCAACGTGGAGCTGCGCGGAACCGCAGGCGCCCCGAA
>NW_006443292.1:3488804-3504006 GCF_000325575.1 Pteropus alecto | reverse complement strand
TAAAACGAAAGTAAAAGAGGTAAACGTGTTTTTGCAAAAACAGGAGACACGAATCCGCAGCAAGGGCGTGCGTTCTGCAGCCGGACTCCCGGGCTATTGTTCCGAGCTCACGCCCGGGGACTTCCGCACGTGTCCCCCACCCCACCCGGTTCGACCCCCCGAACCGCGTCGGAACGGCCCGGAATGTCCCCGCCATCCGCCCGAAGGTGGCCTTGTCGCGGCCCCGCCACCTGGGCACGCGGACCCTCTTAATTTCCTGGTACCCCCCGAAAATGCAGATCGTAATCGAAGTCTTCGGCGCGCTCCTTTCTTTGCCGTTTCGCACGGGGCGGTTAAGGGTCTCTACGGTTTACTTTCTAGTCACTTGCATTAAAATAGGGTAGAGTAGAAGAGTTTATTAAGCGAGAGCCCAGTGTACGATTTGTTGGGAAGAAGAAAGTCTCGGAAGGGTAAACCTCGTCTCGAAAATCCGAAGCAGACCCTTGGTATTAATAACTTAGAAAATTGCAACTCCAGCTTTTGATAAATTATTTCACCGGAGAAGTTTCGGGGGCCAGACATTTGGTAGGTAACTCTGTGTCTGGTCATCAATTACGGCGATTTCCTTGCATCCGCTCCGGAAAAAAATCAATATTCATGAGCTTTCCAGTCTGACTCAGACCCTCGGAGCCACGAAATTTTCCTGTTGGGACGATAGGAAATGCTGTCGGTGATTCTGGCCTCTGAACGAAAGCAAAAAACAGTTAAGCAGGAGAGAGGGCTGAGAATCCATTTGTTTGGTCCCATCATCCTGCTTTTAATTAGTGAAAAAGTTTTTTTTAAAATCACATTAAATACGGGATCCTTTTTAGAATTCGGTGGGTACGTGGAGGAACTGGTTATGTTTTGTGAGTTTGTTTAAACGAATGACTGAGGTTTTTGTTTTTCGCTGTCTCGCCAGGCAGCATTGCTACACTTAAAAAAAAAAAAAAAATGCATGAAAAACTGACCAGTGAGTGTTCTTTACCACTCTGCTCCTTTTGTGATGGTAAGACAAGGAGGCAGATACCAATGGCGCCTGTCACAATGGAGGTTTGTTTGTTTATTTTTTTAATTTAATGGGGGGATTGTAGATGGTTTAAAATTTCTTTGTACCAGGACTGGGGTGGGGTGGGGAAGAATAATTAGCCCGTTCTAAACAACTTTAGCAATAAATGATCCATAAGCATTAAGTTTGCAACAGAAACCTCTTTCTGGACCTCTACTAGTAGTGATGTTTTAAACAAATTCTATTTGTTTAATTAAAATCCTACTGAAGGGCAAAAACGCACTGAGAACGTTGTTAAGAATTTTAAGTTACAGTTTAATAAATGTGGCAATTTATAATTTTTTGTCGAAAAATATGAGAAGCTCACAACGTCCCCCAATCTCTGAGCGTCCCTACTCAGGCGTTCACCTTGCAAACACCCTTTCATTCCATGCTCCTCTCAGCCGGAAGTATTTTTGTCTTGATGTGTATCTTTTATGACATGAATCTTTACCTTGAATCATTATCTGTGTGTACATCTCATTTTCTAACCTGGCTACAGAGGTCTTTCTTGCGCATTCCATCAGCCCTGACAGCATGTAGTAGTGTATCTTCCAGACAGATGTACTCAGGTGATAAATGAACAAATACTGAGTCCATAAGAACTGACGGAAAGAAGAGCTCTTCGTATTTTTTTTTTTTAAGGTCATCTTAATTAAACACTGTGTTTGGGATGGTACTAATTCTGTGCTCTCTCCATTTGTGTGAATTATGACATTTAAAGTAGAAATAATCGAGAAATACTTTGAAGGTAGATTAAACCCCACAGTAGAGCTTCTACTTTTTATATAGCCAAATTCATCACTTTTTGGTCCCTTGGGATGGCCCCAAATGGCCCCCGACAGACTTTTAAGGCACAGGACTAAGCCCCCAGCAGTCTTAGAGGTATTTAGTACTGGCCTCTGCTTATCAGCTTGGTCTCCCCGGCAAGTCACAGCCTGTTCGATTTTTCTCACCAGTGAAATGACGCTGATTCCTTTCTATGAATTAGGAAAATGGGTCACGAGAATGATACAAGAAACAGGTATAGTTTAGCCTGCTGCTTCCAGGCGTGGACCCTGGAGTCAGATGGCTTGGGTTGGAATGTCTGCCTCTGCCTCCGAGCTGTGTGACTCTGGGCAAGCCACTCTGTGTGCCTCAGGCTTCAGTTCGGAGGCCGGGGTGGGGTGGAAAGAGCAGGCTCTTTTGTCCCAGCTGTGGAGATTAAGTCAGGCGTGCAGGCCAAGCTCTTAGCACATGTGCCCCGAAATGGCGCCTTAGTAATGATGACAGTAAACATTCATTTTCTCCTTGGCGTCGAGTACCTTCAGCTTTTATTTACACCAAGCCCTCGAAAAAGAGTTGTTTTCATTAAAAAGTTGTCGTCTGCCCCCAAGCAAGTGTGATCTGAAGCTTGAAGGCTGGGGCTTGGTGTTCGGTCAGATGGTTGCATGGGTTATTTTGGGGAAAAACCAGAGAAGCCACTCAGAGGACTATGGTTTATTTTCGTCCTCGTCACTCCAGAGTGGCTTTTCTGATTTTTGTCATCTTTCCCTCTTTTAGGACGGGACGAGGAGAGTAGGTTTTCATATTCCTCGTGTCGTCATTGTTAACTTCTTCAGTGACAATTCCCTGTCAAAACCTAGAAAAGCACTTATCTTGAATGACACTGCCTTCTGTTACTTAATTGCTTTCCGTTTATACTTTGTCCGATGCCAAAGAGAATCTGAGGCCGATTTCAATTAAAAAAAAAAAAAAAGCAAAGAAGCCTGGATGACATGAGACCTGAATGGCCGAGTCAGCAAACAAACCCACAGCCCAGCAGCAAGATAGTTAGTCTTCCCGGAATCGGGCCCCTCTGCATTCCTGACGGCCAAGGCCACGGCTGGAATACAGTACGTCTGCGTGTGTCTGTTCGCATACCCCTGCGCATGTATTTTGTATCAAATTCAAAGGCTTTGCTTTTGGAAAGTGTGCGTGAATAGTGATCCGTGGTTACATTGGCGCCTGACGCCACCTGTGTGTGCGAACATCTGGAAGGAGCTGCGAGGCGAATAAAAGAAATGGTGTCCCTGTCCTCGACGAGCTTCCAGATGAGCAGGACACCGGTGTATATCGGGAGTCACTGGACTCATTAATATACGCCGAGTGCCTGCTGTGGCCCAGAATTTCTGCCCCAGTGCAGTGCATACTAGTGGAAGAAAGAGAAAGAGGCAAGAAACATAAAATTGTCTTTTTTTTTTTTTTTTGAATTGTGGTAATAAAATATATATGACAAAATTTACCATCTTAACTATTTTTAAGTGTACCGTTCGTTCAATGGCATTAAGTATAGTCCCGTTTTTTTGTTTGTTTGTTTTTTGTTTTTTTTGTTTTTTTGCACCCACCATCCATCCCTAGAACTCTTTATCTTTCCAAACTGAAACTCTGCACCCATTAAATACTAACTCCATTTCCCCCCTTCCCCTCCAGCCCCCGGCAAATTAATAATAGTAAGTCTTCGATTGTAAGTGTTGGCAGTGCTTTGAAAGAGATGGAGAGGATGCTGTGACATGAAATGATGGAGGGACAGGAATGGCACCTAGTGGTCAGCAGAAGATAGCCAGGCCCACACGGCAGCCTGGGATGGCAGGTCGAGAGTGAGAAGCACCACAAGCCAGGCAGAAGGACCAGCACGTGTGAAGTCCCACGGTCACAAAAGTGTCTGCCTCCTTCAAGAGGCCAGCATGGTCGGAGCAGGGGCCAAGAGGCAAAAGATAGCCTTTCGATTATTTATTTGTGTGTCCTGTCTCCTCGTCGTGATTCAGTAAAATCATCTCCACCACCTGCAGCTTTTCAGTAAGCTGGAGTACAGACCCACATCCGCATCCCAGAGCTCTGGGCCGTGCCCGCACCGAGAAATCACAACATCCTTACCGAATGCTTGAGCGAGTACGTCGTCCTGAGAAGCAGGTAGTCCACGTGGCCCGGCGCCTCCTTCCCATCACAGTGGCCCGGAGCGATGGCGCTAGGATGAAGGAACGTCCCCGAGGCACTGGCACCCGGGATGTTTTTCTGTGAAGCAGGAGCAGTGGATTCCAGATCTGGAGGTACAGGTGGCTGAGAACTGGACAGTCCTACGGTGCTCCGGCCAGCTGGCTGTCCTCCCCACCTCCGCATCTCCGGGGTGCCCGTACACAAAGCCAAAGCTTTTTCTTTTCCCAGACGGCCTGCACATATTCAGCTCAGAGGTTGCAACTCAGAGGTCCAGCGTGTGGATAGATCCGGGAAGAGATTCCTATGACCTGGAACATCACGATGGCAGATATTTGTACTCGGCTCTCCAGGAAGCCTCCAAGGGATTCCTGTAGATGCCCTAGATTTGAGTGGTCTCCGAACCTGACAGCAGAAACTAGTTGCAAAGCCATTCGAATAGTGATATTTCACACTGTCTATTTATTTGAGCATCGGCGATGATTGGCGATGCCTATCCCAAATTTCAGCATCTCGTCACCACTATGCCCTCCCTCCACCTACCCCCAACTCAGCCCAGTAATTAACAACGAGGGAGATGCTTCTTCACCTCTTTATTGCTCGTGGGGAATATTTTTATTTCCATAGAGAAATGGGGATTGTATATATCTCATCGCTATGGTTAGAACCTTCATCGAACCCATTTAAAGTCGGATCAAGTTATTTAGGAGCAAATTGCATTGGGAGTTTTTTTTTTTTTTTTTCCCTTTTCTTTTCGAAGAGCCAAGCGAAGTCCTTTGAAACGTAGAAAATTCTTCTTCTCGTCTAAAAAGAGCTTACTGCCTGATGGAAGCTGACAGTTTAACTTCCATACTTGTGAAAGCTTTCTTGGCAGGCTTTAGAAAGTTTAATCTGCCCACGGCTTTCAATAAATGCCCCCATCTCCCAGTTTATCTTTGTCTCGAGGACCTTTCACGATAGTAACAAACTCCAGTGACCCTTCAAATGAGTTGTCTTGGATAAGTCACTTGCAGTAACTGAAGATTATTTTGGAACAAATGGATTTAAGAACAGCCCGAAAAAACTGGAATTAGGATGCCGAGCTTGTCTGAAATTTATAACATTTCTTTGAGTTTAAGCAGAGATGAAATTTGAAATATCTTAGAATTCCGTCTCTTGATTTTCTTTTTTTCCTTTCTTAGCCCCCCTAACGCTCCCCCTGAAACAAAATCTGGTGTGGATCCCTAATATATGAAGTTTATCGGAGACACAGCTCTGGGTCTCTTCACCCTTCCTAACGCATCGTGGCCCATAAGGCACCTCTAGGGGATTAGAGACCGGCGGGTCACAGCGTGAGACAGGTTATCTGTTCTACCCCGAGTAGGATACGCATCAGCTGAACAGGCAAATAGTTGGCAGAGCCAGGACTAGGACCTTAAAAATAAGGTCTAGGGATCAACCCAAAACACAGAGGCCCTTCGAGAGGCCAGGAAAAGCACTCACCCCAGTTACATGGTTTACCACATTTAATCTTCACCCATAGCACAAGGCGATACCGTCTTATAAGTCCACTGAGGCAACCGAGTCCCTTTGTCACACAGTCGCCAGTCAGTGACAAAGCCTGGATGTAAACTCGCTTCTCTCTGACCCCAACGTTCTTCACTGATCTGAACGCTGCCTTTTCTCTCCTGCTGTGTCTGCAAAGTGGAGGGTGAATTTAAGCATCTCAAAACTTGACACACTGACTTTCCCTTAAGACCAAATTTTTTTTTTTTTTTAAGTAGATGTGTTTTGGGCCCTTAACATGTGGCCAGGCTGGCACAGAAGTGGGCGTAGGCTGTTTCTAAATTGTCATTAATTTTGCCAGCGTAGCTTCTGGATTGGTAGATTCGATTGCTGTGTAGTATTTTCTGGAGACTGTGTGTTCAATTTCTGTCGCGTCCTCCCTCCCTCAGGGGAAGCCCAGGGTGTCCAGGGGCCACGTCAGGGGACGTGCCCCCAGAAGTCAGAACTGCCCAGCGGGAGGGGTTGGGGTGAACGTCGGTATTTGAGAGCGGGTAGATTTTTTTCTTTCACGAACGCACACTGACGTCTGTTAATCTGTAAGCTGACCATGGCTTGTTCTTCACTTTTATCGATCCATCTTTCAGAAAACATTTCAATAAGTTTAGGACCAAGTTCAAGGTTGATCTGTTGATAAATAGGTTTACGTTCTTTACACCGTCAGAGTCCAGGGTGAAGACAGAGAAGGGAAACCCCAGATAAAGGAAAGGGCCACTGGCTGCTTTTTCCTGGCTGCTTGAGATGTGTACTAATTTGCAGATTGTTTGTGTTCATTGAAAAAGCAGAACATGCCCCTTATAAAGAGGCAACGACACGTGCCCGCTGCACCTCTGCTCGTGTAGGCACCAGGAGACTTGAAAGTGAGCCAGGATTTGAAAATATCGGATGGGGATAATGTTGTTGTTGTTGTTTTTGTTTTTTTAAACACCTGGCTAATTTAATATAGAGTGTTTACACTTCATTTTTCTGCCAGTGGGTTTTCTATGTAGGGGGTGGAGGTCTTCCTGTACATTTCGAGGTGCCAGGGCAGGAGAGTTGCAAGATTCTGCCTCTGTGACGCTTTCTTAATTTCCCTTTGTCACCACGTGTGTGTGGTAGGTGCTGGACGTCGCAGAGAGTGTCCTCTTCACCCCAGACCGTTGGAAGGGCACAGGCGTGTTAACGCAGAGGAATAAAAATGGCCTTTTTAGGAATTCCAAATGTTCGACCCTTGAAGAAAGATCACCTTGTCCCTAAATTTGCGCTTCGGTCGAGATCGCTGTCTCCGATTCCTCGTGGGTGAACCTGGTATTTCGAGTATGACTGAGCTGATTATGAGTCCCGAGGCGCTTCCTCTACCGGGGTTTAGAAATTTCAAAAGATCGGGCTTGGGGACGGGAGGGTGTGTGGGGGCGGGGTCGGGGGGGTGCTGGGGATGGAAGCCACAGGCTCCGGCTTGGGCTGAGCGCGAGCATAGGAAGGTAAGTCCTTAGCCTCTGTGGAGCAGGAGGGACTGGGCTTGGGGGAAAGTTTAGGTGCTGTTAATTAGATGGGGGCAGGAGAGTGCGGTTGGGGTGCACACGCATTGAATAGGCTTTCTTAGACTGCGAGGAGTATGTTTGTGGCGTGAGGAGACGGTGCAGTTGGGAAGAAGTTATCTTGAATAGGCAGTTTCAGAATTGGAAAATCAATTTCGAAATGTCCGACAGTATCAGAGGGGATTCGTGGGTGGTTTACTGAAAGGGATCGTCGCGTGCTTAAAAGGTAGAGGGAGGCTTCTCTTTATGGGGCTGCGGGACCATCCCATCAGGGTGCGACAGGAGCCCTGGGCTCGGGGTTCAGGTGACCTGTGTGTAGAGTGACTCAGCCCTCTGAGCTTCGCTTTCTTCATCTGCCAAATGAAGACAGAGACATTCAACTGGATGCCAGCTCCAGAAAACCGTGACTCCTTCCCTTTGAGCCTTCGTCTCGTTTCAAAAGATGCTCCAGACTCCTACAGCAGTGAAGCAAAGCAAAGCAGCTCAGACTGGCCTGGGGGCGGGGAGTGGCCTTAGGTGAGAGGTCCTCCTGGGTGAATGGAAAACCGAGAAGGCTTTTCCCCTCCCTGCGGCGGGCTCCACTTAGTAAGCAGCGCACAGAGCCCGGCTGGAGCTGCCTCCAACAAACGCTGACTTCAGCCTTTATCCTGGGTTTCAGGTCCCTCCGATTGTTTGCAAAACATGTTCTTTTTTTTTTTTTTTTTTGTCACTTGCCAGTACTTGTTCTCTCTGTGAGCAAAACACAAACACGTATGAGGGATATCGTGCTGCGCTTCGGGCACGCTGGCCTCCCGGGCCCTCTGCTGGGGGACGAGGATGTATGGGAACTCAGGGCACCGCTGGCCGGCCGTGAAATTTAAGGAAGTTGCTACAGAGTTTATTCTTTTGAAGGAAAAAAAAAAAAAAAAAAGATAACTCTTTAACATTTTCAGATCCTTATTTTTCACTTGATTCAACTTGAGCATTTAGGATAAGATTTTTGGAAGAAGATTTATGCTCGAGGTCCTGTTTTTTTTGTTATTGTTGGATAACTTGGGCAGTTTGGGGTCGCACCATATTTGCAAAAAAGGGTTAAGAAGTTGACTTGGGAGACACAGTTATGTGTCCTAGATGTGGCTTATCCACTGGTCCCTTCGTTTAGCACGTAAGCCTGACACGCTCGTATTATGCCACACACGTGACTGCGTGGGCATGTGAGCGGGCTTGAATGCAGGCCGACCCCGCTTTGTGTCTGTGAATTTTGTGCGCACATCGCTTCCGTCTCCAGACCAAGGACGGAAAGAAAGGATGGTCCTCAGCCGCGCTTTCTCAGTGCGAGGCCTGATTTGTTTTTTTTGCACTGTAGAGCTGCCCTGCATGTTTTTTAAATAAAGTTCTCCCGACATGTTCCGTTCTTCCATCCTTCAAGACAAATTCCTTTGAACCTCGAAAATCAGGAGGTAGGGTCGAGCAGATGATGTTTGGGAGGCAATTAAAAGATGAGAATGTGGGGCAGCGGAAAGGTTATCGAAACCGGAAAGAGAGAAAAACCCACCAGTTAAGTAATCTCCCCCGCACAAGGCAGGCTCGCAGGGCTTCCGACACACAGGGGTCAGGCCACTTGTCGTGATTAAGGGGTGAATGAGTGGCATTGTCTGAAGGACAAGTCCTTGAATCGCCTACCCTACTTTTCAGACCCAACAATAGGCTTTGTCACATTCCTCCTTAGTTCCAACTTTCTCAGACCCCCCGGAGTGATGTTGGGTGGCCTGCAGCCATCTAATTCACTTTTGAATTTGAATACTACTCAGGAAAAAAAAAAAAAACAGAAACAAAAAAACAAAACCGAATACCTAAAATCAGAAATGATACTAGATATTTCACGGTTCAGAGATCAAATGCAAATTTATCCTTGAACGTTTCCTCAGTCATTGGAAAAAGCAGAACGTCCCCGTGAATACGTCTCCTGGACATTCACAACCGAAACACGCTTGTTTCAACTAACGTTTTTCACACGAGATGCTTGGGTCGGCTTTTCAGTTGAACCCAGTTTTATCTGTCACTTACAAAAACAAACGACAATAAAAGACTCAACTATCACGGTTAAAAAAAAAAAAGGAAGACACAAGTCCTAAACTTGGTGTAAGTCTTAAAATAGGAACCAACAGAATTCTATGGGAAAGGCAAGGTGTTTTTTTGTTTTTGTTTTTTTGTTTTTGTTTTTTTTAATAGTAATCTCAAGGACAGTTATATTTGTATGTTTTTTCAAGGCACTTTGGGATCGTCAGACAGATTCGGTATACTGAATTTGTGTGTGTGTAGGTGTTCCGTGGTCCAGTTCTCTCAAAAAAAAAAACTGCTTCTCGAAGGTTCTTGTAGCAGTTTCGTTAATCGGAGTGTGTGGCCCTCTGGGACGGCCCGTTCCTCTTTCTTCCCCATCGCAGAATTTACTGTCCTTTGAAAATCCAGTGGCTCTTTTGTGGTTTCTCCACAGTAGTAAAAATACTTTAACTTCGGGAAATGGGGCCAGTAATCAGATGAGATAACAGGAAAGAAAAATGCGGCGTTCTCGCAATCGTGTGCTCTCGAACGGATGTTTACCGGTCCAAAAGTAACAAAGATCAGGTGAGAGGGCCAGAGAAGCTAGGGAGGTAATAAATGACTTCAAGTTTGCCGGTGTGTTGTCACTCTGTGCTTCTTAATTTCTGAAAGAAGCCAGTCGGGGGTGGGGATAGGTATTTTTCTTCAAGCCACCTAAAACAGATACTTTCAAGGGTACGTTTAAAAAGCATATTCATCTCTAAGGGCTTAAACACATTTAAATAGATAGTAAAAAACTTAAACTGCCGTGAAGAAAATGGGCTCAGAACATTGAGACACTTAGGAGGTACTGCAGATAGCCAAGAAATGTCGGGGGGGGGACCCCAACCTCCCTAGCAGCCACAGAATCGAGATGAGATGTCTATTTCCACTTTTGACATCAGGAAAGAAAGAAAAACTACAGGCCGTTTTTTTCTTTCTTTCGACGAAGATGTGCCGCTCTTGAGCGCTCTTGGCCTCAGCGAAGAATGGATTAGGGTCTCTGAAAGCAATTTCTGGAAGAGGATTCCAAAAGGACTTTGCGAAAATTGGGAGGTCATCAGCGAGGGGTGTGACCTAGGGAAGGAGCAGCTTTGGGGGAGCCGTTTGTAACCATTAGTTCTCCACCTGTGAAGAGGCTCCCCCGTGACGCCCGTGTACGTCCAGGTGTATGTGTACACATCTCAGTTGCACACACACTGAACAGATCCGCCTCCACGGATCCCTCGTACATTTATCACTGTCTCCTGCTAAACGGTTCTGTTGTCGTTAATAAAATTTTATCCCAAACGTCGTCTGCTGGTCTGTGAATCGCTGCCCCGCAAGTGGCCGTGTTTAGTTCATTCCCTTAAATTATATTGGCATAAATGTTCCTGTCTGGGGAAAGGGGCTTCTGCGTGCGTCGTGGAGGCATCGTGACTCTGGGACTCACCATTTCTACCAAGACAAATAGGAAGAAGTGACGTGTGCAGCCCTAGCTGGACGGCACGGCACTCCCCGTCGGTGTGTGCAGTAGTAGGTGATCTGTTGGTGGCATTGATACTTTCTCTGTCCAACACCAGCATGGCATGTAATTGCCCAGAAACGGGCCCTGAGACTGGTTTTAAGAGATACAGCCAAAGCCACAAAGCCAGAGGCCTCTCTCTCCCTCCGAGCCTGGCCTCCTCTTGGACGAGACAGCCCCCGATCTGTCCCTACGGGACACAGGCCTGCCTTGTTAGGAAATCGGCAAAGTTTAGGAGCCCACAATACCTCACGTAACTCTGTGTACAGAAACGGAGAGTAGGAATAGAGCCATAAGCACGAACCAGCAGACAAGTTATAAATATAGAAGACTCTCTCAATTCCACTCCAGTTAGTCATGGAGGGAGAGTGTGAGTTTTATAAACTTATAAGGAATATACAAACAGTTCCAAATTTAAAATAACTTGGAGTAATTTTTAAGTGTGTGAAAAGAATATTTTTTCCACCCCGTCCATTTAGGCATCTGTGACGGGCAGTAGTAAGTGATCGGTGGCTTTATGTGGCCGCGCCTGGTGACCAAAGCGCTAGAAAATAGGTTCGAAGGAATCGACCCATTTTTTCAGAGATTTCTCTCTTCTTTTTTGAGGAACGCTTCAAAACAAACAAACAAACAAACAAAAAAACGACGGAGGAGCGGGTGGGAGTTGTGTATGAGAGGCACTGTCTCTGTGAAGGAGCCGTCCTCTCGTGACCATTTCAAAACAAACAAACAAACAAACAAACAAAAAACGACGGAGGAGTAGGTCCTATTTGGACACCTCAAATATTCCCTCCCTTTTAAAAAATTTTTCTCCCATGAAAAACTTGTCTGCCTTTCCCAAATTTGTATTTAGGCTTTGAATATAAGTTTAGAAGAAAAACTTGGGTGATGATTTTAAAATATATTATGATCTTTATGTATTGATTTTTTTTAAGAATATTGTTTTCTAAAAATAAAAAGAGAAGGAGGTCCCCCTCACACACACACACACACACACACACACACACACGCACTGTCTGACATTATGCATTTAGTTTTCCCTTACGCCATCTAAGGAGACCTTTCTGTGATGTGGCGTCTGGTGTAGCATCAACTTCATGTGCTAGACACTTCTGCAGAGACGTGGCTCATGAGCAGATTTCATCCTCTGCAGAGCAGGTAGGAGGGTCCCAGGCTTGGTGACCTGTCCTCCACGGATTAGATGACCATTCCTCCTCCTTCCTAAGATCAGAGAATGACACAATTCAGTACGTTTAAGAAGCATCAGGTCTTTCTTTAGAATAAATCTAGGCCGTGAATAGAGTCTGGGCTCCAAATGGACCTCTCCACCGACTTCTCACGGATGTGCCTGTGATTCTATCGGGGCACGTGAATGGAAGGGCTGACGGGGCTGATTTTGCCACCCGTGGAGCACAAGAGTCAAAATTTGAGAAAGAAGAGAAAGTGGAAGGAAATACCGACACATGCCACCACATAGACGAACCCCGAAAATCACCGCATTAAGGGAACGAAGCCAGTCACACAGGATCGCGTATTGTATGATTCCATTTACGTGACAAATGCGGAGAGACGGAAAGTAGCTTGATGATCGCCTCGGGCTGGAGAGGGGCTGGGGGCGGCGGAGGTGGCCGATGGGTCCACCCTTTCTCTTTGGGGTGACGTTTGCGCACCTTGGCGAATATACTATAAAAGGGATCGATCGGTCCACTTTAAACGGGAGAATTGTATGCGGATGATATCTCAGTAAAGCTGTTCTAAAAAGTGTGCAAAAGAAGGGGAAAAAAACCAAATCCACAGCCGCCAAAACCAGCGGCTGAGGCCGAGGAGGAACTCTGAACGGCCTCGCGTTCCTCGCTCGGCTGTCGGCATTCAGTGCAATGCTGCTTTGTGCCTTCACATTGATGGCTGCTCTTTACTCTCACTAATTAGCTCTTGACATTTTTATTTAATAATGGTGCTGTTAGAACTCCCCTTCTTCTGGTTTCTCGGTGGCCTTTTTTTTTTTTTTTTCCCCCCTGTTTTCTCAATATTCCGCCCAGCTCTGCCTGTGGGATCCCGGAGACGAATGGGATCCAATGGGCATTGTCCGTAGGTGATTCTTTCTCTTGCTCATTAATGAAATGTTCACAGATGCATTCAGTAGCCGGCCTGAAAGGTTTTCCCAAGCCTCTCGGCTTACCTTGTGTATGAGACAGTGAGGGTCTCCTCGGAACCGGCTGTGTCTGTGAGCCTTGATTATATTTGTTTATCTGTCCGACCAAGGGGAAGGCACAGACTGTTTTTCTTCTCTGTGAAGGACCCGAGTTTCCAGCCCTGGCGAAGGGAAGTGCACTCCGGTTATCTCAGGAATAAGACTCGTTTGGGTGGAACAGATTTTATGGGTCATTGAGTCTCCCTGAGTCTAGTTGGTCTCACAGCCATTTCTACATAACCGCGTTGGCCTCCTAGAATTTGCCCGATGTTCTTCCTGTCACCCGAGATGCTGCCTGAGCACTTAGCAGTGACCCTTACTGATAAACCCAACGGGTGTCGGCCTTGCAGTTTGTGCTGGAAAACATCGTAGAGGGTGCTCTCGGCCGCAACTCACTGAACAGCGACGGCTCGGTGGGCACATGTCATCTGCTTCTTACCTGGGTGCGCTCGGCCCTTCTCCGGTGTCACATTCTAGGGGTTTTGTCCTTCTAGCAGTCTGAGTGCTACAGGTCAGGGAGGAGAGGGTGCCAGGACTCGTAATTGATTTCTCAGTGATGGGTGCAGGCTTGAAACGTGGCGTGAGAAGAACTTTCTAGTCCTGTCGTTTTAGATAGTGTAGAAGGGCTGAAGCATCGTGCCACCGTGGGACAGGGTGGGTGAAGAGCCTGTGACCAGTAGACCGATCTGAGTTCGAAGCCCAGATGTACAGCCTGACAATTACTTAATTGGACGATTAAGAGCCCTGGACAGTTATTAGATCCCCGTGCCACCGTCTGGTCATCTACAAATGAGGAAAAGAATACTGACCTCGTTATATAACGTATATAAGGTACTAAATGTATTGTGAGGCATATGGAAAATGCTCAATGAATATTACCTTTACGTTAATAAAAAGCCCCGTATTCAGACAAACCGCATTCACACGGGACAGTAATCGTGACAAGGTAATTGTGAAGGGAAGGAGTTGGAGGCGGTCAGAAGCTCAGACTGAGCTCGCTCCGCGGGCTGACGGCAGTGATCTTGAAGATCCTACCGAGACCCCGAGCTCACTGCCTGGGTCTCAGGCCCCTCGTAGCCCACGCCCTTCAGACCCCTTCCGCAGTGTTGAGAGGAGGTCTGGGGGGACAGGCGTCAAGGAACAGTGGTTTTTGTGCATGCCACATGAGCCGTGACTGAGCGAGGCCTTCAGAAGGAGGCCAGGAATACCGACTTGGAATTCTGAGTCTGAGCCCTTGCAAGTCTGACCTGCACAGAAAGCAGCCACTTTCCCTGAGTATCAGCCCAGTGAGCCTGGGAACACGCCACTGGGAACTGCCTTCTCGATGGCTGTTAGAGACGAGCCTGGTGAAGACTAGTGCTGGCTGGCAGAGAAGGTAGCACTTTCTCTAAGGTAGTGAACCCCTTAAACATTGCTCCGAGGCTCGCCTGGATTTTGTAGAGAACCGTCTGGGACAGGCCTGAACGAGATGGAGGACTTCTACTAAACTTCCTGTGGACTCTTAGGAATCTGTGATTTCATGAAAGGGATAAAGTGCTACATAACCTCATCGCTCATGGACGAGAGAGATCTAATGGCCCTGGACGCTTCTTGCGCGAGGCTGCCTGCTCTTGCGTGCTCTGAAGCTGTCCAGCAGGCCGGTGTCACCTCAGCTGGAGTGGAGGCTGAGAGGCGACCATTAAAGGGAGGGGAGCAACGAGGAGCGAAAGTATGAAACTTCTTGCCACCTGTACATACCCCCCGCTATTTCAGCAAGTTTCTAAGTTAACAGAAGGATGTCTCGTCCAGAGGCCTTCTTGTTAGGAAGGAAGCCGACTGGTAACCATCTTAAAAACCCCTTCGAAGGTTGCGGGAAGGCGCTGTTTTGTACATACTGAATTTGGGCGGAAGCGAGAGCGTTTAGGATCACTCCTTTCAAAAACTGACTGGTTCCGAAATCGTGGCCCACTCCTCGCCAGCCCCTTCCATGCTCAACTCCAGTTCTGTCCCAGTCCCTTCTGCGTGCCTCTGCGTGCATTCCTAAGCTCTGGTTCTCATGAGGACCTTTCAGATTTTAACCGTTAAATGTATCTTTTCTGGCTTTTAACCATTAAGTGTATCTTTTCTGGCTGCCCCTGGGGGAATGTTTTATCCTGCTCAGGAGGTGTTTTCCTTCTTCATTGAGAAGAGAAACATTGTTGCCAATGTGACTTCCTTTCGTAAATATTTAAGATACAGGGGTTGCCACTTGAACTTTCTTTTGTTATGCGTAAGGATTGGGCATCATGGCTTCTGTGTGTTTAGAAGTTGTTTTAAAATCTACCTGGAATTTTTAGGCGGCCATTCTGGGCAGTCGTCCGTTAGTCGTTTGTCATAGGGTCAAGGAATTTGAC
>NW_006443292.1:3486978-3488737 GCF_000325575.1 Pteropus alecto | reverse complement strand
TATATACATATATATACACACACATATATATATATCTCCCCAATTTGTGTGCGTGTGTGTGCATATGTGTGTGCGTAGCTCAGGCACAATTGTACCAGGCTTATTTTCATTTGATTTCATGGATCTAAACATTTTCACGTAAGTATGTCTTCCACCCTGGCTGACTTACTTAGAGAGTCCACACTAAAAAGCTGGGCTAAAATGTAGCCGCTCCTCAGTCCTCCCTTTGATAGATGGCTGTGCCTGGGCTGCTCGGGCGGGGAGGAGTCTGTGCACGAGGACCAAAGTGGTGACAGATGAAGAAGATGATTTTGCAGGATGAGAGCATTCAGGGCTGGCCGTGGGCTCCCTGGCCCAGGATGGGTTTTCCTGGTGGGAATGAAGGCTGGTTTATCAGACTTCTTAGCTGAAAAGCTCAGCCTGGAGCTCCAAAACCAGCAGGTCACGAGGCCTCAGAAGTGGCTCCGAGGTGGGAACTGTCTTTATCCCTTTATTCTGCATGATCTGACGACCAGAAAGAAAGCGGGGGCCCAAGCTTGGTTGAGCTATTTGCCTTTAGGTCTTCGGTATCATATGTGGGGGGCTTAGAAGAAAAACTCCACAAAAATCATATTATCATGGCTTACATTTGAACTGGGGGTCCACTTGGCGCTCCTCACACCTCCCTCCCTCCCAGTGGACAGCGCCCTCTCCATCTGTCTGCTGCCCACGCCCCGGGATGTTGCCCGCTCAGCCCCCCGGTTGCACGCGTGCTGCTGCATGCTGGGCTTTTTCCGTTGGGATGTGTACACAAAACCAGGATTCCGCATGGAGCCGATCTTTCTCTGCCCCTCCCAAAATTGTTTTTGCCACACTTTCTACAACTTCCAATTTCTCCAGATGTATCTCGGATCGGCCCGCTTCCCCCGTTTGCACGCTGCCGCCTTGATCAGAGCCACCACCCCGGTTCACGGAGGTGGCTGTTACGGCCCCGCGGGTCACCCTGTCAAGCTGTCTTTCTCACTTGACAGCCAGAGCGGAAACGCACGCTGGCTCATGTGATGCCCTGCGTGGAATCTTTAGACAGCATCCTTTCCTCTTAAGAGTTGTCGAAATTCCTATTTGTGAGTTAAAAGCCCTCCCTGCCACTGTGTACCTTGACTCTCACTGTCTTCAAAGCCTCCGGTCCCCAAAGCCTCAGTCCTGCAGCCACGCCTGACTGCGGGTCTGGTCCTCTCCGTCTGCATCCCCTGTCAGACTTGCCCGTACCCGATGCACCTGCTGGCTCCCCCTGGCCTTTCAAGCTTCAGCCTGGCTGTCCTTTTCCCTGAAAGCCCTCCTCACTGGCCTTTGCTGCCCCGCTCAGCCCTCCTGCTGCTTGTCCTCAGGGTGGGGACCCCGGGAGGGATGAGCTATCTTGTATGGTCCTTGTCTACAGGACCTACCTACGCCTGGCCCATAAGGCTGATGTATTTCACATTCAAAAGGAGCCTTTCTTATCCTGTCACCTGTGGCTTAGTGGCCTTAAGCGGACTTAAGTGATCAGTTGACACAGCGGGGGTCTCTCCCATCCCCCCCCACATCCCCCACTGTGGTATCTGATGGAGTCAGCTCCTCTCCTGGCACAGGCAGGAAAACCTTAACATCTCTCTGGGCCCTGAATCTTCCTGATGCACTTTGGACATTGAAGTTCACATTCCTTGAGGTCGCAGCCATTCGGGTCACCTTTATGCATGATGATGTGTCTACTAGAAAAGGTGGACAGCAGTGTGACACTTAG
>NW_006443292.1:3480238-3486940 GCF_000325575.1 Pteropus alecto | reverse complement strand
GTATTTTGACTCGGAGGCTTGATCTCATTCAAACATCCATGAACTGGTTCTATCCTTCAGAAATTATCTGGGATAAATGTGTCTGCATTTTAAAACATCGTGTGGCTAAGCGGTCCCTTTCCATCATTTTGTTCCTTTGTGAAGATTTAGAATTTTCTATCTTCTCTTCCGGCAAAGCACTTTAGTATCATATGCTTTTTCAAATGGTTTCACTGAGGTAAATAAAGATTGTTAAAAAAAAAAAATTACTGGCGAGAACGAAAACAAACGTGTTTTTTTAAAAAAACCCTAGAAAGAATTTAATAAATGCAAGAACTCCGGAGAGGAAGACAGTTACAGGCTGATATATCTGATTTTTTTTTTTCTAGTTCCCCAAAATGAAGAGAATGAGCTTTTAATACAGCGCCAGCTTTTTTATGTATCCGTGACCCCGAACCAATCATTTTAGCGGTCGATGTGGGACAGACACGTCGTTTGCTTTTCCAGCAGTTCAGATAGGCTTTTGTTTTTATTGTTGCTCATTGTAAGAATTCCGATGAATAGAAAGATTTCACGGACCAAACCAATTCGGCCTTTCCCCCTGTATGTTTGTTAGTTTATGGCTTCTCCCATTTTCCATTTTTGAAAGCAGAGATGCCTTTCATCCTGCTGGGGACGCTCCTCATTCGTGGAAGCCAGGCAAGGGCTTTCTTTTCCTTTCTCCCACAGGTCCGTAATTGGAAATTTGGTAACTGTACTAAATTTAAAGTTTTGGCATTTGCGTGGAGCAGCCATCCATCTGCTGGCGAGACACCCTGCCCAGGGCTTTTCAAGAAATCTTTTAATGGTCCTGAATACTACTAATATTTATATACATCGCCGTGAGACAAAATTTACTTCAGGCTTCTGGGGCTGGCTCCAGGACTCACTAATCCCGGACTTCCGTGTATTCTCCTGCCTTCCAGAATCCTCTCGAGATGATGCTCAGCCAGGGGCACACTGGCTTCCATCCGTGCAGCAGCTTCTGATTTACAGAGCTTGTCCTTTAGGAAACAAGTCACCTCTCCTTTTGAGCTTCTGTAAAGACCACGATTTTTCCTAATTTAAGCTTTACCGAAATCCCTTCCGAAGTAGCTTCCGTCACAGAAACAAAACCCTCGTTTCTCGGCTTATCGATAGCTCCGAAGATGTGTCAGTTGGGGATTAATCCTGTTGCGTAAAACAAATAGGCATTAAACAAGATAAAATTTCCTTTCTCCCTCACGTGAAGAAGTCTAGAGGTAAGCCGTGCGGGGTTAGCTTACTGTCACGGTCAACCGAGTTCCTTTGATCTCACTGTGCCATTCTTATGGGCCACCTCATGGTCCAAGACGGCTGCTCGAACTTCATGTATCACTCCGGCATTCCAGCCGACGAGGAGGAAGACGAGCCTATCTCCTCTGTTTTTAGGAGTCTTCTAGGAACTTTTGTACCCCCAAAGTGGGCTTATATTTCACTGGCTGGAACTTATGCCACTTCTGACTCCAAGAGAGGCTGGGAGATGTAGTGTTAGCTGGATGGCAAAGTGCATAACTAAAACGCTAGATAAGAAGAGTAAATAATGGAAGGCAACCTGTCGTCTCTGCCAAAAGATGATTTCAAAGGAGAAAGTTGCACAATTATTTTAAGCTTGTCGGTATCGTGAGAATTTGTCCCTTTTCTTCAGAGGTGACAGTATTCGTTTGAGTGTCCCAAGTTTTGATATGTTTTTATTTATTTTTATTTATTTTAATTTTTCGATTACAGTTGGCATATAATATTATATTAGTTTCAGGTATACAACATAGCGATTAGATATTTATATATCTTACAAAGTTTTCACCCCAATAAGTCTGGTACCTAGGTATACAACATAGTGATTAGATATTTATATACCTGACAAAAGTTTTCACCCCAATAAGTCTGGTACCCAACTGACGCCGTACATAGTTATGACAATATTATCGGCTATTTTCCCTGTGCTGTACTTTACATCCCCATGACTATTTTTATTTCTAGCAGTTTGTACTTCTGTTTTAAATTCACCTGTTTTGCCGTGAAACGGGAACTCTTGGACGCAGCTAGTGTGTGTGCAAATTAGTACCGACTTTCCAGAGGACAGTGTGACTCAGCAAAGTCAGTTCTGGAAATTAGTTCTTATGAAATAATTACGGATTCTCATGAAGATTGCAGGGCTCGCTGTATTAATAAAATGTTGGGAACAAATGCGACATCTAATAGGAGACCGATGATAACTTGTTACACACTATACTCTGGGATTCAACGTCGCTGTTAAATGATTGAGGAATTCACCATATACTATGCCAAAAAGGGCTTTTAAAATGGCATAATCCTTTTTAAATGGATATTTATATTTATACGTACATGCCCCCGTGTAAGAAAGGATCTGGGAGAATCCACATCGAAGTTATCGATAAGGGACACGTGGACTAGATGTTCTATATATATAGATATATATTTTCGTCTTATCTGTGATCTTTTATTTTTTTCGAGCATGTGTTTTTATCATAAGAAAAACAGGATCTTCACTAAATAACCCACTTCAGAGTCCATCATATACATGTTTAAATAATTTTGTTTTCCAACTCAAGGAAAAAGTAGGAAGTGTATCAAATACGAATCAGATTTCCTGTTTTGTCGATTTATATTTTATTTGCGAGCGAAGCTAACGGCTCCACAGAGTGTGATCATTACAGCACAGTTATGGAAATAAATACCAGCTCATCTCTTTGGGGTGTGAACTGTGGGTCTCTTGTTTTAGACACCTCTTTCACTCAACTTTACCACGGGGGGGCTCACAGGAGGTGGTCCGTGATATCCTGTGGTCCCCCGGGCTCAGGAACTCTACCCACCCACCTGCTTTCTTGTATTTGGAAATAACCATCGCACGTGAGGTCTTCTCAGTGATGGAAGTTGAGGATGCGTGAATAAGTTAGTATCGTCCATTAGGTAGGCCAAGAACTTTTCTAAAGCCATTTTATAAACCCGAATGTCATCATCTTTACTATATTCTAGTTTAGTCATTTTTCACATAATTAAGCAGTTGTGCACACTACGGCTTTTTAAGATATTCCGGAAGGAGCGCCTTCAAAATGCAGGGCGAGTGGAACATCAGGCCTTTAAAAGCACTAGCAAGCCGTCTTGCCGGCGTAGGGCTGCCTGCTGCATGCTGAGTGCGCCGGGCTGGCCTGCGTCGCCGTGTTAGAGGTGAGAAAAGAGAGGGTCAAGGTCATAGGAGCTAATGATTGACTCATCGGAGACCCAACAGCCAGTGACTAGGAAAGGCGGGACTTTTCACCCTGCGCTCCTGACTCGAAATGCAGAGTCCCCGCCCCCTGCGTCGATGAAGCCCAGTGCGGCCTGCGATGCCACCGGCCTGTGACGCGGCCACCGCACGCCTGACGCGGGCCGCAGAGCCCGGCGGTTTTCGGGTTGGGGATTCCACGTGCGGTCCATCGCTTTGGTCCATGGGGCGATCGGGCGCGGGCGGTCGGGAGGGACCGAGGCGGCCATCCAGCACCCCGCAGCCGGTCTCACCGCCCTGTCCCCTCTGCCCCACAGCGTGCCCGAGCGCGTGCGGGAAGCGGGCGTGCACGGAGGACCACGAGTGCTGCCACCCCGAGTGCCTGGGCGGCTGCAGCGCGCCCGACGACGACGCGGCCTGCGTGGCCTGTCGCCACTACTACTTCGCCGGCGTGTGCGTGCCCAGCTGCCCGCCCAGCACCTACCGCTTCGAGGGCTGGCGCTGCGTGGACCGCGACTTCTGCGCCAACATCCCCAACGCCGAGAGCAGCGACACCGAGGGCTTCGTCATCCACGACGGCGAGTGCATGCAGGAGTGCCCCTCGGGCTTCATCCGCAACGGCAGCCAGAGGTCAGTGGCCGGCCTGGGGGCGCGCGGCCCCTCGGGGGGCTCGGGGTGGGCTCTGCCACTCGTTCCATCAGAGTGGGACCGCGGGGAGGCCAAGGGAGGTGGCCTTACTTACGTTTTTTAAATCAGATTCTAGGAGCAATTGGCAAGTTTTGTCCAAACATCCCCCCCCCCCGCCCCACCCCCATTAATGTTTTGATTTGGAAGAAATTCAGTACCTGACTTGCTGGCTCAGGTACCCAAGGTCCCCGTGTCCCTGAGCACTGGCCAGGCTGCCATCCCAGCGGGGCAGACTCTAGATGTAGGTAGGTTTTCCCACGCCCCACAGCATGGGCGCACTGAGGGCTTTGGGAGGAAGGAGGAAGGTGGGTCAAGTCCGCCCGCATCCTCCAGGCGGCCAGGGCCTCTAAACGCCGCTTCAGCACAAGCCGGCGTCCTGTGCCCGCGCTGGCCACTCCTAAGAGTACTGCCTAGCGGAGAAGAACCTACGCGGCCCATCGGCAACTCTCCGTCACCCCCTCCACGTTCACCCTCCCTGCGTTTCCCTCCGCGACCCGCATTTTTCTTCCTAAATACCGAGACTTCACTTGGAAAGCAAAGAGGTCCCTATGCGACACGCATCCCTCCTTCTGGACTTCTGTACAATTGTCACTGGTTTGTCTTTTTTTTTTTTTTAAATGCAATGCTAGCATTGTTACAACATATAGGATTAGAACCCCAGAAGCCTAGAGGTTTGGGGGTTGCTACTCCCTGCTCTGGAGCACAACAGAGAACGTGTAGTTTGAAGGGTTAGTTCCATTGTGACAGGCCAACAGCCTTGGTCACATTCGACACTGGGGGAGCCTGACGTTGCTGGGTTCTCCAGAACTGTTCTACAAATATCAAATACCATCAGAAAAGTGAACGTTAATGTCGGATATGATGTGTGACTTGCCTACTTTTACTGCAGAGTGTGGAATGTTTGGAGGTGTTCCTCAGCCGGTACTTAACTTCAAATCAACGATAACACGTCAGTTCCTGATATTAGACATAGAACAACTTTCTGCGTGCTGTAATTTCTATACACATTATAACAGTAAAATTTATTCCAAATACTTTCAATGATTCCTGTGCCAAGACTCCCGTGACCTGTAAAGAATACATATTCCACCCCGAATAAGTCTACCAGATTTTATTGGCAGCCTTAGAACGTAAAAGAGCATTACCAATGCCCTGAGCAGTGTCTGGAGCCCAGATGAGGCCACAGTCCTGCCTGGTCATGGGGGCAGAGACGGGGCAGCCGGTCAGTGAGCTGGAGCTAACGCCATCTATGTCCCGTGGCTCCATTTTCCTATGATGTAGTGGGCAGAGGTGGGCAGTGCGCATTTCAACAATGCTGCTTCTCCCGCTGAAGGGCATTCCTCAAAGAACTGAGCCATGATTGCCCCTACTCTGTACCTTTTCCATTTTAAAATAAAATGCCATCAAGAAAGAATAACCCCCCTCTCAGCCTTTAAGACCTACTCAGCACTTAGTTTAACATATTTGTTTTTTAATACTGATTATACTTTCTCTGTACCAGAATGGATTCAAGGAAGCTTAATCTGTAAGCATATTGTCAGAATTCTTCCTTAGAAAAACATTTTTAAAGTCTTAGATGATTCCTCGACATTTTCTTCTTTCCAAAACATTTTTAAATTTATTTTTTATTGCTTATTATCTTTAAATGTTTTTTTTTTTCAATCACAATCGGCATGCAGTATCCTAGACTTTTTAGCAAAGGTACTTGATTCAGAAATTGCTATTCGAATAAAATATTGGGAGGAGAGGGGATTAAATATATAGTTACCATATGACCTAGAAGTTACAGCCCTGGATTTAAGGAAAACATACATCCACACAGAAACAAACACATACGTAGTTGTTCATAGCAGCTTTATTTATAACAGGCAAAAACTGGAAACCACTAGAGTTTTTGCCCCACGGTAGATAAACGGTTAAGCAAACTGTAGCACATCCACGCCAGGGAATATTACTCGACAATGAAAAATAACAGCCTTTTGAAATACACGACAAGTCGCATGCATCTCCAGAACGTAAAGCTAATCTAAAAAGGTCACATGCTAGATAATTCCACGTACATAACATTCTCCAAATGACAGAGGCGTAGGACAGTCATGGTGAGTTAGGGATAGAGACGATCTTCGTGGACTGGTTCAGTGTCTTGATTGTACCCGTGTTCATTTCCCGGTTTCAATATCATATCATCATTATGTGAGATGTAACCGTTGAGGGAAACTGGGTGATGCAGGAAGCTTCTGTACTCTTTGCCCCTTTATGTGAATCTATAATTATTTCAAAAGAACGTTTTCTAAATGGCGCAAGGGGGCAGTATTCGGTTTGTAAGTTAGAAGCCATCAAAGACTGACAAATAGTGCCAAAGGGAAGTTACTACCTGGGCCAGAAGTGAGGATCCTGAGTGTGACGTCGGCCCAGTTCGTGCCTCCCACTGTCACGATGTAAAATAGGAAAAATTTTTTTGACCCATTCGAAACACAATGCTGCATCTCTGCCTTAGATGTACAGTCAAGTTCCAGGGGTGGAAAAGGACTTTTAGTGGAAAGAGCTAAAACGTACAGGTTTTTTTTTTTGTTTTGTTTTTGTTTTTGTTTTTTACGTGTTTTTACATATCTTCATAAGATTTAAAAGATCATTCGAGAACAATAATATAAAGATAACGGCTCTCCAGCGCCCCATCCTGTTATTTACACACCCCCTCGTGTCGTGTCATTTATTTTGTTTGGAGATCAACCCAAATTTTGAGCCACGCTCTG
>NW_006443292.1:3471540-3480224 GCF_000325575.1 Pteropus alecto | reverse complement strand
ATGAGCACTTTGCTCACTATTTCCTAAATGCTAGTAGGTGAGCAGGGAAAGCGCCAGCCTTAGGCCCTCATTCCCGACGCTTGGCGCTTTGTCGCATGTTCAAGAGAGCGTTTGAGATAGGACAGCCCATTCCAAGGGAATGGAACGCCCCTGCTTTTACTGTGTATGCAGCAAAAACAACATTTGGATCAATTTACAAGTTTCTGCGAAACATCGTCAAGAAATAACGTCACTGAGGCTTTAGCAAGAAAATAACAGATCTGCGCCGTACCCTATGCCTTTCGGATGCCTGCCTGGGCTTCGCCAGGATGCTGGCCACGGGAGCGAGACTCCTGTCAGAGGCAGAGACACTGCTGTCTTTTCTCTGCCGCGTGCAGCCTCCCAGGGTGTGCCAGGCAGGAGCCACGACGCCGGAGAGCCCTTCCTTTCTGCGAGGCTGTTTCTCCCACGTGGGACCAGCTGGCTCCCCGGTTGACGGCCTATGATACGCACGTGCTTCAAGGATGCATCACGAATTTCATCTAGAAACAAGCAGGCCCTTTCTCCTTTTTCGTTGGCAGTCTGAGTGGCTGTTCCTGGGTGGGCTTGGGGACGCATTATGGTGTGACCACTTGAATGCTTCAAAATGGTTGGTTTTTATAAACGTGTACTCAAAAAAAAAAAAAAAAAAAAAAAACAGCTAGAAAAAAAACATGCTTATGATTTTTTTCAACGCAAGGAGACGCTCTGACCTTTCTGTCCGTGGTCGGTTCTTTATCTTCGACAGCATGTACTGCATCCCTTGCGAAGGACCTTGCCCCAAAGTCTGCGAGGAAGAAAAGAAAACGAAGACCATTGATTCGGTTACTTCTGCTCAGATGCTCCAAGGATGCACCATATTCAAGGGCAATTTGCTCATTAATATTCGACGAGGCAGTAAGTATTCCATCCCCCCGGAAAACGTGGCTGGATCTCCTGGTTTTCTTTCATTGATGCTTTTTCTATTCATCTATGACTCACAAGTAAACTAGAGGCCCAGAAAAACAATGTGGTGTGTCAGCCTCGTGCTCGATGCCTCTCCATTGAGTTTCCCTCTAAGATAAAAGCAAACAAACAAACAAACAGAAAGGCAGTCTGCTGTGAGCCACTGGCTCAGCGTTGATTCCTGTAAAGGGTCATCTGTCATCTCTCTGTGAGTCGCCTCTTACGTAGGAGAGGCACGTCTCGACACACACAGACCCCAGAGGAGACGATGGATCAGGGGTATGACTCAGCCGTCTCCAGTGGGAGCCAGATCCACACAGCTTTAAGTCCAAAGACTTTTGGTTACTTAGCTCTTTTGAGGAGCCTGAGCAAAGGGAATATTTAATGCTATCACTTTAAAATTTCATGAAGTCCAAAAGAGTAGTCGATCTCTGAATTTGCTTCTGAGAGCCAAAAAGATTTAAGCGTGTGTCATCATGTATTTAAAGTTTCAGGCTCATCCCCGTGGGACGGCGACCGTCATTTGCGGTGGCCATGGCGCTCCTAGTGATGGCATTTGTGCAGAGCAGTTCCCACGGACTTATTCTGTGATATTTTCACTTCCGATCTTTAATGGACAAGGGTCCATTCTAATAATGGCCCTATAAATTCTCCACACCAGGACCTCTTGGTCAAGGTGCTGATGGTTTCATAAGCCAGAATAAACACAGTAAGAAGACCTTGAGGTTGAAAGGAATTTTTTTTCGACGTCCTTTTGAATAGAAATTGTTTTTTACAGTGTGAGGGAGAAAGATGTGATTTGTTTATTCCATGAATTTACTTTTTCTTAACTACAATTCGTCGAAGGAGCGAGCTATATTCTTACAATTTAGAGATGGCGGGAACAAATTTTGCTTAGCGCTTTTGAATTTTTCGATATCGCTCGTTTTTCACGTTTTTCAGCCCTTCAGCTAGAATTTTCTGACCCTCCTGGTACTTCTCCAATTTTGTTCTTTTTGCTCGTACTGGATCTCTTCATTTTTAAAAAGAGATCGGAAAGGTCAGTCTCCAGCCCAAGTTAAAGGCATGCAGCCTTCTCCACATTTAACGTTCTAGATCTTTCCCTCAAAACACCCACTTTAGACAAGCTCTAGTCTTTACAATTTGAGTTTCTCCTTAATTTCTCTTAGAAAAACATTACACAGCACATTAAAGGTAGAGCTTTACCCTCCAGGGCAGTGTCCTTAATTTTATTTCTATCAATTCAAAGCAAAATAAAACCTTTTATTAAATAAATCTTCACAAATCATACTCGGTAAAATCTCATTAGTCAAACCACACCCGTTTCATTATGCTGTTTTTTGTTATATATTTTGGCGTAAGTTGAACACAAGTTTTTTTCTTGTTTTTTTTTTTTTTTTTTTTTTTACAATGAGAAAAAGATAGGCTAAACAAAAATGAAAGGAACACACTGTTTATATAATGTCACTTTTCCATACGCATCGGCAACCATTTCCCCAGCTACTTTCTAGTTATGAAAAGAATACACAGAAAACTTACAAATGCAGAAATGGATTTTCAGAAACCACCTGCAGATAGCCAGTCTCGACGTATTAGTGTGTTTCCTTCCAGTCTTGGTAATGTGGAATCTTTAAATACAGACAGAACCCGTGTCTTAGGATCGAGAGCTGCCTCAGGAGCACCCCTAACGAGGCCGGGGAACCCCGTTTACTCAGCGGCACCCCCACACGAAGAGACAGACATACTATCTGTCGACAGTATGTTGAACGACGTTCCCTCGCCTTGCTGGCCTCAGCTGATTGACAGTCTGGAATTTATGATTTTACATTCTTTCGATCAGCCCGGGAGCTGTGGTACCCAGCCATCTAGAAACTGGCCTTCCCCTGCCTCGGGGCCCTGTCCTGGGAGAGGTTGTTGAGAGTCGAGGCGAGGGAAGCAGTTATTTTATTTTATTTTATTTTATTTTGTTTTGTTTTAATTTAATTTAATTTTTTTATTTTATTTTATTTTTTATTTACTTTATTTTATTTTGTTTTATTTTACTTTGTTTTATTTTATTATTTCCATTTATTTTTATTTATTTTATTTTATTTATTTTATTTCGTTTTATTTTATTTCGTTTTATTTTATTATTAGTTTCAAACATGCATTACGTTGGTTAGACACTTACAGAGTTTATTAGGGAAGCGGTTTTTGACCATCACAATAAGACCTCCCACGGACTCTCTCTCCACACGTGGTAATGAGAAACCAAGTGTGTCACCCTCACGCTCAGCGACCTCACAGTCACATGGTCCCCTCTTCCTGTAGATAACATTGCCTCGGAGCTGGAGAACTTCATGGGGCTTATTGAGGTGGTGACGGGCTACGTGAAGATCCGTCATTCCCACGCCTTGGTGTCCTTGTCCTTCCTGAAAAACCTTCGCCAGATCTTAGGAGAGGAGCAGCTGGAGGGGTGAGTGCTCTGACTTTCCCGAACTGTCATTCTGCTATTACAGAATAAGTAGCGTGCTTTCAAAACTCTGCATTACTAAGGTAAGAACGCTTTCTTGTTAAAAAGTAAGGAAGAAGCAACCTGAGTGACAGGCCACCTCCTCCAGTGGGAGGAGTGTCATCGTGACTCCCCATGCTTGGGATGTTGCTGGTTTGGAAAACTGTCGTGACCCATCGGTCAAGGGCTGCGTGCCCCACTGTGGCCAGAGAAACAGCGGACGGCGATGCCAGGAGGTCCTTTCCCGCCAGGAGTGACAGGGATGGGTCTGAAGGGCTCACCTCTCCGTGACATCACCGTTTACATAGCCTTATCTCTCCAAAAAACAAAAAACAAAAAACATGCCGTCTTTCAAAATATATGGGAACATGAGAGATTTGGAGAAGTACGGACAGTACGTTTTGTCATAAAGAAATCTTGATTCACAAAATTGTTTTTATTGATTAGCCTGTAGGATTTACGCCATCGATAGGATTTTTGCCTTCTGCAGAGAGGTGCTTTGTGAGAGGGGTTTTAAAATAGCCAGAGGATAAAATAAAAGCCGGTGTTTATTGCATCCGGTTTCTTTCCAGCAGTTCGTCCGTCCGTGTGCACCTTTGCATATCGACTGACCTGCTCACGCTCCTCCTTTTATATGCAGCTCCTGCCAGGCTTTATGCTAACGCTTCGAAATAAACGGAAACATCCATCAGTGAGTGACTTCCCTCTAAAGAAAATCTGGGGAGATGATTCAGGAAGGAAAGAGGTGGGAGGGTCATGGGAAAGCGTCCCCTTGTCGATTTATCTGACCTGCCCAGATACAGCGACGGCATAAGGCCTTCTTCACGGCCTCCCTGCTTTTCCCAGACTCACTCTCGGTCGGTCTTAAATTCTTCAGATTCCATCACGAGAGGGCCTCTCTTCATTCCATCCCTGAAAAGCACACGATCCTCCCCAGCGGGAATGCTGATTCTTTAGTAAAACATCTTTCTCTTTGCACATCCAAAGAGGCTGCCACCATGCCCGGTCCCCAGCGCGTCCCAGGTCACGTAGATGGCAAGCCGACGCTCTGCCATTTTGCTGCTGTGGTTTTGTTGGTTGGCTCCTTCTCAGCCCCGAGTCCTTGGTGTCAGCGAGCATGTTTTCTTAGGCAGATTGGGACCTGCAAGGTCTCCTGCTGCTTAAGGTGACATTCCTGCCGTCCCCCCCATTCCCACCCTCCAGGCTGAGCTCATGGTGGACATAGAGGGAAAAACCAAGAGGAGAGTTTAATTCATTTTTATTAGGAATTATTATTACACGACGTGATTACCTTTCAGCTGTGTGTTAACTAAAAGTATTATGCACTAAAACGTGGCTGAAAACGAAAGCCCGACTTTTATTTGCAAGACTGTGTATGTATGACTCACTCTCTGAAACTTGCATAAAACCTCAAGTCCCGGTGGTGTCTAATTAAGGATGAGTGCCATTGCTCAGGCGTTTGAGACGCTTCCGAGCTCAGATAAGCTTCAGGCCCCTTAGCGTTTGAGTTGGATTTTTCAACCTGCTGCTGATCCACGGCCCTTGCAGCCTACGGATGCCGAGCTTCCAGCCTCCTGAGCCTGTGCGCTGCGTGCTAGAGGGTCTCTCTTTAGCGGGGGACCTTGAGGATCATGCCTCTCTTGATGCGAGTTGGTTCTTGATCTGCCTTCCACATCCGTGACTAAGCAGGTACGTAGATCCTGCTTACCTGTGATGAACACCCCATCGCCAGGTCCGTATTGGCCTGGGCAGTAGCGACGACTCATTTTTTTTTTTTTTATTTCTCCTTTTCAGACGTAGGAAGACAGTTAGGTCCAGCCCCCTCCTCTGAAAGGAGGGAAGAGTCAGACAGAGGAAGAGGAGAAAGGAATGTGATGAATAGTTAAGTACGAAGCAGAACTTGCGTGAGGCTCAGCGGGGGACGAAAGGCATATGCCAAGGGCGCGAAGAGTCGGCTCTCTTATTCGGGAGACCAGACACGCCCCTAGAGGACGTGGCATTTGAGGGGGGCCTTGCAGGGTTTCCAGAGACATTCAGAAAACGGAAGATGAAGGAGGGCCGTTCAGGACGGGGAGGCAGGCGCCAAGGTAACGAGTTGGGGCATCCTAGGACCTGTCTGGCAAATGATGCTGGAGAGGCGGGTGTATCAGGATTAGTAAGGCGTTCTGCACCCAGGTGTGGCGGTTTTAATTCAGGTGGGCAGCGGAACGGAGTCAAGGCTTTTGACTGAGGGGAGTGTCAGCGGAGCTGTCTGGAAATTTAATTTCTGGACATTTCATTTCTGTGTGCTTCTGCTTTAAGCCAAAGGACTTTTGTCCCAGTGGTTCCCAAATTTTTCTACACAGCAGAGTCATCTTTTGATGCTATCAGGCTTTTACAGAATTCTGATACCCAAGTCGCACTCCATCCCAATTCAGTCAAAGTGTGTAGGGGCGGGATCCAGACTTCAGCGTCTCTCTATATCCTGTGACTTGTGTTCTCATGCGCATGTCCCCAAACCACTCTGATTTTTTTTTCCTCAATATTTTCTTGTCACACTAGTGCCTTAAAGTACTTCTTTTCTCGAACCGCTCACAGCCAACGAGAACATAAGTAAGCTCAATCGGAACAGAGTTCTGTAGCTTTTTGTTTTGATGGAGAGCAGACAGATTCACAGCATAGAGATCCTTCGTGCCCGACAGCCTGGGCGTTCCATACTGGAACTCGTCCGCCTCCAGAAGTCTCCTGAGCAGCCCAGGCTACTGAGTCAAGTTCAAAACACGAAATTCAAAGCACTTTCCCTGGAGTAGAACTCTTAGTCCACACTCCAAGCGAGCTGGTTTTAGAATTCGATTTGCAGGCTGGCAACGGATACGCGCAGAATCACATGAAAATAGGTAGCAGAGTGGTGGGCAGTGGGGAAAGAGGCCCAGACAGCATCAGGCGGCATCGCTTTGCCCATAAAAACGCGGACGGCCAGGGTTTCCTCGAGGACATCGCTCACTCTGTTTCGAGAGTCATACCTCAGACAGGGAGACAGTAGGAGAGAGCATTTGAGATCCAGCTTCCCCAAGTGTCATCCGTTTGGCTCAAATGACCTCTTATTTAAAAAATAAAGACAGTCGAGGGTTTTCCCGCTATTTAAGAAAGACACAGATTTTGTCATGCACACGTACAAGACGACGATTAGGAAATCACATTTCCTGAGTAACTGACTTAAGAGCCATTTCCTTTAGGAAACAATTAAAATCTAAGTGTGCGCGTCTCAGAGCTTCACGGATACGTCTCCTCTGCCTTTTACCGTCTCTGAATTCTCATCTCATCACGGGAGGATTTGGAGGGAGCCAGGCCTCAGGGCTGGGGCTGAAAACAGGAGCGGTATTGACAGGCAGCCCGAGAATGGCTTGATTATTATTTTGACAGGAGGTTTACTTTTATTTTCCTGTTGCTTCCATGGGCTCCGTAATGCCTGGATTTTATTGATATCGGTATCCTGGCTTCTGGCCCTCTTCAGGGTTGTAAGAAATGTTTGTATTTACAGTAAAAAGATAATCTTGCTTTTCAAAGTGATTAGTCGCATACACAGAATTTCCATGCGCCTGCCACTCATCTGTCAAATTCCTGATTTGTAATTCATGCTTCCTCCCATGGGGAGAGGCGTGTTTTGTTCAGAAGGTATTTTCGGCGCTGATCTGCTCCCTGCCAATGAAATTAGTTTACTAAAAAGAAGCCTCATCCTGGGGCGAGTTGGCAGTTTGACCTGGTTAATTGGCCCTCGCTTGCGGCCCGGAGGTTTCTGTGCCAGTAAGGAGATTTTTTTTTTTTTTTTCTCCCGTGTGGCCAACTCAGGAATCCGGGCAGCTGACACTGCAGAGTGTCCCTTCAGAGCTGCAAATATTCTGTGGGCAAGAACAGGCCTAAAATAGGAGGCATCTGTTTCCCACCTGTAAAATCCTCCTTCAGTTGTGTGACTGTAACGAGGCCCCTGCCTTCCGGCCTCACCCACATCCCCCAGCACATGCATGGATGGGGCCCGGGGCTCGTGGAGGGGTGGGCTTCCGGCTGGTGGGGCAGACTCCGCCTCAGCTCTGTGACTTCTCCTGGGCGTTAGAGTCCTGCACTCTTAAAACTAACGGAGAGCTCAGACAACACCTGTTCACATGCCTCGTGGTCCTGTCTGTGAGTCAACGGGGCTATGGAAAGCATTAAGTGACCCACCCGTGGCGTGCAGCTCATTCGTGACATTCTGGTCCTGGATCCCTGTCTCTGAACTCCCTGAGGGCGAGTTCCCAAGGAGATGTCACACACGTGCCTGGCGGCGTCGTAACCATAACTTAGGCTTTGCTGTAAATGAACGACTCCGGCTGAGGACTGATCAGGCGTGCAGAGGTCCTGGTATGTGGGTAGGGGAAGACCAGCCGCCGGGCACAGAGAGGTGCCCAATGGCCACAGCCCCCAGGGCGGGGTGGGGCGGGGCTTGGGGCTCCTGTCCTGGCTTCGCAGAGAGGGCGGGATCCTTTCTTCTCCGCCCTTTGCGTGTTGGATCTGGGGGTGCATATTAGACGTAGCTCAGAGTGCCGTGCTGATTCCTAGATTCCTTCCAGAAGGAAGCTGAGGCAGGGGAGCAGCAGGACGGGGGAGGCAAGGAGTCAGGGTCCGTGGGAGCACACCCTTCAGCACGGGGGACTCGGACGGGCAACGTGGCCCGGCCTGCCTGGTCCCCGAGCCGTAGCTGTCTGCACCCTCTCCTCCCCGGGCGTGACTTCTTTCCGAGATGGCTGTAGCTGATTCTGGCTGTCCCCACATCTTGCCTTTAGTAAACAGCTAGGTCTGCTGCTTCCGTGTGTACTCACGAGGGCAGGACCCACCTCTGACTTGGTCGGCTTTGACCTCCAGCCCCTTGCTGGTGCTCGGCCTCTGTGAGACCAGCGTGTTCCCAGGCAGGATCTCAGGACCAACGGTGTCATCATCACCAGGGTGCGCTGGTCAGCTCTGGATTCTTGGCCCACCCAGATCTGCTCATCAGCGCTGTGCTCTTGTCAGACACTGAGTCGCCATTGCCTGGATGGGTGGCCCAGGGACACTGTCCATCGTGGTCCAGTCCTCCTCCCCCATCTTCTGCAGAGATTGGAGCTGGGGCTTTTCATGGTGGGGTGCACCTGGGGGAGGAAACAGGTCCGCCCCGAGTCTGTCTCCGTGTCTCATTCTCTCTCCTACACTGCGGACGGCGTGGGTGGACTTCGTCCCCGAG
>NW_006443292.1:3469662-3471501 GCF_000325575.1 Pteropus alecto | reverse complement strand
CGTCCTCCCATGGACGGGCTGCCGGCACATCAGACATCCTCTGTGCTGGAGAAGCCGCCAAAGCCGTGTCTGGGGGTGATCCGCGTGGCACCCTCGCTGCGAGGAGCATTCTTTGTTGGTGACAGAGGTCATGAAACAAGCGTCTTGTCGATTTCAGTACGCCGTCGCCGACGGCGACGCTCTCTCATATACCGTTCATAACTATATCTCTTGCGGGCGAAGGCGATGGATCCTGGAGCCCCGTGGCACAGGGGACGCGTGGGTGGGTGGCCAGCAGGCTGGGCTGGACGGTGGACAGAGCGGGGCAGGGGCGTTGACGTGGCGTTTGTGCTTCTAGGAATTACTCCTTCTACGTCCTCGACAACCAGAACCTGCAGCAGCTGTGGGACTGGGACCACCGGAACCTCACCATCAAGGCCGGGAAAATGTACTTCGCCTTCAACCCCAAACTCTGTGTCTCCGAAATTTACCGCATGGAGGAGGTGACGGGGACCAAAGGGCGCCAGAGCAAAGGGGACATAAACACCAGGAACAACGGAGAGAGAGCCTCCTGTGAGTGGACCCGACGGCCATGATAAAGCGACACCCCCCCACCTTTGATCTAGAACTCTCCTCCCTTCATTTGGGACAGCGGTCCTCACCCTTAGTGGCACCAGGGACCAATGCTCCTGTGAGCACCTAACGGCTGAGGGTCTGAGGCGGAGCTGAGGCGGTGATGCTGGCGCTGGGGGGGCGGCTGCACATACGGGTGGAGCTTCGCCCCCTCGCCCGCCGCTCACCTCCTGCTGTGCGGCCTGGTTCCTAACAGGCTGCTGACCGACACTGGTCCACAGCCCGGGGTTTGGGGACCTCTGATTTGGGGGAACAGGAAGCCTCCTTAACTAGCACTTTGCTTCTATATACATCTGTAGCTTCAGAGTCGATGGTGGGCAGATTCATGACAGATTTATATCAGTAAATTTTCCTTGGCATCTATGCAAGTGTGCTAAACATTTGTGAATAGGTTCTTCCTCCGATTTTGAAAACGTGCTTACAGAACACGCGGAGTTAATGTCTTTCTATGCACAGGCAGACGCTTAGATTATTTTTCAAGCAGAGCTGGCCCTCTCTAGCACTGGCGGGCAGTGACCTCGGCCCTCGCTTGCCCACAGAGTGTAGGGGTGGCCCAGGGGCAGGGGGCCTCAGCTACGAGGTGCCACGTCCCTGGAGCCAGCCTCCACCCCAATACAAAAAAGATGGCAGCAGCCTGCCTCCCCGAGCTAACACTGCTTTTTAAATTTAAAACAATATAATTATAACCTCCCACCAGCGAGGGCTCGTGTCTAGGATACAACGGTGCGTTTCTCATCTGACCCTGTCTATAAAACCGCTTTTTGAAATACGGTTCCGTTTGGCCGGATAGCATTATAAAAGGAAATTGTCTCTCCACCGTCAGCTTTTCAGAAGAGAAGGGTATTAGGGGAAAAAAAACCAGAGTAATTTGTATGATGGAGGGTGATTAGCGCGAGCACGTGGAGCATCCGTGAAACAACGAGCATTGGACTTTGACGTGTTTTGCCGGTCGGTGTCTGGCCTTCGGTGTAGACACTCAGTTCACTCGGAGAGATTTCGTAAGAGCAGAGCCGCCTGACACGGAGCTGGGGAGCCTGTTCACAGCCAGCACCGTGTCACTCACGCCCCCCGCCAGGGCCCCACACACTCCCTGCCCCGGCCACGGCGGAAGCCGGGGATGAGTTCGGTGACTTCCTCCTCACGCTCGGCCGGTCTGACCTGTCCGATGCAGAATACAGTAGCCGTTTATTGTCCTTTGAAAACAAAACCCGCGTTTCCTCTCAGAAA
>NW_006443292.1:3465524-3469625 GCF_000325575.1 Pteropus alecto | reverse complement strand
GTGTTTTTCCCACCTCCATCCCGCGCCTTGCCCCCCGCAGACTTGTTAGTTTTTAACGGCCGTTAGCCTCTTCCTTTCACCCGCCGAGGAGTCCCTGCATCTTCCAGTCCGATACCAAATGTAGACTAAGGAAAGGTCCCCTCTGCGGCACACCTGGTCTGTCACCTGTCTTTGGTGGTCGCACACAAGCAGACAGATGCCCACAACAGCAGGACAGGTGCCGTCGTATCTAAGGAGAGTCACCGCAGCTTAAAGGTCTACCCTCACCTTCCCTGCCCCCGCGGGAGCCCATGGCTTAGGGGTCAGCGGAAAGATGGGGCCACCTTGCTCGGTCAGGCAGCCCTTCTCTTCCTGCTTAGGAGCCCCTCATGGCTCCGTGTCCCATGCCCCTGTGGGGACAGGACAGTCCCTTGGAGCTTCACATAGTGAAAGGTTGGGCCCTTAGTAGTATCAGAAGCCACCGAGAAGTCCAGAAACGGACTGACTTAGCGTGGGCAGCCAGCTTCGGAGAAGAGAGACACAGAGCAGGGCAGGCGGCTCCGCAGACACCTGGAGGGGAAGGACGTTGCTCCCTGTCCCTCACGGATGTGCGTCTGTGCCCCAGGTGAGAGCGACGCCCTGCACTTCACCTCTACCACGACGTGGAAGAACCGCATCATCATCACGTGGCACCGGTACCGGCCGCCAGACTACAGGGACCTCATCAGCTTCACCGTCTACTACAAGGAAGCGTGAGTGTTGCGTGGTGACGGCAGGGCTCTGGGTGGCCCTCCATGCTTCGTCCTCAGCGCGGCCCCTGCTGTCACATGATCCCCGTCACTGCCGGTGACAGCTGCAGATGGGAAAGTGTTAGCGTCGTCGGTGGGTAGAGGAGTTGGAATAAAATAAATTCAAAGGGTCAAGCTTGATCTTTAGAGACTGAGGTCAATCAACTATAAATTGGATGGAGGGCGTGGTTGACATATCAGGTCAACCCTGCTGCCCACTGACCTTGCAGCAATGCCTCGGGGGCCCTGGGCGTCCCCCTCCCTGTGGGCCCCTCCCAGGTGTGGGCTTCTGCTCCAGGTCGTGAGCCCTCCACGTGAGGGAAGGAGAATGGGAAGCAAAGGGCCTCAGGCCTTTCGTGATTTCTCCCAAGGTCCCCTGGGGCTCACCTTGCGCCCTCAGGTGGCATTTGCCAGCCTAAGTGGCCGGGACTGACTACCCCAGGGGGCAGCTGTCACGCTTCTCCCCAGTCTGCTCCGTCCCTTCCTCACCGAGGTCCCTCAGGTCTGGGCTTCCCCAGAGCTGGAACCAGGGCCCCAGAAAGGGTCCTTGCAATGAAAAAAGCGGGGCCCAGGAAGATCAGGGCTCCTGTACAGGGGGGTCCCTCATGGCCCCCCATCACGGTATGTCGCGTCTGCTTCAGAAGCCCGTGGCCAGCAGCTGTCCAGCCCAGTCGTCTGCTGGGGGTTCCGCCCACCCCGCAGCCACAAATACTCTATTCCCTTCGCTAGTCAGCTGGTAATTTCACCAAAGAGTTGATGCTAGTTTTTGACACAACGTGGAAACGAAATATTTGAATATCGTAAGATACTTAAGTAATCAAAATCGCTTGGGAACAAATTAGATTTTGGAAGCTATATTTTAGAAGCTGTTTTTCTGTAGCGGAGTCATTTGTCTCCAAAAGTTATCCTTTACCGATAGCCGATGTTTGCATGAAATGACTAGGCTGGTTCTTTTCTTAACGTTAAAAAAAATCGCCACAATCAAAGAGAGAAAAATAGTATTTGCAGGTATTACTAAGGGAGCAGCATCTTCATTCCCAATACCCACAGAACTCACTCTTCCTGAGGCAGAGTGTCCCATTCTACAGGGCAGACGTAACCGTGGTGACCCCTGGAGTCCAGTCCCTTAATTTTATTCTGCCATAAAAATCGAATCGATGGTTGTCTTTAGAATCCCCATCACAGAAAAACGTGACGAGGCCCCCGGGAAGAACTTCCGAGGGCGGGGAACTCAGAGCCCTCATAGCTTTACCCGTTGCCTTTCAGACCCTTTAAAAACGTAACGGAATATGACGGGCAGGACGCCTGCGGCTCCAACAGCTGGAACATGGTGGACGTGGACCTCCCTTCCAATAAGGACATCGAGCCCGGCATCCTACTGCACGGGCTGAAGCCCTGGACGCAGTACGCCGTGTACGTCAAGGCCGTGACCCTGACCATGGTGGAGAATGACCACATCCGCGGAGCCAAGAGCGAAATCTTGTACATCCGCACCAACGCCTCAGGTAGCCACGCGCCACGCTCCCGCCCCGTGTCGGCCGTCGTCATGGCCTCGCTCGACTTCAGGGCCTTGTGTGGCCTGTTTCTCCAAATTCGCTCTCTCTGCTTCTCTCTCTCTCTCTAAATCTCTCTCTCTCTGGCTCTCGCTCTCGCTCTCGCTCTCTCTGTTTCTCTCTCTCTCTCTCTAAATCTCTGTTTCTCTCTCTCTCTCTCTCCCCCTTCCTCCCTCCTCCGTCTCTCTCTCTTTCTGCTTGCCTTTAGCATAATAAAGTGACCTTTAATACTTTGAGATCCAAATTCTATCTTGTTAATCATAAAGGTTATGACCCTTCTTTCTTTCCTTTTTTTGCCAAGTATTAGTACTTTTCCTTCCTTCCTTCCTCCCTTCCCTTCCCTTCCCTTCCTTTCCCTTCCCTTCCCTTCCCTCCCTTCCCTTCCCACTTATTCCTATCCCCCCCCCTTCCTCCCTCCCTCTGTCTCTCTCTCTCTCTCTGCTTCTCTCTCTCTCTCAATCTCTGTTTCTCTCTCTCTCTCTCTCTCTCTCTCTCTCGCTCTCTCTTTCCCCCTTCCTCCCTCCCTCCATCTCTCTCTCTCTCTCCCTCACCCACCTTTTTGACTCCCCGCTTTTCATTTCGGCTTCTCGCCACTCGGTATCACAAATTCACAATCGCGGATGTAGGGTCCGCTTTGCCGCCTGCTGGAGTTAACCGACGTAGAGAATGGCAGTCGGAACAACGGAAAAAGCCGGCGTTTGAATCGGCCGTGCGTTCGAAGCCACCCGTTCCCGCCCCGCAAGCTTTGTCCACGTGCGGCTCCGCGATGTTTGTTTTCACAGAGGTCACCTGAGAACAGAGATCGCGCGGGGAAAGGCTGGCGTTTGACGTGAAGACCGTTCGGACGCAAGGCTCGGTTTTCTTGGGGCGTCTCCACGTCGCCTGCTCTCTGCCCATCCGGGCCAAACTCTCGGCCTCCGGTTGGTCCGCGCCGAGTACCGGGCGGCGTGCGTCTCGGGTCCGCTCCGTTGTCTGACACGGCCCCTTTCTCCCTGTTCCAGTTCCTTCCATCCCCCTGGACGTCCTGTCCGCGTCCAATTCCTCTTCCCAGCTGATCGTGAAGTGGAACCCGCCCTCTCTGCCCAACGGCAACCTGAGCTACTACATCGTGAGGTGGCAGCGCCAGCCTCAGGACAGCTACCTGTACCGGCACAATTACTGCTCCAAAGGTAGGAAGGTGGCCGGGTGGGGGGCACCTGTGCCAGCGCGACGCCGGCGTCCGAGCGCGCCCAGCCCCGCGGGACGCCCTTCGTGGGAGAAGCAGCCCCGTTCCTGACGAAAGGCGCCGGTGGCCCTTTGTCCTCGCTCGTGAGTAACGGGGCACTGTCGCTGGCCTCTCTTTCCCGAGCAGACAAAATCCCCATCAGGAAGTATGCCGATGGCACCTTCGACATCGAGGAGGTGACAGAGAACCCCAAGACGGAGGTGTGCGGTGGGGAGAAGGGGCCTTGCTGCGCGTGCCCCAAAACCGAAGCCGAGAAGCAGGCGGAGAAGGAGGAGGCCGAGTACCGCAAAGTCTTCGAGAACTTCCTGCACAATTCCATCTTCGTGCCCAGGTACGTGCCCCTGTCGTTTGAAAGTGTCTCCGGGCTGGTGCCCGCTTGGGCCGGTTCTGCTCCTCTGTGCCCCCTGGGAACTCGTGTGTCCACAGCGTCATGGCAGAAGCGAGCAGCCTCGGGGGGAGCAGCTGAGAAGGTAGCAGTTTGGGGTTCCGTGGGCGTCCATCGCCCTGAGGCAAGAGCCCTCGGGGTTTGTGCTCTTGGGGGCCGTGGATGTGATAG
>NW_006443292.1:3463967-3465136 GCF_000325575.1 Pteropus alecto | reverse complement strand
CAGGGGCTGGAGGGGCGCGGGAACGTGGGAGCACATCCCATAATGAGTATAAGCTTCTGTTGGGGGCGAGGGAAAGTTTTGTTCGTAGCGGTGAGGGTCGTGAAACCTTCTGAGTGTAATCAGTGCTACCGAACCGAACACCTTATAAAGTGGTTTAAAAGGCAACATTCTCTTACTTTTTTTTAAAAAAATTATACTTGACCACAATAAAAAATAGTAAAACAAATGGAAAAAGTAAAAGTGGGGGAGAGTTCAGAAGGGGAACCCTGTGATGCGTGGGAAACGGGACGGAAGTGATGGCCCGTGGCTCCTTTCTCTTCGGGGCGGATTGTAGAGTGAAGTTTAGGGGTGACCTTGGCCTGGAGTCTGAGCGGAAGAGCTGGATTTAGAGCAGCATGGCACCTACGAGCCAATGGTGCCCTGATCCCCACAACGCTCGGCTGCCTGCCCGGCCCGCGAGTTCTCACCGTGGTCGCCCTTTGTCCTGCTCCCGACCCCCTATCCTCTAACTATCTATCGATCTTTCTATCAAAAATCTTACCATTACCTATCTGTCCATCCATTCATCCATCCATCCATCCATCCATCCATCTATCCATTCACGCATCACCTATCCATTCATTGTCCATCCATCCATTCATTATCCATCCATCCATCCATTCATCATCCATCATCCATCTATCCATCCATCCATCTATCCATCATCCATCTATACATCATCCATCTATCCATCTACCCATCCACCGCCCATCCACCCATCCACCCATCCATCCTCCATCCATCCATCCATCCATCCATCCACCACCCATCCAACCATCCATCCATCTATCCATCTATCCATCATCCATCTATCCATCCATCATCCATCCATCCACCCATCCACCACCCATCCATCCATTCAGCCACCCACCCACCCATACATCCATTCGTTCACCCATCCATCTATCCACTCATCCATTTATTTGTCCATCCATCCACCCATCAGTCCACCCATTCACCCATCCATTGGTAGATATGCAACAAATTCAAGTGAATCATCTACTGTGTGCTCTGCTGAGGGCAAAGAGCCTCACATCTCATGTTATGTTCTGAAGAAATTCAGAGTCCAGGGAAGACAGACCAGTTATTACATCATTAAAAGATGAGGGAATGATAAAGTCTCCCTACGT
>NW_006443292.1:3461436-3463864 GCF_000325575.1 Pteropus alecto | reverse complement strand
AGAATATCTATTTCCTTCTATCCATCCATCCATCCATCCATCCATCCATTCATCCAGAGGCACCAGAAGCCTGCAGCTTCCATTTACTCCGCTGTTACTTGGGCCTTTGAGGCTTTCTTCGCTTATAACAACAGCTGGTTTTTAAAACGATTTTTTTTCTGTCAAGTGACCTTCTCAATATTTGAGTAATAGTCAGAGATACCCATCTTACTTTGAAAAAACCACTGAACTAGGAAAGAAAGACCTTGCAGAGTTGGAGGCAGTCTTTCCTTTTCAGAATGGGGCTCTTCATCACTTGGTGGCCTTCTGCCCCTGCTGTCCTCTCCAAGTGGTTAAAACCACTGAACTCAGAGCCCACTGTGGACCCTGTGACCTGCCCTGCCGGTGACATTTCCTGTTGGCTAGTAACTATGGGGCTTTGGTTCAAGTGTCAGTCCAAATATTCTGTAGATCATGACCAGTTCCCAGCATTGGAAAGTCTGAGGGCTGGAAAAGAGCTCAAAGATGTTTAAAAACCAGAATTCAGGCTTAGCTAGCGGCTTCTCGGACGTCCTGATGAATGAACGGTGGCTCTGGGACGCGGCCCCTACCTTCCCGCACACCCAGGCTCTTTCTCTCGATGGCATCACTTCTCCACATGGGCCTTCCACCCGCCCCCGCCGCCCCCCAACACACACGCACAGACCAGCGGAGCCTCAGCCAGCGTTACTTCCTGTGGGCACAGAAGATGGTGGCTTTGGAGCGTCCCATACAGGCGAGGCAGGACTTGTCTGTTGAGTCTCCATCGGAGCTTGTGGGTTACGTTGCTGTCTGGTCCCCCGGTCCGCCACAGGTTTGGGTTCTGAGTCCAGGCTTTGGAAAGGTTTTGCCAAAAGACCCCCAGCTCTCAGTCTGTACTTACAAGGCATGACCCGTTTTACTCACCAGATGTGGAGCCTCCAGGTCAAGCGCGGTGAAGGCGGAGCTGTGGCTGACGCAGCTGTTATTAATGCATTGCACTCGTGCGGTCGGGTTCAAAATAAGTTTCCTGTGTGCCGATCCCTCCTCACACGGGTCCAGCTTCCTGTCCCTTTCCTTCATAGAATGGATATAAATATCATATTTTGCCCATGGCGAGGGGCCACGATTTATAAGAACTTCCGGTTCGTCTTTTCACACCTCCTACTGAGGCATGAATCTGATGTCTACAGAATTTCCGACAGAATTCAGGTAGGAGTTTCCGCGTGCCGGAATGACTGAGTCAGGAAGGTTTTCTGTTTCGCGACAAAATTGTCCAAAGGCCCTTTTATTTCTTTCCCTTTGTTCTAAGAACAGTTTATTCGGGGGCTAAAACCAGTCCAAGTCAGATTTAGGATGTTATGTACGTCGCCCAGTGCGTCCCGTCTGTTTTGAAGCGGAGTGGGAGTCGGAGCTTATAAGCTGCTTTCTGGAGTCAGTATTTGACGGTGAATGCCTTTCATCGACCGCTGCCTTTATTTTTTTTTCAAATCATATAGTTTGGTTTAAGTAACCGAAACGTCAATGGATATTGAAGAGTAAAAAGTTTTTTCTGAGAGGAGCAGGTTGTCTTGTGGGGTGAGGGGTGTGACGAGCTGGTGACGGTATTTGCTGTCGGTCACACCATTTGGAAGTGTGGCTGTTGATAAAGAATTGTGGACGACTGTTCTGCTTGCCCCATAATTGTCTTCCTGATGACGTCCCGTGTGGCCTCTCTTCTTTGTCCCTGACTTGTTGTCAGTAAGGAACAGCTTTGCAGTCTCCAGAAGTGTGGTGTTTATAAATAAATAAGCCATCCAGTGAACTTAATGATATAGTCTCAGGGGAAAGAGGGGTCGGCCACCGGAGGGGTTTTGACACCGTATCATTTTGCAACTTTTTACTCATAGTTGCAAGTGTGTTGGTTTTGAGTGTTGTGTTGGTTTTGTGTGTTGTGTTGGTTTGTTTTGAAGAGAAGGCAGGAAATTTGTCCTGGTGGGTGTCTAAAACAGGTCTCCCTAGCAGTAAACATGGTTTCTTGTTTTTTGTCCCTTCCGGGAGGGTCGGTTTGGGTTGAGTGGTGTGAGGATGGGAAATTATCAGCCTCATTTCCGGGCCTTTCCTCCCCCGGCATTGTGAAAGTGGCTTCAGTCGTGACATGACCTCACGCCTTGACCTTGTGGTTCTCTGCCTGGTGGAATGAGCAGATCTGTGTCGAAAGGTTCATGCTCGGGGCGGGGCCCGGTGTGTCATCTGCATAAAGGATGGCAGCGGTGTTTTCTGCAGGGAAATCCATGGGCTGGGCAGACTGGGGAACCACAGGTCCCTTTCCCGAAGCCTCACCTTTTTCTCTCTCTAGGTGTTTGACCTTGAGGTGAAGAAGGACCAGCGGGAAGCCTGCTGCGTGCCCCCTGAACCAGCAGTGGCTTCCCGGGTGCCCAGCCTCCGTGGG
>NW_006443292.1:3451617-3461418 GCF_000325575.1 Pteropus alecto | reverse complement strand
CTGATGACCGTTCCTTCTTCCTACTCTTTCTCATTTCCTCGGGCTCTCAGTTTTCTTTCCCAGATGAGACTCATTCCTTTTGTCTCCCGCCCTTCGCCCATTCACAGGACGAAGGATGCTGGGCGACTGTGGATAACCTGAGGGTGGTTGTTCCTTTGTCTTGGGCTCCATTTCTGTCGGTTCCTATAAATGCCAGGAGCCTGTTTCTAAGATTCTGGGGGTGGCTGCCCCAAAGCCCGTTTTTCCATCTCCCACAAAAGAGCCATCAGAGGAGTCACCTTCTCCAGCTTCTGGGACCGCCCCATCTGCCCTTTGGGCACGGACATCTCTCTGTCTGTGATTTTATGCATTTCCTTTCGCTGTCCTTTGTAGCTGTTCTTCCAGGTACTACTCAATGACAGTGAATCTGTCCCTGTCATGGGCAGGGCCCTGGGGAGGCCATAGGTGGTCACTGCTGAGTGGGAGGCAAAACGAGGCTGGAAAAGACCTCCAGGAGCGTGAAAAATACAGACTCTGGGGCCTCGGAGGAGGCGGGGGTCAGCGGGAGCTTCGGAGGGAAGGATTGGGGTGTCCGGGCACGTGCTCGCTGCCGCCATCTTTTTTCCACAGTCAAAGGTGGCCAAAGGAGCCCCCAAAACACAGGCCTTCGAACCCCCTCTGCCCCGTCTCTCTGGGCCCGCGTCCCACCTCTCCTCTCTCTCCTCACCCCTAACGAACCTCAGTGTGGCCGGTGGGTTGGCCACCTGTCCTGCTGGATCATGGGTCTGTGGAGTGATGTCACAGACCCATAGCAGGACGCCCCCTCTGGGTACAATCGAGTGACCACGCCGGGGGCCGGGGCAGCCTGTGTGCGACGCTGCGGTTCGCAGAGAAGAGAAAACAAAGTAGCTCTCGGAGAAGGAACCCCCCGTGTTGGTTCGTTGGTTTTTATCCAAGGGGGCCGAACAGCGAGGTTAAGATCTTTCTTTTCTTGCCGTGACTCGGACAGGACAGGAGAGGGGGCAGCACTTCTGAGCCTCGACCTTGTGATTCTCTCTCTTTCCTGCAGACCCGAGCGGAAGCGGAGAGATGTCGCACAGGTGGCCAACACCACCATGTCCAGCCGAAGCAGGAACAGCACGGCGGACGCCTACAACGTCACAGACCTGGAAGAGCTGGAGACGGAATATCCTTTCTACGAGAGCAGAGTGGACAACAAGGAGAGAACCGTCATCTCCAACCTGCGGCCCTTCACTCTGTACCGCATCGACATCCACAGCTGCAACCACGAGGCGGAGAAGCTGGGCTGCAGCGCCTCCAACTTCGTTTTTGCAAGAACCATGCCTGCAGGTAGGGTGTGATCCAGCCGCCCAGCCCCGGCTCGCTCACAGCCTGGGAGGAAGATACTGTGTCATAGGCTCGCAGTCTCCTCGGTCTCAGGCCTGCTCATTATGGGGGGCGGGAGCCCATCTGCGGGCCGCCGGGGAGGCAGCAGCCCGGGGCGTAGAGTCCAGTTCATTGTGACATCCCCGCCACCCAGGCTGTCAGCCTCTCCAGCCTCAGTGTCCCCACCCTCCCGGAAGAGACAGATCCCCTGTGACTTGTGGTGACTTTCGCTCACCACGTGGCTTGCCATTTTAAGAAAGCAAAGGCCGGAGAGCAAGCCCCCTAACTTCAGGCGGCAGTTGGGGACAGAGCCGACGGTGGCAGTGAGAGGCCAGCTTCTCAGCGGGCCGGGCCGGGGACCGTCCTTCATAGAAATTGCGAGGGACTCGGGGCGCGGTCTGGAGGCTGATGCTGCTGCTTCTCACACTTGGCATATACGTGGCTTGCCATTTTAAGAAAGCAAAGGCCGGAGAGCAAGCCCCCTAACTTCAGGCGGCAGTTGGGGACAGAGCCGACGGTGGCAGTGAGAGGCCAGCTTCTCAGCGGGCCGGGCCGGGGACCGTCCTTCATAGAAATTGCGAGGGACTCGGGGCGTGGTCTGGAGGCTGATGCTGCTGCTTCTCACACTTGGCACTTTCTGATGCCACTGTGTTCGACAGTGTCCCGTAGTTTCTTTTCCCACGTGGTAGACGCTGACCCCCCAAAACACGCGACTCACGTTGCCACAGCCCTTCCCGCAGTACCTGAGAGCAGGCTTTGTCATTGCGGGGGGGTGTCATGGCATCTTGAGACCCACCGGTCATCAGATGGCTCCAACTGCAGGACCCCACTGCGTGTGAACAGCAGGCTCACGAGGGCTTGACACCGTCACTGTCCCACACGTGTGGCTTGGGGGAGGGTGTCCTCGGGTTAGCCCGCTGTCGACGTTCCTCCTGACAGACCCGAGTCTGACTTCATCGCCCGTGTCCATTGTCCCACAGAAGGAGCAGATGACATTCCTGGGCCGGTGACCTGGGAGTCGCGGCCGGAAAACTCCATCTTTTTAAAGTGGCCGGAACCTGAGAATCCCAATGGATTAATTCTAATGTATGAAATAAAATACGGATCACAACTCGAGGTAAGACGGGGCGGTGGCCGTGTCTGGGGGGGTGTCTCCATTACACTACGACACAGGTCACCTCCTGGTCAGCTTAGGACTGAAAACGATGAAATAAGCCGCCGAGTCAGTGAGGATTTGGGTCTTTCTACCAGCTCTGCATCTTTGAGGAGCTGGATCTGCTCTCACCTTGCACAAAATGCTCTTTAGGCCTGGACTGGATTGGTCTTAATCACGTTTAATCTCTCCGGGGTTCTGTTTGGTTACAAAAAAAAAAAAAAAAAAAGTTTGGTTAAAACTTAGGTGGGCTGAAAGTTTCTGCTGTGGAAGACTCGGTTGGTTTCTTCCCCGTGTTTTACAAATCGGGATGGCTGTCAGGCGGGAGGCGACAGACTGGGCCGCCGGTCACCCGCTTCTCGTGCGTTTGTGGCGAAGTGACCCGTCTGTCTCCCTCGCCCCAGGACCAGCGGGAGTGCGTGTCCAGGCAGGAGTACCGAAAGTACGGAGGCGCCAAGCTGAACCGGCTCAACCCGGGCAACTACACGGCCCGCATCCAGGCCACCTCTCTGTCCGGAAATGGGTCGTGGACGGACCCTGTGTTCTTCTACGTCCAGGCCAAAAGTAAGACCTGGGGGAGGAGCCGGGAACGTGGCTTGGCCTGGAGCGGGGAGCCCGCCTTATCTTGGCTTCCGTCTTCCTTTGGAGCCGAGCTGGCCATCTTTCGGGGGGCGAGGGGGAATCCCCTCATCTGGGGCTGCGGGCTGGGCGCTGCTGCTCCTGGAGTCTCTCTCATCTTACGGACGGGGGGGGAGCGTCTGAGACTGTCTTCTGAGGGAGGGAACAAGCAGCTTTTGCTGTCAACTTCGTTAACGTCCAGAGCGTTTTACAAAGCGCGGGATGGACCATCCCCCCACCCGACCGCCTCGTCAGGGCTCACAGATGCAGGGCTTAGAACCCCGAAGGGTGACAGAAACCTGAGGGCCACCCAGCCCAGCCTGCTGCTCCAGGGCCAGAGTCTGTGACAGCACGCCAGGCTGAGTGAGACACTGTCCCCTGCACCGCCTGTCGGTAAAACGCAGGTGCAACTTTGAAAGCAGTGATGCTCATGGAAGCGTGCCGGTGGTGACGTGCAGAGGCGGGGCCATGTCGATGCTCAGACCATCGACGAGACAGAGTTCTCAGAAGCCCACTCTACACGAGGATCTCCGATTTTAAAACTGAATTTTGTAAAGTGCATAGGTACTACTAGGGCCCTATTATACTTGCTTGGCCGAGAAAATTCAGTCTCTTATCCGGTGGCATAAATATTCTTTACTAGTTTCATATTGACTTTCTGCTATTTCTTATTAGAAACCCAGTTCTTTTAGATTATTTCCCATTCAGAGAATGGGAAGAAAATGTGGCATATCAGTGTTTCTTGCTGCCTCTCCCACAAGGAAGGGCAGCCCCACCTCGCTTCGCGGCGCGGCTTTTGGGTCCGGTGGCCAGTCTCCACCGCCTTGCTCCCTCCTGGGGTCCACATCCGTGCCGTCCTGACCTGGAGTCCGAGTTTTTAAATTCAGGATTCGACCGATCCAGCAGTCGACGTGGTTCGCGCCTAATAGAACCAAAGACATGCACGATGTTGGAAAATCCTAACGGGAACAGATGTCACGAGAAGGAGAGGGTGCGTGGGAGGAGAGGCCTCGGGGCTGCGTTCTGTGAGCCTGGCCCTGTGCCTGGGTCCCGGTTTTAGGGGTAAACAGATGCTAGGGCAGATAATTCCGCGAACTAACTTGGTCTGAATTCTCCACGTGGTCCGCTTCTCCCGCCCTTCACACGCAGCCTATGCCACCTGCGCCCGCACTGGACCCTCCGCAGTCTTCCCGGGACCCTCCGCAGGGTGACACGTTGCTTTCGCGTCTCTCCACTTCTGTCTGCCTCCATCCTTCAGAAACAGCCTAGGTTTGGCGTCTGTCTTGGGGCTGTGGTCTTAGAAACGGCAGCCGTGGCTCCTGGTGGGCTCTTGCCAGCAGCAGGAGGCACACGCCACGAGGACCCGAATCTGAACGCACGCTTTGCTGTCGGCAGTTCTCCCGCGCATCAGACGTGACTCTCTCCCGTCGCGTTCCGTCTCGTCCCCCCCGGTTTGAACCCTGCGAGGAAATGGAGGATGTGGGTGCTTTCTGGCAACTTCTCCCCTTTCGGGAGCTCTTCGTGTGCTCGAAGATTGTGAAATCACTCTTCCGACTTTTCTTCTCCAGACTAAAGAATCTCAGGCTTTGAGCCTTATTCTCAGAGACCGATTTTCTAGCTGTTTAATCATTTTGTTCTTCTCTGGCTGTGTTCCAGTTTCTCCGTGTCCCTGTGGAAATATGAAACTTGAAAAGAACATGGTACAAGCTCATCAGTAGCCTCAGTGACACGAATATAAGAAATAGTACTCAGGGGGGAAAAAAACACGCCCACAGCTTCTCGAAGGCAGTGATAACTTGTATTGTCAAGAACTGGAGAATGCAGGGGCCTGCATCCATCTATTTTGAGAGCTATTTGAGAAAAATATCTTTAAATTAAAAAAATGAAAAGAGCTTCTATCGTCCTTGAAGAGTAATGATAGGAATAGTTTTCAGTGGCAAGATACTCATGGATGAGTGATTCGCATTGATGAGTAACTTGGTCCTCAGTGAGTTCCAACCCCTTTTCCACGTAGACGTCTCTGTTTGGGTGCCCCAAGGGCACCTCACACTCCTCGTGCACAAAACTGGAACCACAGTTGCCACCCTCAGACCATCTCTGTGTTCTTTGTGTCCTGAGCTCAGTCGGTGGCCCCATAATCTATGCACCACCCAAGCCCCGGCCCGCCCAAGCCCCGCCCCGCCCAAGCCACGCCCCTCCTTTCTCCCAGGCTCCCTATTTCCCGTTCACACCCATCTCTCTGATTCTGCCTCGTAAACACCTGCAGAATCCAGCCTCTGTTGCCATCACCACCGCCCGAGCTCTGCCTCCAGGGTGCTTGCTTCATGGGGCAAGTCGGAGTGGTGGGTACAGGGAGCCCGGGTTCCAATCCTAGGGCCATGTGTGACCAGCTGCCTGTGTGACCCTGAGGACAGCAGGTCACTTCTGTCCTCCTCGTTTGTAGGGAGGAGCAGTGATTTCTCAGTGAGGTCTGACCTGGGTAACGCAGAATATGCCCAGGTCCCCTCCCGCCCCCTCAAAGGCAGGCAGTGGCTCCTCCCCGCTGCCAGCCCCCTCAGGATGTCCCCAGCACGGACATCTCTCCATACACCATCCGATCAGTGCTCTGAGGGGCTGGAGAGCGCCCCCTGGCGCATCTTAATCTCCATGACAAGATTCGAATGGCTTAGCTCGGGCAAGGCCCCTGGGGAGCCAGTCCCGACTTCTGTCCAGCACGGTCCCCATCCAGTCCTGTCCCCACCCAGTCCTGTGTGCTGGGAAATCTTCTGCCTCCGTCCTCTGCACCCGTCCCCTCTGCATCCTTGCGGCCTGTACGGTCCACTTCTCTGGTCGTTATGCCGCTTGAGAGTGTGTTGCTTTCCTGCATCTGGCAGCGTTTTCAGAGGTGTGGGTCAGCGTCCCCAGTGCCCTGCCTGCCATCTGTCATGAGTGCTGGTGACGGCGACAAGCAGGTGCTGCAGCAAGCTCTGTGGTCTCAGGCTTGGAACTGGGGAGAATTCAGAGCGACTTCGGCAAGGGGTTACTTCTAGCCGTTTTTTGTTATTTTACATTTTCTGCGGACCTGTCTTAAAACAGATAAAAACGTCAGACAGCTTGAGCTCTGTATGTGTAAGAATCTTTTTTTTTTTTAGCAAACGTATGCATTTCTCTTAACAGTTATTAACTGCATACAAGATTATTTTACTTGAGCCCATCATTTGAACTCTTATTTCAAATATACACTAGGCTTTAAAAATAAAAATGAGTCTACTCCTCAGTCTGTACTTTTGTAACCTTTTTTTCCAGATGAAGAAAACTCAGCGTTTTTGCTCTCATTTCTAATACTGTTTACCGTCAGAATTTCTAGTTCGGGCTCGGGCAGTAGAAGAATTTTCAGGGTTTTGTGTGTTTATTGTCACGCTTCCAGCTAAATATTTAAAAAGTGAAACGAGCAGCTTGTCCACCTAGTGACGCTGACTGTACCTCCTTGTTTCTGCAGCGACCTATGAAAATTTCATGCACCTGATCATCGCCCTGCCCATCGCCATCCTGCTCATAGTGGGGGGGCTGGTGATAATGCTGTATGTCTTCCACCGGAAAAGGTGAGTGACCCGATTTGTGGCTAAGTGGTGTTAGGATGTGACACCGAGCTAAGGTCAACTTTGTGAGGAACTCCTTGGTGGATTGGAAACCCCGACTTTCCGATCCAACGGTCTTCACGGGAACGAGACATTCACTAATGATTCAACAACGACTGCATGTTTTTGGAGAGTACGGATCATCACCTCCCCAGTCACTTTGTCGCACAGATCCTGCTGCCGATGTAAAGATTTTCCAAACCCCACGGCATGGCCCTCTCGATCAGATAACCCTTGCGATTTCCAGTGAAGTAAACGAGTGGTTTCTTAAAACGCTCTGAGGCCCTGCAGAAGCCAAAAAGCACGTGAGCAAATGCCCGCTAATGCCCTGGGCCTGTAGGTGACAGCTAGGTGGCCCGAAGCTCACCTCACTCCCTTTCTCCTGATACTGTATGAGACAAAAAGGACATAGCTCAGATGCAAGTATCTATGTGTACGGAAATGTGTGACGATGGGCTTTTTGGGGGCCTAAACTTTATCGTTTTTGACAGAAACAGCAACAGGCTGGGGAATGGAGTGCTGTACGCGTCCGTGAACCCCGAATACTTCAGCGCGGCTGACGGTGAGCTTCTCGGCTGTACACTCACTGTTGGGGGGCCCTTGATCGGGGAGCTTTTGGGAGTATTGCTAGAGGGGAAAAGGGGTCCACATTATTTTGAGGGACCTGTGGCCTCAGATCCATCTTCACCGACACTTTTAAAAACTTCCCTCCAAAGTTTTTAGCAGTTCACTGAACATCTCAAAAATTCTGCATCTGTTTGGGAGGCTCCAAGGAGAATCAGGCTTCAGAGATGAGTGTGGCCAGCCCAGAAATCAGTTTATTTAACGGCTTGAAATTTTTTGCTAAAATGAAAAAAGCTGTTAAATTGTTGACATCCAGTCAGAGGATGCGCTGCAGCTGACAACACAGTTCTTTTGCACTAGTTTCAGCCTGAGTTTCAGACCGTTATACTTGTCTTTGATCACTTACGGCCCCCCCTCAAGGTTTATCTCGCAGTTTTTCTGTTCGTTCCCTCCTGATGGGGTCACGTGATGTACATACTCACGGCCCATTTCTTTGGTAATGACTAACGAGGGCCGTTATTTAAATGGCTAAGAAGGTCTGAGTCGAAAGCTGTTTTTGTGGTTTTTTTTGTTTGTTTTTGTTTTTTTTGGCTGTCTTGTCTTTCTAGCGTACTTAAATCCAAACCTTGAAAAGTAAGTTGGGTTGGTGCATTGCTCATGGCCTCCCGCAACGCAGGTGCTGTTAACTGGCACCTCGCTATTCCAAACGCAGTCCCATTAGTCCTGACATCCCTGTCAGGTGGATTTCCATATGCCCAGCGGTCCCCAACCTCTTTGGCACCGGGGACCGGCGCTCCTATGAGCATCTCATGCCTGATGAGCTGAGGCGGAGCCGAGGCGGTGACGCTGGTGCTGGGGAGTGGCTGCAGATACAGGTGAAGCTTCGCTCGCTCACCTCCTGCTGTACAGCCCGATTCCTAACAGGCCACAGACCGGCACCGGTCCACAGCCTGGGGGTTGGGGATCTTTGTATATGCCCATCTATGTGCAGGTGGGGACTGGGGGCTCAGAGGAGACGCTTGCTCAGGTCCCATATTGGCAGCTGAGAAGTCGGAGCGACTCCGTCCCTGACGTCTTGTTGACAGTGTGATGCAGTCACCGTGGGAAAGGACGGTGAGGTCCTCGGGGCGGCCAGGGAAGCTGGCCCCCGGGAGGAGCTGGATCCAGTTTGTCACACGAATGAACCAGGGCGTGAAATCGGGCGGATGTGCTTCGAAAAAGGGTTCGCCTCTTTCTCACCTCAGGAGAGGTGAAGCTAGATGTGTGGGAGATGTGTGCCAGTCTCGATCATTCGAATCGATTATGCTGATCGAATCAGAAAACATGAGGAAACACGGCGACCATTTAAAGGCACCGGGTCACTATGTAGAGCTTTACTCTGACTTCTTTAATCATTTCGAATTCAGGTGTGTTTCTGTTGAAGCCAATCAAAGGGCAGCCTCCTCTGAATGGAAGTTCAGTGCAAGATAATAAGGACTTTATTGCAGTTTCTAGAAAGTCTCACGAAGTTGTATTTGTAATGGGCAATATATATGTGCACACATAGACACATGCTCACACCCCATGCCCCATATGTGTACCTCTGTACATATGTATATATATAAGCCATAGAGAACATTCTGGAAGGATACACACCAAAGTTAAAAGAGTAGTTATGTGTAGAGAGGATCTTTTTCTTAAAAAAAACAAGAAGGTTTTTATGTGTTGTTTATATCAATAATAGCTTTTTAAAAAGTGAAAGTAAGGAGTCATCACACACTTTGTGGCTTTCATAGAGGAAATGCAAAGCCACTTCCCCTCTCTGTAAGGGTGGAATAAGAACCTTCTAGAGAACCTGCTCTGCTTTGAAATAAAGCACAGAAGACAGGCGTTTGTAGCTTTGACTGTGAAGTCTCCTGGAAGTTTAGAGAGAGCATTAAAACAATATCAGACTCTAACGGTGGTTCGATTTCAAATTTTCTGTCTTTCCAGAATGCTTTCATAACATGTCTCGATTCTTTTTTAGAAATAAAACAAACAAAAAGCAAACTTACTGTCGCCCAGGCCAGCAGGTAGGGGCACTGTCACCTCATCTGAACTCAATTTATATGGCCTTTTGACAAACACCTCATAGCTAGTTTCCTCAAAGGGCGACAAAAGGACATCGCAAGTTCAAAAATGCTTTTAAAACTTCCTTCTCTGAAAACGAATCTGCATGTCATCATTCTCCAGAGCACACTGCAAATCCCTTCCAGGGAAGTGCTGATAACGTTGTGCCATAAACCCCTGCCGGCTGGCCAGGCTTTAGGCTTCTGGTTAAACTCAGAACTGTTGAGTTGAATGCAGAGAAAAAGGTTCTGGCTGTTGGCTTCAGAGACCTCCCTAGGAGTGAATGCGATGGTCTCTAACTCCATGCTTTATGGCCTGCTACATAGTTAATTCCGATTAAAAGCAAGCCTCGGTTGTCAGAGATAAATGGATCTAGACAGTGTCTTTGTATAGTCC
>NW_006443292.1:3449723-3450851 GCF_000325575.1 Pteropus alecto | reverse complement strand
CTTCGGCAGGCAAGGCCGGAGGTACTTTGTCGAGACTAGAACAGCCCTGCATGGAAATACAATGCTAGTCTCTTGCGTAACCTTAAATTTTCTAGAAGTCACAGGAAAAAAGTAAGAAGAAACAGGTGAAATAAATGTTAATGTTTTATTCAACCCAATAGATCCAAAGTCTTATCAATTTTACTATGCAATCAGTATAAAAGTTATCGAAATATTTACATTATCTTTGCACGAAGGTGGTGAAATCCAGTGTGAATTTTCTATTTGAATTGCTTTCTGGTTGTCGCTCTATGCTGTCAGGACCCTCAGATTTTCTAGGAATCCTGGAAGATTTGAAATAACCACTATATGGCCATATAGTTGCCTGACAGCATGTGAGAGATTTCAGAATGAGCCAAGTCATTGTGCCGCGCGGCGCCCCGAGGCGGGGCTTAGGAAGCAGCATCCGTGTTCTTGTTGCACGAAGGTGGTGAAATCCAGTGTGAATTTTCTATTTGAACTGCTTCCTGGTTGTCACTCTATGCTGTCAGGACCCTCCGATTTTCTAGGAATCCTGGAAGATTCGAAATAACCACTATGTGGCCATACAGTTGCCTGACAGCATGTGAGAGATTTCAGAACGAGCCAAGTCATTGTCCCGCGCCGCGCCCCGAGGCGGGGCTTAGGAAGCGGCATCCACGTTCTTTGGCGCAGAGGTCCCCCCGGAATCGCGCAGAGGTCCCCCCCGCAATCGCGCAGAGGTCCCCCCCCCGGAATCGCGCAGAGGTCCCCCCGGAATCGCGCAGAGGTCCCCCCCGGAATCGCGCAGAGGTCCCCCCGGAATCGCGCAGAGGTCCCCCCGGAATCGCGCTGTGCCCAGGCGCTCGCGGCCACAGCGTCTCAGCCCTGGTGTCTTCTCCTCCAGTGTACGTGCCCGACGAGTGGGAGGTGGCCCGCGACAAGATCACCATGAGCCGGGAGCTGGGCCAGGGCTCCTTCGGGATGGTGTATGAGGGCGTGGCCAAGGGCGTGGTCAAGGACGAGCCCGAAACCAGGGTGGCCATTAAAACCGTGAACGAGGCCGCGAGCATGCGCGAGAGGATTGAATTTCTCAACGAGGCTTCGGTGATGAAGGAGTTTGTCACCACG
>NW_006443292.1:3421636-3449684 GCF_000325575.1 Pteropus alecto | reverse complement strand
GGTGGGGGGGCGCTTCCCAGGGGCCCCCAGTGGGGGGGCCACACTCGTGGGAGGGTAACCCTCCCCCACCCACCGTCTCCTGTGCAGCCCCCATCAACCTCACTGTCGCCTGCAGCACCTGTGCGCAGAGGGTTCAGGTGCGCTGCAGACCCCGGCTGCCTCGGTGGGTCTAGTGGCCCAGCCACCTGGGCCGTGTCGCTGGCCCGCAGGTCCCGGCCCCGCACACACTGTTGGGCTGCGGGGAGGGCGCGGCGGCCGTCGCGGGCAGCTCTCAGGTTCTGAGTCCTCCTGTCTGCCATTCCTCCCAGGTGCGGCTGCTGGGCGTGGTGTCCCAGGGCCAGCCAACGCTGGTCATCATGGAACTGATGACACGAGGCGATCTCAAGAGTTACCTCAGGTCCATGAGGCCGGAGATCGAGGTGCGTTATGTGTCCTGGTCCCCTGAGAACCTTCCGCCGGATGACGCGCGTCTCTTGCTGCGTGCTTGCCCGCGGCTCCTTCACGGGCCGGACAGAGGCCTTGCACTTCGGCGAGGGGCACGTGCGAGCCTCAGGTCACCCCTTTCCTCACGCACCTGCGTGTCCTCCCTCCCTCCACTGCCGTCACCTCCGCCTCTGCCCTCTCTCCCGAACTGCCACCGACAGAGCCACCTCAGCGCCGCAGCCTCCAGCAGCCTGTCCCGGCCATCCCGGCGCCCCCGGCCAGGGGGACCATGTCCTCTGCTGACTGCTCCCCTCCTCGCTCACCCGGCCTTTCCCTCGTTGGGGTCTCTGAGTGCGTCCCCGCTCACCCGTTCTGCTCAGCTTTGCACCCCAGACACGGCCCGGGGCTCAGGGCTGTGGTTGTGGCAGAGGCAGCCTTTCACCGACTGCTCGTCAAAGCCCAGTGTTAGGGTGACCTGGTCCTTGTGCTGGGGGGCGGGGGGTGGTGCCACCCAGCCCTGCGCACAAGGCATCCGCGCCATCACGAGCCCCGTCCCCGCGCACATGCCTCTGTCCCCGTGCCATGAGCCGCAGTCTGCGCCTTCGAGATGCAAAGCCCAACACCTCAGTCTCGGCCTGCGAGCTCCACGCTCCATCCTCAGTCAATGTCCGGCTTCTGCCTCTGCCTGATCATCGCCTCAGCCACACGATCTCTGCTTAGTCTAGTAAAAAATATCCCTCTGCGTTTTGAGCTTCAGATTCTACATCCGCTAAAGTCCTGTGTGGTTTTCCTTCCGTCACCCAGGTGTCCCCGCTTCTGTAGCATGAACCCACAAGCCGACGTTTTAACACATCAGAGGCGCGACTTAACTTCTTACGCGAGTGCTTCTAAGAATAAACCGGTAGAGAAATGCTTAGAAGTAACACGAGCACATCTGCCTTTTGTTTGGCTGCCTCGGTGGGTCTGGTGGCGTCCCTGACCCTGACTTGGCTCTGTGTCGAGGAAGTCCCCCGTGGCTGCCCGTGTTCCCAAGAACCCTTCTCAGCCGCATTTGGATTTCCGTAGCTTTTCTCTGAGCTCGATCTTCCGTTTTCTTCTTTTAGTTTGAAACGTAATCATCTTCCCAGTTTCTTAACTTCGGTTCTGTGTACCTGTTCGTGTGTGGCCTCCTCTGGTCACAGCAGATGACATTTGTGGCAAGCCAGCAAGGAGAAAAGCTTAGTCAGACAGGTGGCTGGAGACATGGCAGTGTATTTCTTACCGAGTCATTCCAGGCACCTCTGAACAGCATGCAACACTCACTCCCTTCATTGTCACTTTCAGGCACAGGATAAAAATTTGGGACGTGCAGTCTGTCACTCCCTGCAGCCCTCAGTTTCCTCATGTGTAAAACAAGAGGGTCGGACAAGACGATGGCTGAATTCCTTTAAAGACTGAAAATTCACTTGCAGATTTGTGAGATCCCAACTTGCCCTAACTCATGTCAGGTGTAAAAATACATATGCTCGCCCGACAGTTTCGTTATGTTCTACCTGGCATCTTCCCCTCCCAGGTTAGGATTTGCTCATTTACCTGGCTAAGTGTGGGTACTCGCGGATACATGTCATAAGCAGCTCTGAGCAAATTACAGAGCAAATGCCAGCCCTCTCTTTCAATACTTAAAATCGGCTTTCTCTTATCGATCCAGTGTTTCACATTGATTATGAGTGACCACTTCTAGTGAATACCTATACGTAGTACTTCCCGACTTGAATAGAATGAGCAAAAACTTCACGTGTCACCTGCAGATGTCCTAGTGGACCGAGCATATCTAAAACCCCGAGAAGGTCAAAAGGGACTGTCACATCCCGAGGCTCCTGTGTAAAGGAAAGCAATGGTTTTGGCTTATGCTTGGGGATGTCATGTCACTTCCCCAGACAGCTCAGCGACCGGTTTTTTTAAATTACCAGATGCAGTCTTGATAGTCTCTTCAGAATTCAAATGTGCATGGAGTGTGGGCTGCAGAATTAGACTGCTTCTCGAGGCCATCTTTCAGCAGAAGCTAGCACCTCAGATGAAGCCAGCGGGCACTGTCCGTGACTGGTCCCAGCTCATCCTCCCAGCAGTGAACCCGTCTTGGTCACTGCGTGGAAGAGCCCAGACGGTCTGGTCTGATCCCAAAGCCCAGACACGCCCTGTCTGAGGCCCGCAGGGTTGGAGCTGGAGAGGTGACCGACCCATGGGACCTGTCAGAGTAAGGGCTTTTCAGTGTTCTAAGAGACGTCCTGTGGCCAGGAAAACTGAGGTAACATCTCTTGTGCTCGTATGAGCAAGGGGTGGTTAGCATCTGAACTGTGGGGTGCTGATCGCTTTCTGCACTTTTTTTTAGGATGGAGAGACCTGGGCCTACGTTTTATGTAAAACATTTTTCTAAATGGATTCATTCTGATTTAGGGGTATTTCTCTTCAGTTCCAAAGCCGGTACCTTGGGCTCCTCTGCAAAGAGGGAATGTCTGCCCATGTCACTTGTCACTGTTTTGCCTTGGTCCCGCTCCAGAAAAAACTTCAGTCGGAGTGAAGTCGTCAAATGCTCGTTTTCCTCTTTGCCCACACAAAATAACAATCCAAGGAATGCCACGTCGTATGGCGAAAAAAAATCAATCTTGATGTTTTTGTATTTCAGAAGAAAACTGAAGGAAAAGGAAAAGATTAAATTTATAACGATGCTTACGTGGGAAAGAAAACACGCAGCGTCGATTTGAGAGACGCATTTGCTTATTTCCACACAGTCTTTGTGGAGGTCTCTCCCTCTGTGACTGGTACTTTTATTATAGAAATAAAAGGAACAGATAAACAGATAGGAATTTGAGTAAGCAAGAATCCCGAATATTAAAAACTACGTGTTGCGCTTTAAGTAATTTTCGCCCGACCCCAAATGGAAAAGGCCGGTCCTTAGTTGCATTACTTGGTGCTTCTATCTGCAGCTCCGTGTGATGTGGTCAGCTGGCAGGTGCATGACTTGACCATGCACCAGATGCCACGGTCTCCATAATAACCCTTTCCTTCTGAGCAAGGCCTGGTTCCTTAGCAGCATGACCTCTGGGGCTCAGATTTGCGGAGCAAAGATGGATGTGCAGACCTCGAAAAAACGCGCGATTTCTCAAGCGATTTTTTTATTTTTTAACCTCCAACAGAATAATCTGGTCCTCGTGCCTCCAAGCCTGAGCAAGATGATCCAGATGGCGGGAGAGATCGCGGACGGCATGGCGTACCTGAACGCCAACAAGTTCGTGCACAGAGATCTGGCCGCCCGCAACTGCATGGTGGCCGAGGATTTCACCGTCAAAATCGGAGGTGTGTCCCCAGCTTCTCGGGAGTGAGCAAAAATGTGACTCACACGTTTTAGGGACTGAGTGGGCTCTGGGCTGCCTGTGAGTGTGAAGTCCTGCCCTTGGGGGACTGTCACTGCTCAGTTGGTGGACCGTCGCAGACCTGGCTGGGCTGGCCCTAATCCTGATGGCCCGTGGCTACGGCGGGTCAGGGAGTGGGCCAGAATGTGCCGAGGCCAGGGTACCTTGTCTCCTGGCAGAACAGTGCTAAGTCTTGGTTACAGAAACAATCGAGACGGTGTCCTCCGATGATTTCGACTTGGGAATAAAAGTCACCATTCAAACTCCCAGTATTTCCTCCAATTTTCCTAGCATACAAGGAGCGCTGTCCCCCTCCAGGGCTCCATGGAGTTTTATAAGAGGTGACGTCCCCTAACGGTGAAGCCCCTGCACAGAGCAGGAGCGGTGGCTGGGAGGTGGCAGTCCCTCAGGTGGGGCAAGACCGCTGCTAACCGGGGTTCACGCCCGGGCCGGCCCACCTCTGGGCGCCTGACCCCTCTGTCGTGGCACTTACTTAGCTGCCCGGCCTGCTGGGGACACCCCCTGTCGCCACCACGCACTGCGTTCTAGGTCGCCGGCGAGGAATTCATTTCAGCCGTTAGGTTTGGTCTTTTCCTCTGCCTGATAAAAACTCACACCACCTCGGGCCGCTGAGGAAGCCATCTGCTCTCACCAGAAACCTTATCTTCTCACAGTGAGATGCTGACGGTTCAGAAAAATACTGAGTATTTATCTGGAGAAACTACAAGGGAGACGTAACACCCCAAAACGATGTAAAATGAGCCTCTTTGTCTAGCTCTTAAACTGCCTGTTCTGGAAATGCCAGTCAAATATGTATATATTTTTTCTGAGGCAATGATTTCGAATGAAATGTTTTGGCCCTTCAGTTCCTTCTAGAATGGTCTCCAAATAAGGGGTTAGCGTCTGGTCACATGTGGGAGCTAGGGGTGCTACGCAGGGCCACGTCGGAGAGCAAACATGCCCGGGTCATCAGTTAGTCGTTCAGGAGCCACCAGCGTGTCCCTGGGTTTTGGCACTTGGAGGCGTCCCCATGTTTGGTGTTCCTTGAACCCTGAGAGGCTGTCCTGCTCCGAAGTCCCCAGGGAAGCACCCCCCCGACCCCTGCCCGGGCTTCCTTTGCGCACCCACCCATGCACTTCCCGTGCCTTCCCCCCACTTCTCCGTGGGGCTCAGATTGCTCCTACGGAGATGCCAACCAGCCCCGCTTCCCCAAGGAGCCGGGCAGGCGAGCTTCAACCACGGTGCTGCCACTAACGACTGAGACTTGGGACAAGTGCCTCAAGTTCTGTGAGCCTCGGTTTCTTCACTCTCTGCAGCGGGGTGACGCCAAAACAGCCCCGTGAGGTGGCGGGCAGGGTCAGCGCAGGCAGACGGGCCGCTCTGCTCACCAGCATCCCTCCCTCCTGCCCGCCCGCTTCGTGGCACAGGGTGGCAGCTCAGTTAGAGCTGCTGTCACTTGCCCTCTGAAGTTCAACTCTCCAAGGACCGTAGTTGCTGTTTAGCCGTGTGGCATATTTACAGTGAGATTTTCTTTGCGCTTGTGTTTTTTCTTCCTAAAATGTGAAATTTTTCTTTTGTGTTTGAAGAAATAATTTGTGTTCTTGTTCTGGGCCGCCTTCTTTATTATTATTATTATTATTATTTTTTCCACTTCTGTGCCAGGCAGATCCTCTAATGTGCTCACCGCTGGATTAATTCTGAGATAAAGCTCTAACGCTTCATTTTTATTCTTTACTAGGGCTCAAAACTGTTTTCCCAAGGCCCAGTGTCTGGGATTACAAATCTGACAAGTAATTGTGCCAGAAGCAATTCAGTGGCCCTTAGCATAGTGCAAGTAAACGATGTTGGTTAAGGTCCAAGGGACTCAGTGCTCTGTTTGGCTCTGTAGCCTAACCTCTCTGTGGCAGAGTGAGAGACGTGAATGGATATTTCAAAAAGGAGAGCAGACCTTTCTCCTGGGAGTAGAGTCCTTGCGGGAAAAGTTTGCCTGATGGAGTGAGAAATCAAATTCTGACAAAGAAGCAATGATTTAGGATTATACAGCAAGCCTGCCATCAAACATAATTAGGTGACATCTTCTAGAGACACGGAAAATGGAAGACTTTTTCAAAAATGAGTGGGAGTAGTCTGTTGAAAAACATTATTGAGTAATAGCTTCCGGGGCCTAGTAAAGAGCATCTCTTGGGCATCTGGCTGTGCACTGTTTTTTTTTTTAAATCGTGAATTGGTACTCAGTATTTTCCTTCTTCTTAGACAGTGAAACCGCTGCCTTTCTGGGGGCAATGGGCGATGCCATCGAGTCGATAGGCGTCATCACATGCCTGTTTATTTTATCAGGGTTAAAACCACGAATGAAAGACTTTTGGTCTATACAGTGCATCTTTTCTCGATAGACTCTGGACCTTGTTAATTTTTATTTTTCATTTCATTTTTTATTTTTTACGCCTACAGCACCTGGTCTTCCTAGATGGTCTCCCATCCAAGTACTAACCAGGCCCGACCCTGCTTAGCTTCCGAGATCAGATGGGATCGGGCTTGTTCAGGGCCGTGTGGCTGAAGACTGGAACTTGTTAATTTTCAAACTGCCTCTTATTTTAAACACAATAAGAGAATTCACTTTTTTAAAATATCAAATGATACGTGTCTTGCAAAGCAGAGATCTCTTCGTCTTTATTTGCTCGTCATGTGATCCATCCCTCATCCCTTACTCTTCCGGCCTTACGAAATTACAGACGCCTCTGCCCGGCCCCTTTGAGTCTGGTTTGCCCTTGGACGTGGGTCCAGGGCCTTCCTGGGCTGCAGTGATGGTGCGTCTCTGCTTTTTCCCAGGAGCCATTCAAACAGCGTTAACTCTTGTGCCTTCTCTCTGCCACACAGATTTCGGTATGACCAGAGACATCTACGAGACAGACTATTACCGGAAGGGAGGGAAAGGCCTGCTGCCCGTGCGCTGGATGTCCCCTGAGTCCCTGAAGGACGGCGTCTTCACCACTCATTCTGACGTCTGGTATGAGAGGCTTTTCCTGGAATGTGAGCCCTGGACCCTCCAGCTGCCACAAGTCCCGCCGGCTCAGTCTCGAGGGCTTTATTTTTCTCTTGTTTTCTGTTCCTTGTTACCCCGGGTCCAGCTTTGAAGTGTCACATGGGCCACCCTCCTCCATCACTGAAGTTTTGCTGCTGTCTGTGGGTTGGCTGAGGACAGAGGCCATTTGTGGGAGCTAAAGAATTTGCAGGACCCACGGGTCTTTCAATCCTTAGCTGCTCGCTAGGTGACTGGGAGCCTTGAGACAGCACAGGAGCTGGGACATGCCAGCAAACGTCACCTCTCTGCTTCTCCCCGTGCCCGCCTTCTCTGGTTTTATCTTTCACTGTGTGTGTGTGTGGCTGTCTCACCTACTGTGTGTGTGTGTGTGTCTGCCTCACCTAGTTAAACCTTCAGATCGTAGGAGACATTGCTTTATTGAGACCCAAAGCTTAGGAATCTCGATGTGTTTTCCCGTTGGTGCCATGGCCGTCTGTCGCCTTTCAAAAGGCATCCATCGTTGTTAACCCAGGGATGTCTGAAAAGCAAAATGTCTCCCTTAATAATAGTCGGAACTGGGGATGGAAGTCGCACCAGCTGCGGAGAGCAGAGGTCTTGTGACAGTAGCGTTTACTGCAAATCCGCAGCGACGTTGCGGAGAGGCAGTCGGATTCTGAAATCCAGCCGACGCTCTCGGCATGCTAAGCCTGGCGCACATTCCTTCTAGAACATCAGCTGGTTTCTGGGCTGTCTTCGCGGGAGATCCCCCCGCTGACGTGTTATAGAAACGGCGCTTGTTTACTTCGGGTCCCAGACGACTGCACAGAGGAGCTATTTAAATAGTAACCGGCATCATTTTTTTTTTTTTTAACCTTGTGAACCTTTCACAGTTCAAGGGCTTTCTGTGTTATTTTGAAGACAGGTGCAAATTGGAAATCACATCCGAATATGACCCGGCAGAGCGATTGCTTTTTGAGCTCAAGTGCGAGATCTGTTTTGCAATCAGGCTGTCCAGGACGGTTATCTGTGCCCTCACTGTCACATGGGAGCGCTCACGCTACGTTCAGCTGTAGAGGTGATGGGCGGGGGCGTGGAGCAGGCCTGGCGCCCCGCCCACAGACCTGGAGTCACTCGAGTGTCATATTCGGTGCATGTGATCGTGAGGGCCTGGCGGGCCCCAGGCACAGCACTCAGTGCCTGCAAGAACCCAGCGACGGGTGACACAGTGCCTGTCCTTGAGGGACGGAGTCTTGTGGAGAAGAGGAGGTGACCCTGACAGATTGGAATCATGGCAGCCTTCCTGGAGGAGGTGGCGTCGTGGGGCGCCCTGAAGTAGGACTGTCCCCTACGGAGCAGCGAGGAAGCCGTTCCTGGCAGTGGGGACGCTCAGGAGCCATGACGGTGGCAGCGCCGGGCGCGTGGCGAGGACAGTGGGGCTCCCTCGAGAGCGCCAGGCTGTAGAGAGACCGAGTCAGGCCTCGGATGTGCATTGGGGGGTAGGACTAATTCTGCAGGTTCCGTGAAGGCTTTTAAGGCTTCCGAGCAGGAGAATGACCTAGAGCTGTGTTTTAAGCTGTTCACGTCAGCTGGAGTGTAAGGCGCCCTTGAGTAAGGAGAAGGTGAGGTGTAGGCCAGAGAGGGGGACCATCTGCTCTGACCCGACCTGTGGACAAACGTGAGCCTGCGCTGGCAAGCGGCGAGGGCTCCGGGAGGCCGAGGGAAGGGCGACTTGGGGTTGACCGTGCAGATCGCACGGGGCGTCCAGTGCAGTGAGGCCAGCAGATGAGGAGGGTCGTGAGGCGCGGCTGAGTCGGAGACCCGTTAAGTTTGCGGACAGCCAAGTGAGCGGAAGCTTGAAACGGAGCCGTCGGGGCTCGGAGAGTCGGCGTGGGAGCCCGCGGCTGAGAACGGGCTGCGGGAAAGCAGCCGCCGCAGCCGGGGAAGGGCGCGTGGAGCAGGAGCAGGAGCGGACGCGGGAGGGACGGCCCTCGCAGGTGACCTCGGGCCAGGCCCGCAGGCAGGAAGGTAGCGAGCTCGTCACTTCTGGTGCTCCCGCCTCTTTGCAGACGTGAAGGGGGGAGGTGCGATCTCCACGGCGCGCCACCTGTGTGACCAGGCCGATGCCACCACACAGACGTCCCGCTGCCCTCGGCCCAGGCCCGTGAATGCGGCGCTTCGGCCTCTGGTCTTGGCTTTTCTAGGTCTCCTGTGTGATCTGAAGACTCGCTTAAGCTCGGTCACCGGAAGTTAAAAGGGCCCTGGGCGGGCCAGTCCTCCGGTGGCTAAGGTTCTATTTATGTGTGACTTCTGCTCTTAGTGTCGATGGGCACACACAGCGTGGTATTTGGAAAGGAGCCGAAGCAGCAGATGAAACGTCCTGCTCCGACTCCGGGCCAGGGTCCCAAGAGCTCTCGGAGGGACGGGTCCTGCCCCGGGGTCTTGCGCGGAGCTCGGCCCGCGAGGGTCCATCAGAAGCCCCTTGGGCGGCCTGCGGCTGAGTGGCCCACGCTCTTCTGCTGAAATGAGTAGAATGGGAAGGCAGGTGGACCGCAGAGAATTTGTAGAGGCTGGTGACGTGTGCTGGGAAGGCACCTGTGTTTTGCATGTGACGGCCTCTCTTTGTTTTAGCATTATCTGTCTGAAATTTCTGTGTACGTGTGTTATCGCGTTGAACCGGTTTTCCAGAGGCTGGGTCTTCTAAGCCAGGCGGCCGAGCTGCATGCGGGGCGCAATGGCTCACGGCTCCTCCCGCTGACATTGCCCCTCACCACCCGCTTCCCTCAGCTCAGCTCTGTGCCAAGGATTCTTCCTCGCCTGGAGCCCCTGTCCCAGCCAATGTCACCCTGCTCGGTTCCCACCTGGGACAGCAGCTCCCCAGTCCCTGTGGGGCAGGCAGGCCTGTCTTCTCTTGGTCCTGCTGGACCTGTGAGGGCCGATGAGCTTTTCAGCCCTCCGAGGCCCAGGCCCAGACCAGTGGCCTCAGAACTGCGGTCGGGGCCCAGGCATCAGTGTTTCAAAAACGTGCTCAGTGACGATTGTGCGGCCAGTGTTGAGAGCTGCTGGGTAGAGGCTGCCCAAACTGGGGAGTGTGTCGAACTGTAATTGTCCCAGGTCCCGGTGAGGCCACTAAATCACCGGCCGGCGGGACCTGGGAATCTGCATTTGATTATTCTTGGGCTAAAGCACGTTGGGGAGACACTGGCCTGCCAGACACCGGGCAGACGGCGGGGCCGGGGTTCAAGTGCGAGGTCCTATGTCTCCTGCCTGTTCAGGGGTCCCGGAAACTCCGTCCCCTTCAGCATCCTCAGCTCTGCCACCAGGGCTGCATTCACGCTACAGGACACCTTAGAGGCAGCAAATGCGGACGAATGCCCCGCACTCCCCCTGGGGCCTGGCGTGCTGTCCGGCGTGTGCTCAGTCGCCACCGCGAGGGCGGTGGCTCAGGCCCGGGGTAGACGACGTGCTGGCGAGGCGGGGACGGCAGGTGCCACACGGCCCGTCCGAGGCCTCACGTGTCTCGTCTCGTCGCAGGTCCTTCGGCGTCGTCCTCTGGGAGATCGCCACGCTGGCCGAGCAGCCGTACCAGGGCTTCTCCAACGAGCAGGTGCTGCGCTTCGTCATGGAGGGCGGCCTGCTGGACAAGCCGGACAACTGCCCCGACATAATGTACGTACCTCCTGGGCCGCGAGGGACGGCGGTTCCGAGGGCCAGGCTCTCTGGCCCGGCGGGCACTGCCGTGGTCGGGGTGGTTGAGGAGAAGGCTCCCCTGACAGAAGGAGCCTGTCCCTTCGCGCGGTCACCTTCCCTCCGCCCCGTCTTCCTTATTTCTTTGGTCCTGATTAGCCGTGTGTGCTGCGGTTTCTCAGGCTAACGTCTCTGTGCAGCATGTGACTGAAACAGAGTTTGCGGAGTTGTAAGCCACGCGAGTCACTTGCTCTCTGGAGTTTCATCCGGGGACCTGTGTGGACCTGGAGCACGGTTCATTCCACTCGGCCCCCGGCAGGCACACCCCTGGGGGCACACAGCTCTGGGTGCTGGCAGATTTGAACACGTCGCCTGTTCAAAGAAAACCACGCACCTCTTAGTTCTGGGCCTTGTCGGGCGACGGGGCAGTGTCTGTGGTCCCTCGTGGGACTCCTCTCTTAGAAGCCCCTGGGTTGGTGGCAGCGGAGCAGCTGAAGGCAGGAGAGGGAGGCGTGAAGGTGTTCTGTGCTTGGGTCGCCAGGTACAGGTGAGGCGTGCTGGGCTGGTTTTCAACATGCACGTAGGCGGGGCTCAGGGACTCGTGGTAGTCGATCTATCTACTAGATCCCAGGATTAAACGTTTAAGATCCAAGAGTGACTTCTAGAAAATTCCTGAACTGATCCCAGTAGATAGATCGACTACCACTAGTCCCTGAGGACCAACTCAGGAGTTTTCTAGAAGTGCTTTTTCAGGACAGGTTCGGCTTCACATGGGAAAGACCCTTGTCTGTGTGGGCGTGTGGGGACTCCCACACCTGCCACCCACCGTGTGCCAGCCTCAGTGGCAGGACGATGTACAGATGCGAGTCAGACTCTGCGATACGTGGGTGCCACAGATTTTAGTCCCAACAGCCCGTTTGGTCTCCCACAGCGTCCTGGGTCAGGAATCCAGACAGGTGTGCCGGCTCCTCGACTCAGTCTCATGAGGCCCAAATCAAGATGTTGGCCAAGCCTGCGACCGTCTCAGACTGGGGACCTCCCTCCCCCCGGGCTGCTCCAGGTTGTTGGCAGGACTCAGCCTGTGGCTGTCGGACTGAGGTCCTCTGTCCTTGCTGCTGGAGGCCGAGGCCGCTCCCAGCCCTCGCCCATCCCTGCTCCCCCCTCCTCCCGACACACACGGGCCTTGTCACAGCAGAGCAGCTCACTTCTCCAAGGCCAGCAGGACAATCTCTCTGCTGCTTTTGCCATTTTTTTTTACCTGATTAAGTCACATCTACCCAGGATAATCTCCCCAGACTTCTCAGTGTTTACTAGACTTACCAGGGCGATCACTTTATAAGGTACACACGTGTCTAATCGTCATTGTGTACCTCAAACGAATATAACACTGTATGTCAACTATAATTCAAAAATAGGTTATTTTAAAACTAAATACATTTTTTAAAAAATTAAGAAAAGAAACTTCTCAGTACAGCTTTTTTAGACTTTATGACCCAAAGGTGGAAGAGACCCAAAAGGCATTTTTTTCGTGCATTTTCTCACCTTCTTCCCACTAGTATTTGATTTTTTTTTTTCGCAGTATAACGTGACCTTAAACTGGCTAGTTTAGAACGGTAAAAAGCACTTACAATCACAGAGTCTCTGAGGGTCGGGAACTGGGAGCAGCTTAGCCGATGGCTCTGGCTCGGGCCCTCGCCGGTCACCTGAAGGCTTGATGGGGAACTGGGAAGGAGGCTGGGTGCCACGAGAGGCCGAGTTCTACTGTGACACCACTCAAGTGACTTCATGCCACCAGCTGGCTTCCCCCAGGGCAGGCCCAGCAAACTTTTCCTCCGCAAGGACAGATAGTAAATATTTTCAGCTCTTGGGCCCGTACGATGGCGAATGTGGCTACCGTGCTCCGTTTAAGCAGCCTGGGACCTCACGTGGGTGACCGTGGCTGTGTGCCAATAAAACTGTATTTTTGGACACAGCAATTTGCTTTTCACAGAATTTTCATGTCACAAAATATTATTCTTCTTTTTTGTTCAACCCTTTACAAACATAAAAACCATCCTTAGCTCGTCAGTTTTACAGAATCAGACAGCAGGCCAGATCCGGCCCAGAGGGCCATAGTACATGACCCCACAGCAGAGCAGAACCCGCAGTGGCCTCTGCTGGCTAACCTCAGGAGTCACACCGCACGGTGTCCGCCACCTCCTGACACCTGAGGTCGCGTGGCTACACAGGTGACCGCTCTCCTCTTTGAACTGTGTGGTCACTGCACCGTCAGCCATCGATAAGAAAACTCTTCCTTCAGAGCAAGTGTGAGGAGTGATGCCTGCTGAATTTGCATAAATTTGCATAACCGTGTATGGGGGTTTTGGGGGGGCAGAATGGGGACGAACACCAGAGCAGGCGGTGTCTTAGCAAGCTTGCCAACAGTCCCGGAGAGCAGGTGCGAGTTTCGTTTGTGTGGTTTGGGGCGGTGGCCGGAGACACAGGTTGTTTTTGAGCTTTTTCTTTGACTTGGGGAAAAGTTTGTCTCTGAGAGACTCGTGAGGTACCTGAAGCTGACCCCCCTCCAGGTGACTGGACTTTTGATATTAATTTAATCTGCCTGGGAAGGAGCCCGCCTACCGTGGGGAAGGCAGTGTGTTTCCGGTTTCCGGTTCCCGGTGTGGAGGGACAAGGAAATTTACATGCAGTGCTCACTCTCGGATCCTAAACGTTTAATCCAGGAGGCAGCCCTGCTTTGCCATCCAGGACCCCTTAGCAAACTTTTCTCCCCTCTAAAAAAAGAACAAAATGGAATGAGGCGGGTCGGTGTCGCAGGGAGCGTTTTTGTGATACTCGTGAGTTTACTGTCGAGCCTAGGTGAGGAGGAAGTGTACTGGGAAAAGGGGTCCTTTGTTCCCAGGACAGAGAATGGACCCTGGCTTCTCCCTGAGGACAGGAAAGTCACCGTGTCCCTGGGAATTGCCTGGAAGCCCGGCTGGGCCTCCGTGGGGCGGAGACCACTTCGGCTGTGCGGTCTGGCGTCTGAATGGGCATCAATAGGGCACCGCGGGCGTGAGGCGCATGGTGGGCGCTGGTGCTCGGGCTGTGTGCGACACCTGTGAGCAGGTGAAGCCCCATCTCCTCAGTAACCACCTGCGGGTGGAACTTCCACGTGTCAGCCCCAGCCAGGGACGGATGGCTTCAGCATGCAGCATGAGGGAACGAGTCGGACCTTTGTAGCCCAGAGTCTTCGGCTGACTCTGCAGCAGGCTCAGGAGACCCTGTCGTTTGCAGGCTTCGAGCTCGGCTTGCCCTGTTGCTGATGAAGAGCCCACGTTGCCAGGGGCCCTGTACTGCTGGTTTTGTGGGCCCCGAGTGCCTGGGTGGGGTGCAAGCAGACAGGGATGGCTGCGCCTGCCCAGTGTGCCTGCGGGCTGTGTTTGATCTCTGTCCAGGGATGGGGTGGGCGGTGCGGGCCACGCTGTCCCACCGGCCCCGCTGGCTGACACGTGGTCCGTGAGACAGTCTGGCTGCAGGGGGCTGCCAGGAGGAGCTGGTGGAGGGGCTCACTGAGCCCTTCAGGTCCTCTCTGGACTCCGGTCCCTCTGCTGTGATGGTCGTTTGTCACTCAGACTGAGGCTGGGCTGGGGCTCGGATGCTGGGTCGCCGGGCGCATCTTGGCTCGTCGCCACAACCTGCCTGTAGAGCGGGCAGTAGAGTTCTCTCTCTTTTGTGACACTGCCGACCGTCACCCAGCCTCCTGGGTCACATATGTCCCTGTGAAGCTGTTTCACACGGGGCAGCAGCTCCGTTTGGCCTTGTCCCCACCCCAGGTGCAGGGTACACGCTGCTCCCAATGGCCTGTTGAAGGCCTATTCCAATTCACCAGAGCCGACGAGTTGTAAAAAAAAAAAAATGTGCTTTTTAAAAGAGGAGTTTTATCAGCTCATAAATCCTTCCAGAATCTACTGGAAAGTTTTCTTGTGGAGACGGTGCAAACAAGGTCTCGAATCCCACAGAGTAAAAAGACTTCCTTTTATGGACAGCACGGGGAAGGGCCGTGACTCTGGAATGGTTTAACCGCAGCGTCACGTGGCTTCACTGGTGCTGACGTCACTCACAGCACTCCCCTGCTGGTGGCACCTTCCCCAGCCCCGGGCTACAGGGGCACAGAGCCAGGCACAGGGCCAGGGCACGTCACGTGTTCTTGGCCGGGCGACGCTTCATTCAGGGACGAGTCAGCCAGCCCGAGAGGACACCACAGGCCAGCCATCGAGAGATTTCATGTAGTCACAGCCCCTTTCTATTTTTTAGGGGGTCCTTTCTTTTGGGAGGCGATGGGGGGACATGGGAAGGAAGGGAGGTGTTACCAGCTCATCACCGCCAACTCCCCACAGCACCTGCGACGGTCGCTGCACAGCCTGGGGAGGGTCCCCTGGTGGCACGAGGGTGCCTCGTTTAGTCTGAGAGGAAAGTCCTTCTTCTGAGGCACGTGGCGTTCAAAGCGGAGCCACAGTTTCCCAGCTCCGCCCTCACCAGTCTGGGGACCTTGGACAAATGATTTCATCTTGTCGTACTTCTGCTTCCTCCTCTACAAGATGGGGACGTTTTCTAGCACACCTCCTTGTCGGAGTCACGAGGGGTGAGGCCGCGCACAGCCTCGAAGCTTCCCGCCTGAGCCCGCCGTGTGCCGGTGTCGCCCCCGTCAGCCCTGCGGTCCCTGTCGTGGCCGGGGTGCCGCGTTCCGTGGGGAGGGCGGGCGTTAGTCATCCTTTGCGTTTTGTCTCATTCTTTTCTGATGGAGCCGGGGTGGCAAGCTTTTTCCCTAAAGGGCCAGATGGTAAATATTTTGGGGCTCGAAGGCCAAATGGTCCCTTTTCCAACTCTAAAACTTGCACTTGTAGCCTGAGAGCGGCCAGTCAAAGGCGCGTGCCTGTTCCAATACAGCTGACTTAGGAAAAGGGGCAGAAGCCTGTCTCCCACCCCCACCCTCCTCGGGGTCCCATCCCATCCGCCCCAGCTCACCCGACCCGGCACCTTTCTCCCTACATCGCAAGGTCGCCGGCCAGGTCGGCACAGGGGCGCTCCCTGGGGCCAGACGTCGGCCAGGCGGTCGGCCCGACAGACGCCTGGAAGACACTGTGGGGCACGTCGAGCTTCCTATATATGGCCGTTTTGGCTGAAAAGCATCTCCTTAGCCAGAAGATTTAAAACAAAACAGAGAATAGAATTTTCCAGTAAGAACAGAAGCGGAAGGGACGCAGTGGCTTCAAGCTGCTGGCCGATCCCGCCTCGGAACCATGGCCTCCTGCGTGCTCTGTGACCAGCCCGGACCTTTGCTGGGGCACCCCCCTTTCTGCTCCGGAGCTTTCCTTGGCTGGCTCTGTCTGCATTCTGGGTGGACGAGAAGCCCCTCCTTCTCCTGCAGCCTTTCTGAACCCTTCTCAAACCCCTTCCCGGGCCAGGGGGGCTGGCTGCACCCCAGCTCTATTCTTCCTCCTTCCACGTGTGGCCTCCTGTTCTCTGGGGGGCTCGGCCCCATTGTCCAGAACACTCCCCGCGGGCGCATGTAATTCTGAGGGTGTCACGGAGGTTTGCAGCCCAGGCGCCATCGTGGCCCAGCTGGTGAGACGCAGGCGCAGCACGGGCTTCCTGCGGTGCCCTCTGCCTGTCCCCGGCCTGTGCGGTGGCCCACACACTGGGCTGTCCCTCCCTGGCCTGTTGGGGTCTGATTCAGCTCAGCATGGCCTGGTCATGAGCTCTGCCATTGGGGGGCCCTCAGCTGGCAGCCTCAGTCCCCGAACTAGAGTACCCAGCTAAAGCGGGACGTGGGCTCCTGCTGGCCGGCCGCCCCGCCTCGCTCTGCTCGTCCTGCAGGGCGCCTGCCACCAGGAGGGAGCTTAGCAATAGCACAGGTGGGATTAAAAGGGAGATCAGTCGGGAAAGCTGCGATCGCTTCTCACGCTTCCTCGTGAGAAGCCAGAGGTTTCCTGCATGCTGATTCTGGAAGGAGCGTTTAATCACTGGCTGCGAGAGAAGCTTCGAATGGGAAGCTGGCTTTTTGTATTTCTCTGAATTTCTTAGCTGTGTCACTGTAAGTAATAACCTGTAATAACGGACTCTGTGCGCGCCTACGTGTGTCCCGCTCAGGAAATGAGGGTTTGGGTTTCGTACCGGGGAGGGTCCTGGATGGTGGGACGTCAGGCAGGGGAGGCCGGAGGCGACTCGGGCCGTGGAGCTGGAACGCCGGGCCTGGGAGAGGGGGCGGGAGGGGCTTCGGCAGGCCCATCCCGCGTGTCTTCTCCCCCTCAGGTTCGAGCTGATGCGCATGTGCTGGCAGTACAACCCCAAGATGCGGCCGTCGTTCCTGGAGATCATCGGCAGCATCAAGGACGAGATGGAGCCCGGCTTCCAGGAGGTGTCCTTCTACTACAGCGACGAGAACAAGCCGCCCGACATGGAGGAGCTGGACCTGGAGCCGGAGAACATGGAGAGCATCCCGCTGGACCCGTCGGCCTCGTCGCTGTCCCTGCCGCTGCCCGACAGACACTCGGGACACAGGGCCGAGAACGGCCCGGGCCCGGGCATGCTGGTCCTCCGGGCCAGCTTCGACGACAGGCAGCCTTACGCGCACATGAACGGGGGACGCAAGAACGAGAGGCCGCTGCCTCTGCCCCAGTCGTCCACCTGCTGACCTGGCGGCCCAGCAACAGTAACGTGCGCGCGCTCGGCGGGGGTGGGCAGCGAGTGCTCTCGTCCGGTCGCAGCCTCCTGTGTACCTCAGTGGGTCTTCAGAGCTGCCGCGCTGCCTGGGGAGTCGGCTTCTCTGCAGTAAACATACTTGGGATGTTCCTTTTTTCAATATGCAAGCAGCTTTTTATTTTCCTACCTGAACCCTTAACTGATGTGGGCCTTTAAGAAACTTAATGACGATCCTGAATAGCAAGCAACAGGACACCTGAGAATCGAGTCTCCTCACTCTTCCCGTCTCTCTCTCTCTCTCTCTCTCTCTCTCTCCCCTTCTCTCTCTCTCTCTGTCTCTCTCTCTCTCTCTCTCTCTCTCTCTCTGCTTCATAATGGAAAAACATTTGCCACAAGCCCAGCCGAGACGCCCTTTTCAAATCAGACTGAGCAAATGGTTCTCCCTCCCCCTGGCCCCTGTACGCGCCTGCCTGTCACCGTAGGTCTTTATAAAACACACGCAGAGATGGCATTTTTTAACCGTCTTTAACTTTTTTAGGGACACACGAAACTTAAAAAGGGCCATCCATCATTCGTCCCAGCTCACCATTGTTACGCTGCCAAATTCCGCCCAAACCCGGAGCTTTCTCCCTCGCGACCCTGCCCGTTTTCTTGTTCCCGGCAGCGGGGTGGGGGGCGAGCGTGGTCCGGGTCGCTCCCGCGAGACCCCCGCTGGCGATGCGCCCCATCCCGCACCCGCTCAGCCCCTCGTGTTCTTTTCAAGTCTCGCGTTCACACAGCTCAGTTTGCTTTCGACTAGGGTATGCGGGGGGCGGGGGGCCTGGACGGAATGAGATGTCCAGAGAAGATGGGGGGAAGCTGAGCTGGCTCCCCTGCCCCACTGCCCCACCCCCACCTTCGGGCCCCCGGGCCCTGTCCAGAGCCTGGCAGACAGGCTTTGAGCACAGGTCATCCACGAGCCAGTCTCCTGTCCTTCCCCGCTCCCCCCGGGGCCTCAGCCCAGCTGTTTGTGCAGGTTTGCAAGGAAAGAAATTCAAACACCACAACGACAGTAAGAAGAAAAGCAGTAAACGGATTCAAGCATTCTGAGCTCTGCTGACATTTTCTCTGTTACTAGGACTTCTTCGTGGCTCTTACAGTTCTATGTTCGACCATGAAACATTTGCATACACATCGTCTTTAACGTCACTTTTATAACTTTTTTACGGTTCAGATATTCATCTATACGTCTGTACAGAAAAAAAAAAAAAAGCTGCTATTTTTTTTTGTTCTTTATCTTCGTGGATTTACTCTATGAAAGCCTTCAGGTCTACCCTTCCCTCTGCTCACTCCAAGAAACTTCTTATGCTTCGTACTAGCGTGCGTGACTTTCTCCCTCTCTGTCCCTAGTCGTTGATCTTTATCTAGCATACTCTGCCATGAACTGTTGGATGCCTTTTTATAAATACGTCCTCCCCTCCCTGGCCCCCGGCCCCCGGCCCTGTTAGACGTTCTACCCCGAGGCTCAGTGGGCACGGCGTCTGAGTCAGCCACAGTGCGACGCGACGACATGCAAACTCAAGTCAGGAAGGGAGGTCCGCTGTCCCCCGCGCCCGCCGCTGTGGACAGGCCTCACCCGCGGTCTCTCAGCATCTCTCCCCCTTGCCTGCGTTTCGGTTGTGACACACGTGCATCTGCTTTTTAATCCTTCAGTACAACAGCAGTTCGAACTGCACACACTAGGCATTCGGATCACTATTTGTTTTTTAAGTGGCTAATCCCTCCCTCCCACGAAAACAGCTGCTGAGGCCAAGAGTGTCGTGGAGTGTGGTCCAGCGGGCCCCTCTGTGGCCTTCTGCCACCACCGTGCAGACCGACCCCCCTGTCCTTAGAACTAGCGAGCCCTCCAGGGGCCTCCTCAGCGCAGGCAGGGGTTGGGGCGCAGGCCAGCATCCTGGGATGTCAGCGAGCCCACCGCGGGGTCCGCCGGCCCCGCCGTGGCCCACTCCCAGAGACCGGGGCCCTGGCGCAGGCACTCTCCTCTGTGGCCAGAAATTCAAGTCCCCGGGGCCTGGGACTCTTGTTTTGTTTAGTTTTTAGCGCTTGTCACCAGAGTGATGATAGCACCAGAGTCGCTTCTGGGATGGAAATGTTTAAATCACGAGTAAGAACAAAGCTCCAGTACGTGATCGCTAGTCGTGACTGGAGGTTCTTGTCACTCGTTCCAGTCCCATGGTTTTCTCTAGCCTCTGTCCCATAGTTTTTCCCTTCAAAACAAAAATGAGAAAAAGAAACGAGTTAATTAAGAAGGTAGTATGTCTAGGAGTTTTATTTTCTGATTCCAATTTCGATCATTGTAGAGAAGCCCCATGACGAATTGAAATACCGAGAAAAGGGTCTGTGTCTGTGTGTCTGTGTGTAAGACAGGACAGTTTTTTTTCTTTTTTTTTTTCAAGCATTTATCTACCTCACTCTTTATTTTTTATATGTGTATATACAAAAAGGAATACATCTCACATTTCTCAGCATCTGACAATATGCCGTTGATAACCGGTAACCTCATCCACACCACAGGCCACACACACCAGGTGACGCGGGGACAGGCCAGGCTTGTCCCGGGGTCAGAGCGACGCTTTCTCACCTGTCCACTCCTTCCGAACGGCTCGCCTTTCTCTGCGATGTCGCGTGTGACGTCGCCTCTGTTCTTCTCCTAACTCGTTCCCTCAGAGGTCGTGAGGCTCGGGGTTCTCCCCGTCCTGGCCCAGGACCCCCGCTCTCCGCTGGGAGCTGAGGGGAGCCAGAGCACTCGGCGGGAGGCCCCTTGGCTGTCCCCGCAGGTTGTCTCTGAAACCAGCTGCTTTGCGCAGATTGAATGAGGACAGATCCCCGGGTTTCGAGGGCAGGAGGCGGCGAGGGACGGGAGGTCTCTGCTGGGACGCCACCTGCAAAGGCGCGGCGTGTGGCCTTGGGGCGCTGCCCTTGCGGCCTCACGCTCGGCCTGTGCCAGGCAGGGACGTGCTGTCACTGTGACGCTTTCACTCGAGAATGCGGCCGCCTCAGCGAGCTGGGTCTGCGAGCTGGGTCCTCCAGGCCTCCTGCTGCTAAATGCAGAGGCTTCTGCCCTCCCAGCCAATCCTTCCAGAATGTACCACAGAGAAAAGCCCTTTCTCCCTCCCCCCGGCTGTTCTCTCAACCTCACCCTCACTTCCTCCTCCCCCAGGGGAAAACAAACAGGTACCAAACCTCCGGGCTGGAAGGGGCAGTGGTCAGCGCCAAGCCTCCTCCTGGGGTGCCACCCCTCCCACCAGGGCCGTGCCTCTGTCCCGCCGTCCTGCTGCTCACAGGGGTGGACGGCGTGGTCTCTGATTCCAGAAGCTGCTCTCACAGGCACTGGCGATTTGACCTGGGAACGTGTGGGACTTTGCCAGGTGTGGACGGCTCCTCAGAACGTTCCAGCACTCACCCCTCAACCTGCCCCGAGAACTCCACTCTCTGTGCCCGATTCCCCGGGCGTCTTAAGGTCATTGAGAAACACCGCTGGATCAGGGTTTTCTTCTCGCACACTCGAGGGGACCCCGTGGGACAGTGGCCTCCTCTCTCTCTTTCGCTCTTCCCTCCCGGTTTCCACAACTGGATTTCTAGAGCATTCAGCTGGTCATAAGGGTTCCGTTTCCACTGTCCGAGTTGTTGGTGTCGTTCTGTTGTTTCGTTTTCACGTAGGTGGTTTTTCTTTAGGTAGAAAGCAAACACGAGCAGTGTCGTGCCCATCGTAACAAACGCTTCAGAAACACTTAAAGGAAGTTTGCTTGTGTGACGGTGCGGTTGGTTTATTGGACCAGAGCATCACCCGCCGTGACTGTACCAAGGCATCAACTTTCCACGGTTCTAGCCTGATTTTATGCTGATCTCCCCACCTCTTCTTGATTTTTTTCTCCCCCCTCTTTCGTATGCTCCCAATTATTTAATCAAGCTGAGTTGTGGCATTTTCCATGTAACCTCCTCTGACAGCAGCTCGCACTGCTTGAAGTGACATGAACCACTGAGGCACATCGTGGCGTCGATGTGAGCATTAGAACATGAACACACACAGCCCTTCTCTGAGGCAGCGGGAGCTGGTGTAATCTGGAGACGTTGAACTTCAAGCTGGGTGAGACCCAGGCCACCCAGGTCTCCTATATGGGATGTCGTGATGTTTGGCACGCGGTTGGGACGCGTGCCCTCCTTGGAAGATAAAAGGCTGGGTTCACGGCCAACACTGGCCTCTCCCTCCAGCCTGTTTGTTGTGACTCGGGACAACATTTCAATGGTGGGAAAAGTGGCTAATTGTGGAAATACCCAGTGGCAACGTGCTTGGCTGGAAGTGACGTTTTGCTTGGGATAAATGATTTCCAAGCCAAGCACGACGCCAAATTCTAGCCCAGTTTGTTCCACCGAAGCCTCTTTCTCAGCAGCCGACCTCTGCTGGCAGGTGGCTGTACATCACACGGGCCGCTGCTGTGGCAAGGCCACCCTAGCGCAGATGGGTGAGAAGGCTAGGATGCTCGGTCCAAGGTCCTCGGCTGTCACTGTTGGGTCGACTCCTTTCCAAAACGTAAACACCTTCCAGTTGACAGTAACGCTCCGTGCTGTGCCTTGGCCCATTCCAGCCGTCCCCGTTAACGCGTTTAAGGTTTGGGGTTTGTTCTTTCGTTGACGTTCCTTTTGTGTTTGTCGGCTGTCTTTTCATTTCCTGGGCTAAGCGGCATTGAGAGATATGGACCAGAGATCCACTTGCTGAAAACCAGTGACGAGAGTCAAACTTTCTCTGACATAGTTGGTGGTACAAATGAGAACTTCACGAAAGGATGTCTTTTAGATTGAACCTCTCTGTTGCCAGAGATGCTGAAGATACAGACCTTGGACAGGCCAGAGGGTTCCATTTTCGGCCTCCGGCTCAGATGACTAGTTGGTCATTGAGAGAAAAAGCAGATGAACACTCCTTGATGGCGGAATGACCGCACGGGAGGAAGCCATTGTGACGGGTTGTGACGTGACGTGAAGAAGGGTACGGGGCTGGGAAGCACTGTGGGCCGCGTTCTGACCTTGATGGTTTCTGAAGGTGTCAGAACACATCGAGGCTCGACAGTCATCTGTGGGGCGTTTGCTTTCAACAGATAAACCTAGCACCCTATTTTGGAACCCGTCGTGGCGGAATTAAGTCAAATTGTGTAAAAACACGAACTGCATCGCACCTGTCGGTGGTCAGTTCTGGGGCATGATTTTAGGGTTTTTGTTTTATTTTGTTTATGCAAGAATATAACGATCATTTATCTGTATGTTCACATTTATGTGTGTCCACACCTTTCCAGTAAACATTGTTTTTTTTTTTTAATCAGTCACACGTTAGCGTTTTCAATAGGGCTCTTAAGTCCAGTAGCTTACGGGTAGACAGTTGACGAAGATCTGGTTTACAAGAACTAATTAAATGTTTCATCACATTTTTGTAAGGACATAGAATAATTTTATAAAACGTTTGTAGTTTATAATCGCCGAAAATAATTTGAGGGCACTTTTATTCTCTGTGTGCAAATGTGTGTTTGTGATCCATTATTTTTTTTTTAGGACACTTGTTTACTAGCTAGCTTTACAATATGCCAAAAAAGAATATTTCCCCCGACCCAAGCCATGCTTCACCCTCTTTGCCCCTTTGCTTTGTGCCCTAGTTTATAACAAAGGAATAATGATGATTTAAGAAGTAGTAGTTCTGTATCTTCAGTATCTTGGTCTTCCAGAACCGTCTGGCTGGGAAAGGGATCGCCTTTTCCCGGTCATTCTCCTCTGGAGTGTAGCTTTTACTTTACTTTTAACAGACGAAAAGAAACTCATTGGCTAAGGAAACGGCAGAGCCGTGGCAGCCCAGCGGTGCCTGGGGCACGCTCCAGCATCTGGTTTGATGGGTTCGGTTCTTACCATCGTAAACGCAATGCCGAGGGACGCTGGGACCGACCGCACAGCCGGTGGTGGTTACAGCGACCACAGCACACAGACTATCACACGGAAGATGGTAAGTCTGGTGCACGCAGGCTGTTTGCTTACACGCCTCACGTCTTGACTGATGCTCTGTTATAACGAGGGAGAGACCTTATTCCTTTTTAAGGCAGAACACCGAAGATACGTTTTTCCAAAACGAAACAAGTTCTTTTTAACAAAAACTACACACGCAAAGTTTATTTTTTTGGTTTGTTTGACTCTGTTTTCTCTAGCTCCCAATGGATTTGGGGCCATGTCTACACAACTCCACAAACCCCCCCAGCATTGGAAATATCTGGGCGTTTTGCGCCACACGGGAGAAAGGTCCAGAAACGGGTGGTTTTCCGTGTTTAACTTTGGATTCGGATGTTTGGTGTTGCGTAGACACATCCGCAGGTGGAACGGATGCTCGGCAAAAACGCCTGTCTGCTTTCTAAGCCAATGAGGTTGAGGTGAGAAGTTTGCCAGAGTTTGTCTACCTCTGGGACAAAAACAAAAAAACAAAAAAACACAAAAAAAACAAAATAACAAAAAAAAATAAACAGAAGGAGCGATGGAATGGATGCATCGCAAATAATGCATTTTCTGAGTTTTCTTGTTTAAAAAAAGTTTTTTAAAAAAAAGTTTAAAAAAGGTAATAACATGGCCAATTTGTTACATAAAATGACTTTCTGTGCATAAATTATTCCTAAAAAAAATTCCTCTGTTTATATAAAAAAAAAATCAGTAGATGAAAAAAAATTTCAAAATGTTTTTGTATATTCTGTTGTTAAGAATTTATTCCTATTATTGCGATATACTCTGGATTCTTTACATTATGAAAAAGGAACTTTGTCTATTTTGAATGGCTGAAGCTAAGGCAACTTTAGTTTCTCTTACTCTGCTTTTTTCTAGTAGTTAAAGTACTACATGGTTTAAGTTAAATAAAAGAATTCTGTATGCATTTTTGGTCTCTGAATTTGTCCCACTCCCCCCTTTCCTTCTGGAAGAATCACCGTGCCTCTGAGGCAGGGAAGCTGAGCTACGTGTGGCATGTGTGTTCACACATGTCATTCGGAGGTGTTGTGTGTGAAGGCTTCGCTTTATTTCTGACAGCTGAAACTTCTCAGCATGCAAACTGCTGAAGACAAACGATTCTGTTTTCTCACTCCATTAAATCAGCTACTAGAAAATCGGAATACCTAAAACACAGAAATCTGTACTTCCGTTTTGACTGACTGGTAGACTTTTCCTATGCCTTCCACTGACGAAAGTCAGGCCCAGGCAGGTGTGAGCTGGGTGACTCTGGGCAAAGGACGTGAACTGTGCATTTCCATGTCCTGGCTGGTACCTCACAGCCCGCGTGCCTCGTCGGAGGGGCAGTGAGAACTGGGCGAGCACATGTAGCACGTGCTCAAACGTGTCAGTTCGTGTCAGGCTGACGCCCTCGGCCTGCTTGGGGGGTTCTGCCATCTAGGCGGCGGCATCGTCTTTGCCGGGGGAATGGTCATGGCGGGAAATGTGAACACATGTCCAGAGGAGACCAGCGTGGATGTTCTAGGATTAGATCAGAGACGCTGGGACGCATCAGGAGGAGAGCTGACTGTTCCCAGCGTGGATGTTCTAGGATTAGATCAGAGACGCTGATCTAATCCTAGCTGACTGTTCACTGAACTCTGATCACGGAGAATTCCTAGAGGCTCCCAGCGAGGTGCAGGCGGCAGATGTAAATCCAGGGCTAGTTTACTTACGACCTGTTGCGTCTCACAAGTGTCTGAGCCTAAAGCAAAAGGCCTTTCTAGAAGAGGGGACTGACTCTGAAGCCTCAGGGGGTTTGTTCCCCATTGTCACGGAGTACCTGGCCCTCAGGGGACTGTCACTGGATGACCGATGGCTTAAAGGCAGGGTCGTTTCCAAGGCACCAAGGCCCTGATCACGGAGTACCTGGCCCTCAGGGGACTGTCACTGGAAGACCGATGACTTAAAGGCAGGGTCGTTCGTTGCCAAGGCGCCGAGGCCCTGACAGCTGTCTGGGCTGCTGGTGGTGTGGACACAAGTCCAGCGTGGCTGTCCCTATTCCCGGGTGGCTCAGTGCTGCGCCTCCAGGTTAGCAAGTTGTGTCCTGCATTTGTCCTCGGAAGGAGCAGCGATTTCTTCCGAGGATGAAGGTGCTGGATCTTCGGGAGTGTTAGCACCTCTCCCCGCCGAGCCACTTCTTAAGACCACAAATCCAGCAGGGTCCAGCTACGAGCCATGCGGGCTAAAAAAAATTAATACTCTTCCTAATACCTTCTAAGTCCCTCGAGTTGGGCTGATAATCAAATTAACAGAGATCAACAGGAGAAAAATCAAAATGTTAATTCATGTGCACGGGGGATTCACATAAGCATGAAAATCCCAAAGACAATGAAGCGACACTGGGTGTATATGACATTTCTGAACAAGGGAGACAAGGGGGAGGGGGCGGGGTATGAGATTTCAGAAGTTACAATGGGCTAGTTGCAGGTAGCCAAGGAAGAGAACATACGTGGCAGGGACATTCTTGCTAGGAACTTGGAAGCAATGGGACACAGAGTATCCAGCTCTCAGGCTGGGAGTCTTCCTCAGCCACGCTCAGGCGAAGACTCAAGCTGGCAAAGTCCAGGTTCTTTCCTAATTAAAAAACAGGTTTCTCTGTCCCGGTCTCTAGGGCAGGAAAAGAAGGCGGGGGTCACAGGGGGGATGCTTGAAGGTTCTTTCTGAGCCTTGTTTCTTAATAAACAGCTTAAAGTCAACATCCTAAAAGACAACTACAGGGTGGCGAATTTTTGGTTCCCTTCTGAGCCCACCGTCGGGAAGGTGCATGGTTTGATAGCATTTTCTCATCACCGACCGACGTTCACATCCATTCTCGCTGCAGTTACTCTGCAAAGGAAGGATTTTATTACTGCGCTTTATAGATGAGCAAACAAGCAGACATGCCCGACCCAAGGCTCAGCCCTGGAAGCTGTGGTTTATGGCAGGTCCTCAAGAAATTCAACCTTATGATCCGGCAACTCCACTTTTAGGTATATATACACAAAAAGAACTAAAAGCAGGGACTCGAACAGATATTTGCACGCCAGTGTTCACGGGATTATTTACAATAACCAAAAAGTGGGAGCAACCCAGTATCCATTAAAAGATGAACAGATAAGCAGATATTGTCTATACGGACAATGAAATATTATTCAGCCTCAAAAAGGAAAGGCATTCTGATGCATGATACATGAACCTTGAGGACATCATGCTGAGTAAAATGAGCCAGTCACAAAAGGACAAATACTGTGATTCCACTTGTATGAGGTCCCTAGAGTAGATGCCTTCAGAGACGGAAGGCAGAATAACAGTTGCTAAGGAGTGGGGAAGGGGGAGGTATTGTTCAAAAGGTATAGAGTTTTAATTTGGGATGAGAAAGTTCTAGAAATGGATGGTGGTGATGCTTGCACAAGTGGAAGTACACAATGCCACTGAACACTTAAGAATGATGAAAATGGTAAATTTCATGTTACCTTTTTTTTTTTTACCACAACTTAAAAAAACAAAGTAATGAAAGAGAAAGAAAAACCAAATACTAGTGACTCAGTGGCTCAGAAGCTGCCTATCGAGGCCAGGAATGGGACACCTAAGCTGTGTGTCTCCTATGGTCAGCTGGTCATGGATCAACCCACCACATGAGAACAGGCCTGAGGTCCCAGCACTCGACAGGATCACACAGGCCTGCTGCATAGTCTTTTAAGAGGAAAAAAATACATTACTAGGATTTCATTTTATTGTCACGAAAACCATAACTGAAGCTAGTTAATCCCTTGTGGAATGTCTGCCTTTCAGAGTATTCTCCTGTCTTCTGACAATAAAATAACTCTTGGTGATTTCATTGGGCCAACGTAGACATTTTTTTCCTCTGTGTAAACTATTTTACAAGCGCTTTTTCAAAAGCCTCTCAAAGCACAGCTGACCTCTCTACACAGGGCTGAAACATTTAATTTTCTCTAAAGGAGCCATCGCCCCATTGGTTCTCTTTGACTGGAATCACCGAGGCTGAGTTTTCTGCTAACCGGGCTTTGAGCTCGGACTTTCTCACCTTCCTCCAGCATCTCCTGGATGATGACTTGCAAGGCTTTCCCCAGCAGACTGGCCGGGAGCCATGGTGACAACAGAGGAACGTGGATGAACGCCACACCCATTTCCACGATGCAAAGACAGGTGGCAGGAATCTGAAACCACAGGGAACACTGCGTTACTCATTGGGCACCAGCCTGTAAGCTCAGGGACATGTAAGCAGAAGGGGCAGTGCAGTGTCCCCAAAGCATGAGGGGGGAGGACTGCCACCCAGGGAGACGAGGCTTGTGTCCTTCTGCTTCAGAAAGAACATGTTACTGGGAATGGAGAGCTGGGGACAGGCTGGTTCTTGGCCTCATAGTCTCACGACCAGCAAGTGGCCAACCCCGGGAAGGGACCAGATTTTCAACCCTAGAAGGAAACACCTTTACCCCGCGAACACCTCTCATTCATGTTGCAATGAGTCACTGGTTCATTCATTCATCACGGGAGGAGAAACTACCTACTGGGGGTCAGAGTCAGGAGAGACAAAGGCGAGTTGGCCTCGAATTGGGGCTAAATCAGAATAGTTCAATCACAACTGTGGTCGCAATAAAACAAACTGAAAATGAAGCACACACAAAATGTTAGTGGCTCTCGAAATCCACCTTTACATCTTTTCTCTATTCATACACCGAAGGCCCTATATGGGGATGGGGCCTTGGAACCGAGACCCGGGGTGGCGGTGGGTGACAACAAGAGGTCTTCAAGGGCTACTCTAGGGGGTGGGAGGGGGAGACCCTGTGCCCAGGTGCCCAGCAGG
>NW_006443292.1:3400506-3421309 GCF_000325575.1 Pteropus alecto | reverse complement strand
AGCCGTGTGAACGGGCGGCGGCGGGGAGACGAGGGGCACCGCGGGCCGCCCTGTCACCAGGTATCGCGGAGGGGCCCGGCGCACGGCCGCAAAACCCTTCCACCCCCGGCTGTGTTTTCCCGCCCTTCGCTCTTCACACCCGCCGCGTCCCCCTAATCAATATGCCGTTTCCCCCTGATTATTCTGAGCTACGAAAAACAGGCACAGAAACCCATGTGGTGGCGTTTCCTTTAAAGGCTTTTATATTTCAAAATATTCTTAAAGAGGGTAGAATATTCCCCTCTCCCTACCACCCCAAGGGTCCTGCCCTGCGCAGGAAAGGCTTGGCGTTTCCGTGGAATCTTCTGGATGAAACTCGAATACAGAAAGTGACAGTGTCATCTGATATTGTTAAAAATCATTTGAGCTGATTATTTTTTCTCTTGCAAAAAAAAAAAAGCCGCTGAGTGTTTTGCCCACACGTTTGGGGCGTTGTTTTGACGTTTTGGGGGTGTATTGTTAACCTCGTGGGCTGGTCTGCATTCTTTGGGATATTTGTACCAGTTTTTTAGAGAGTGACTCTGCTGGGATAAAAATCGGCTGGATGTGATGATGAAGGTGCCACCCCGTCTCCAGATGGGCCACTCTGGCACCCCCCAGTGTGGGCCATCCTCCGGCTGAGTCCAGGAGGTGCTTGCCATGCCACCTCAGGGGACCATACTCGGGCATGGCTGGGACCCGTTACATGGCAACTAGCTTTGGGTCCCCGCTGGAAATAAAGCTTCAATTTCTTTTTTTCCTTCTCTCTCTCCTTCCAAGATATACCCTATATTTTAGCTAAAATTTTTAGAAACAGACCCAGTACCTTATGCAGTTGGCCGGGACGGTACTGGTGGGATGTGAGGGTGGGGCGCACTTTAGCCATCAACCCTAGAACCAGGTTCCAGGGGTTCACAGAGTCAGAGGCTCCCCCACATCATCAGCCCCACGCCCTCCAGCTCCCCAGCCATTATTTGCTCGTGGTCGAAGATCCTCCCAGATTCTGTGACTCTCCGTGTCACCTCCCTGTAATCCACGGGCAGCTGAAGGGTTCACAGCTCCGCTTGCATGTCACTCCCCAGGCCTAGCCTGGAGAGCGCCTATGGAAAGAGGCAGGGTGACTCAGCTCGCTTGATGGAGAGTCAGGGGGAGTCCCTGGAAAGTCAACACGGGTCGCCCATCTCACTCCCAGGGGCCTCTGTGGATCCAGACCTCAAGTTGCCCACATGGTGATGAGAGTCCGGCAGGAGAACCAGAGTTCCTGCCCCCCAGGGCCTGTGAACTTGCTCCCACCAGGTGTGGGTCTCCCAGAGCACAGCTGACCCAGCCTACGGTATAGGACATGGTTCATTGAGGAGTGTGGGGAGTTTTAAGGGACACATGGGGGTGAGCCCGGCGAAGAACTGGGAGAAGGCTTGTCAGGCAGAGGGAGCTGCAGGGGTGGCGGGGGTGGGCGGAGGTGGGTGGAGGTCGCTCCCAGAGCCTCATGGTTAGCACCCTGCACTTCGACTTGAGTGTATAACTGCCTGTAGCATCCCCAGGGATATTGACAAGTCATCTGCCACCACCATCGGGGAGCACCACGCATGGGAGAAGGAAGGAGAAAGAAGCGAGGAAAGTCTACAGAAGCCAGGTCGAGTGCTTAGCTTAAGGCTGGGTTATTTTCTTAGGGCAATAGGGAACCATCAGAGGAAGCGCACAAGGAATTAATGAGGCAGAGCTGCATCCTCAGAGGATGGAGGAGGAGGGGCCAGTGGGCGCGGGATATCGTGGGGTTGATTTGGGACCTGCCAAGTTTGAAGTACCCAAGGGGAGCTGGTCCCTAGGTTCTTGTGTCGAGCTCCAAAGAGACACTGGGGAGATACGGGCATGGTAGGGTGGCAAAAGCCATGGGTTTAGGTAAGAGAGAGAGAGAGAGAAATGAGAGACAGACAGAAAAAGAGATAGGGATAAAGACAGAGAATATGCAGGGAGAGGAGGACAAAGGCTGTGGAGAACACCCGAGATAAAGGAGCTTGTCTGTCTGGCTCCCCAGCTGGGGACAAGCCTCACGTGATGAGAAAGAGATGCTTCTGTCCTAACACCCAGTGAAGCCTCTGCTCTCTGTCCCCAGCCTCCATCTTTCAGCAGCCATGCAGGAGCCCCAAGGTAGACCAGCAGGAGAACTGCCCAGCCGAGCCCAGCTGCCCCACGAAGCCAGAGAGGTAATAAAATAATGACCGTTTGACACCACTAGGTTCTGGGGTGGCTTGATTTGCAATAGTAATACTTGACACAGAGCTTGATAATAAAGATTGAGAGGATGCGCACTAAACCCAGGATTTTTAGGTGGTAAATTACAGTGTTTTTCTTTGTTTCTTTGTGGTCTTTGGAGGTTTTGTGTATTTGCTCCTTTGTAATTGGAAAAAAGAACAGCACAGATTGTTAAATGGTTAAAAGTAAGATGGATATTTTTTCCTCCCTCTGGAATGTAGTTTCATTAACAGCGATATTGCTTAAAAAATATTATTTGTTCCCCACCATGTTCTAGGCCCGTGCTAGGTGCTGGAGACAAACCAAAGACCAAGGTAGACAAAAGAAAAGAAGCGGCAGAGGACAGCGTCATGGGGAAGGGAAGGTGGCCAAGTTCAGTGGCAGGTGTGGGCAGAAGTAAAGATTTATGGTGAAATAAGCCAGATACAAATGGAAAAATATTGTATGATTCCACTGACATGAGGTAGCTCGAGCAGTCAAATCCAGAGGCAGAAAGTGAAGGGGAGCAGGGAAGTCATAGTCTAACAGGTACAGAGTTTCTGTTTGGGATGACGGAAAGTTCTGGAGATGGATGCTGCTGATAGTTGCACTGTTGCAGAAAAATCAGACAAGCGAGAAACCAAGCAGCACTCGGAGAGTTGGGGAACTCAGGTTTATTACGCCGGCGGTCCCAGGAGAGCTAGCGCTCTGAAGATCTGGGCCCCGAGCTCAGGGGTAGCCTTGCTTTTATAGGGCTTATCTGTGCAGTCACAGTTGGCATGAGCTGATTGGTTAATTTGTCCTTGGGCAGTTACAGAGCGAGGGAGTTACTATGGACAACGGGCAGTTACAGAGCATGAGATTCAATACACCTGTTATCTGGACAGAACAAGCAAAGGGATACATCTGTTGACGGAACAAGCAAAGGGAGGTCACCTGCCCTTCAGCAAGCACGTCTACAGAAGCAGAACAGAGATGATTACAAGGTTAGCCATTTGAGTGGAAAATTCCTCTTCAGCACAGCTGTGAATATCCTAATGCCTCTGACTCGTAAGCCTAAAGATGCTTAAAATGGTAAATGTTACATTATGTATATTTTACCACAGTTAAAAAAAAAAAACAAAACATTTCTGGATGTCACAATCACCCTCCCCCACTGACTACCAAGTGCACCCCAGAGAAAGACTAAATTCGCAGTAAATCATTAGCCTGGGCAGAGGTCTCCATCTTTTAGGCAGGGCTGACAGTTGAGCGGGGAGTTTAATGGAGCCCACCCTTTTCCATAGCTGAAGGACTTCTAGACTGGAGTTTTACAGTTCTTTGGCATCAGGATCCGGAAGTCATTTACTCGTGATGGCAGGAGAGTGACCGGGAGCGGTATCAGGGCTGCCGGTTCGCTGAAGGTGGCTCAGGGTTTGAGGGGTCCTAGAGAGGAGTCGTCACTGCTGGTAGTGACCCCAACATAACTGCTGCATTGCAGACCCAGAACAATCAAAACATGGCTGTTTTCCCAGGAGCAGGGGACGAGGCAGGGACAGGAGTGACTCGAGACTTTTCTGGTGGCCAGGGCCTGAGGGTGGCCAGCTGGTTGGAAAAGGGTGTGGTCTCCGTGAGTGAAACACACGATTGGATGTTTATTTGCTGTATCGTGGAGGCGCTGGTACAGATAGAAGCTGAGCTAAATCTTTACAGGTTGTATTTTTCTAGGATCCTCACAGCAACCTTTCAAACCAAGAGAAGGAAAAGGGAGGATCTGGTCCACTTGGACCTCAGTCTCCTCACCTGTGTGTCAGGAACAATAACAATACTGTATCTGTCATAAAGATTATCAGGACCCCAGGGAGGTCGAGTAAAATGGCAACACGAGGTCCTTAGAGACTGAGGGGAGTCCTCTGAGTGTGGGCTCAGGGCTGGGAGCCAGGTGGTGGCAAATGAATTTAAAAATTAATAGAAAACAGTGAATTAGTCTCTCTCTTTTTCTCCTTGATCAATCTGGCTAGTGGTTTGCGAATTTTATAGATTTTTCTCAAAGAGCCAGCTTTTGGTTTCTCTGAATTTCATTATTAAGGCTGTTCTCTATTTCATCGCTTTCTGCTTTGATCTTTATTATTTTCTTCCTCCTGCTCAGTTTGGGTTATATTTGCTCTTCTTTTTCTAGTTTCTTAAGGTGGCAGCTGAGGTCAGTGATTTGAGACCCTTCTTCTTTTCTAATATTGTTGTCCACTGCTGCAGATTTCACCCTGAGTTCTGCGTTAGCAGCGAGCCACACCTTTTAAAATGTTGTGCTTTAATTTTCATTTATTTTAAAATACTTTTTAATATTCCTTTTGCGTGCTTCTTTGATCTGGCTTATGTGGATATATATATTATTTAGTGTCCAAATATTTGGAGATTTCCCAGGTGTCCTTCCGTTATTGATTTCTAGTAAGTCCGTCGTGGCCAGAGAATATACTTGTATGACTTGAATGTTTAAAAACTTATTCAGACTTGTTTTATAGCCCAGGATATGGTCTACCTTGGTGATGTTCTCTTTGCGGTTCGAAGAGTGTGTCCTGCTGATGTTGGGCGGGGCCGTTCTAGAGATGTCAGTTAGGCCACGTGGCTCGGCAGTTGGTTTGAGTCTGCGGCATCTTTGCTGATTTCCTGCCTGGATGCTCTATCCGTTATCGAGAGAGAAGCATGGAATCTCCGACCCTGATGGTGATTTGTCTGGTCTTGCACTTCTGTTACTTTTTGCTTCATGTATTTTAGAAGCGCTGTTTTTAGGGGCATTGATGTTTACAGCTGTTATGTCCTTTTTATTAATTGACCTTGATTGATTGACTTCATCTATAATTGCTAAATGACTTTCTGTCTCCAAATTTTGAGCTCTTAGAATGCAGTTACCGGGACAAAAAAAAAACAAAAACGGTCTACAAGTGGGCAAACGAGAGGGTGACGCCAGCAAGGGGCTGCCTGTGGACTGCTACCCCAAATGCATCTTGTGGCTCCCCAGACACGTTCCCATCTCTGGGGAACCCTGCGCCTGAGATTTCACGCCGTAGATCCTTTGGGTTCACTAGTCTCTGTCTACATATTTTTGAAAATGCCTGTGAGACAGGAAACACTGTGTCAGCCACCTTCCTGCCCAGAGAGAATGTGCAGCATGTGAGTGCTGGGGCCCAGGACGTGGGACCCAAAGCCGGGAGAGTCGGGGGACACTGAGGCTAGTTAGGGGTGCGGCATGATTACCTGGGACTGTAGATGTCAGCACAGAGGCCCGGGGCGATGAAAGCCTCCTCGGCCTGGCTGGCAGCCTGCAGGCCCATGAGAGCCCTGTGGATTTTGAAATCCACGGTGTGGCATTCCTAATGTAATACAGACATTTTTCGAGACGTGAAAATGTGCTTCTAAGGTAGGTGGGTGTGAGGATGGAGATGAGAAAAGGCATGGCCAGTGTTTGCTTCCCCCGAAGCTCGAGCATCCCTCCCCAGAAGAAAAGGAGCTGAGGGTCGTTTTCTGAATCCCAGTTCAGATCTTACCTGCTGCTGCCCAGAGTAACCCGCGCCGTTTCCAGGGTCACGTTTGTTCGTGTGCTTTTCGCTGTGCGTGTGTACTTTAAGCTGTGTGTGTGTCGTACTATGTGTTTTCATCAGATTTCTGGTGGCAGAAATGCAGCCTTGATGCCCTGGAGATGCCGGCCTGGACTCTACAAAGATAAACAGGCCGGAGTGCTTCCCATGCTGATAGCGTGTGTAATCAAGAAAAGGCACGATGTATTTCATCTAAGCCAAGCCCCGGAGACGGAACTCACGGCATTGGCATTGTCCTATGAACCGTCAGATGGAAGAAAGGTGTAAGAAACTACGGAAAAACGTTCATTCAAGTGAGGTTGGGTTTGGGTCGTCCGGCCTGAGAGGTCAGTGTCTGTACAACCCATGAAGTTGGCACTGAGCGTGTCGCTATAGCAGGTGACGGCCCCGTAGACAGCAGGAAGATGTCAGGGGTCTCCGTTCATCCTCACGCTGCTTATTATCATCTCAGGCTTTCTGTATTCCTCAAGAAAACAGAACAAAACCCACAGCGAGCTGGATCGGAAAAAACGTCTGTCACCTAGCTATCTGTATTTGCCTGTGCTGGAGAAAGGTTTTATCTTGGAATTGGGCGGGAGAGCAGAGGCCCTCTGAGGAAAGAAAAGAAAGACGAATCCAAAGGAACAGTTTACTTTTACCTGGACAGGTAAGCAGTCACCTGCCTGTCCCCGCGTGGTCTGCAGGCCTCGCCCTCACCCTAGTGCTGTTCAGCTTGGTGCTGCTTTAACTCTTCTGATCCACTATTTTTTTCATTATTATCGTGATTTTTAAAGCAATGTATAATAAAGGCACGAGGCCATCTCATCCCTGGAGTAAAGAGAGAGTATTCGGCACATCCGGTTGGTTGAGCCTGGCAAGCCCCAGCCTTTTGGCCACACGGGCCGGGTTTATTTTCAGCATCGCTACACGATGTCTTTGCCAGCTGACCCTTGGTGTGTTTTACGAAACCTTTGGTTTATTTGCTGCCTTTCCAGGCTCGGGCGCTCCTAGAGGAGCTAAGGACATAATTTCTTTGAAATAGAATGAGGTGGCACTGGCTCCACAATTAGGGCACAGGAAACCAGGAGGTAATGACGCAGCCGCTGCCTAAGTCGCTCGGTAAGACCCAGAGTGCGGAGGGCAGGGTGCCCGCCACAGGCCAGCGCGGGGTCGCGGTGGCACGCGCTGTTGGTGAACAGCAAGCACTAAGTCACCTCCTGGGAATGCCTCCTGTCAGTGGGAACTTTTAGCATGTATATAACTTTTCCGTGTTTTTCTTCTTTTTAAAGCACTCTTGTCCCATTTAAAAGCAACCACAGTGAAAATGCACTCAAGTCGTTATTCGTTAACGGCGCATGTCTCTGAGGGGTGGTGCGCTGCAGGTGTAGACCTGCGCTCTCTTCCTCACTGTCTACACTCCACGCATTCCGACGCACAGGGCCCAGCGTGGAGCGAGGGCCTGTGATACTGACAGGTCGCCCTCGATGCGAGAATGCGGGCGGATGGAAAGCGATGGCCTCGACTCCTCTGTCCGGCCACTGGAACACGTGCATGCGGTCAGGCCCCTGTGGGGAGAGGTCCCCGCAGACGGGACGTGCTCGTCTGGACCCAGGGAGCTGTGTGCCCTTTTGCGTGTCGTTTAGCCCATGGGAGCCTGGTTCCGTGTCTGTGGAACGGGTCAGCTAGCTCAGACTGTTGCCTTAGAGCCCCTTGCCGCAGAGCCCGGCCCTACAGCGGACGCTCTGTTGGCAGCATGTTGGTACTCTCAGTGGCTACTGCTCACGAGGTCCCAAACGAGAGTCAGTCTGACATGGAGGGGAGCCTACGACACGGTGCTGGGGCACATGGGAAGACCAGGGTGGCCCAGGGAGAGAGAATGGACCTGCAGATTGAAGTGAAGAGAGCCTCTAGGGAGACGGTGAGTGACTCTGTGCTGGAGGAAAAGTCACACAAAGGGGGGTGCAGAAGCCAGAGTCTGGTGGCAGGGACCCTGGAGAAGGCACACGGGGGTGGCACAGGGCACTGGGAGCTGGGCTAGGGCCAGCCGGCCCGCGAAACTGCTGCTTCCTCATCGCTGATGATGTAGCCTCTGCTCTGGTCATCAGCCCTGTGGTCAGGAAGACTGAGCCGCCTGTCGCCTTGTCCATGCCTCAGGCACTGGAAGGAGACCCGCGAGGAGCCGAGCGTGGGTGTGAACTCGGTAGAGGGGCCACCCTGATGACCTGGACGTGGCCGAGGCGCGTGGGCGATCGGCCCCACTTTGCTCGCCCACGTGTCGTCGGGCAGTGGGACTTGATCTTCCTCCGTGGGCCTCTTCCTCTGACCCAGGTGTTGTCTCCTCCAGGGGAGAGGTGAAGTAGGTGAGCTGCAGCTGGATGTCACTCGCCAGGCCCTGCCACTTGACGGCCTGCACCCGGGCCAGACAGCCAACCTCTCTGAGCGCCTGCAAAGTGGGGATGACAATGTCGGCTCCTCTGGGCTGCAGGAGAAATTCCGGGTGCTCCTCTGCATCAGGTGTCCAGTGTGTGCCCAGCACACGGCGGCTTTGGGAATATTCCCGCATGCCAGAAGTCAGCCGTCCTTCATCGATGCTCCCAGCCAGTGGCCTTCCCGGTGACCTCCCAGGCTGCAGTGTCCTTTCCCTTTGCCCTAGGGCCCCTCCTTCCGAATGTTCCCCAGAATGAACCGAACCCAGTCTCCCAGGGCAGCACTTCTCAGACTCTGCTTTGGGTTCTAATTATTTTATTTCCGGGCCAACTTCTCCATATTCTGCCAAATCCTGCTGCCACTTCCTGGAAGCCCCCAGCCTGCTTCTGTTTCTTCCTGCTTCTCCGTCTTCTTAACTCTGAGTCTCCCGAATGATCCTGTCACTGTTCCATTTCCTGTGTGAATCTCCAGAGTTAGAGTCTGTTCACCCACAACTGAGAAGACTCGACCCAGAGAAGCGCCCTGTGTAATGACAATCCCGTTTGTAAACGCTGGCCGCGAGCCCCGCCCTGTTCCAAGGGTTTTACGCATGTCTACGCCCATAGTCATCAATCACGACCTTTGCATTTTACAATAAGGAAACCAGAAAAACGGGGTGACTTGCCTTGCGTCCTGCAGGTGGCAGCAGTTGGAGCTAAGACGTGGACCCGGGCAGCCAGACTGGGATTCAACAGAAAAAGTCCGGTTTTTCAAGAAACAGGCAGCAGACACTCGGGAGCTCTGGAAAGCCCTGAGCTGGCCAGTGAGTTGGGTTCTTGATTCTGACTCTAGATTGGCAAGTTTCCTTGCCTGCAGTTATGTGGAGAGTCCAGAAAATCAATGCTACCGGCAGCAAATGCAGGATTCGAGGGGTTTTGCTGCATGTTCAGCTTGGCTGGGAAACGGAATAGACTGAAGTCTCCGCCTTTCACTTGGTCCAACAGAGGCGTGATATTGATGGTCAAGGGTGAACAGACAGCCGGTGTTCTGAGCCTCTGAGCGACACCCTGTGGGGACAGGTATGAGGCAGTTGCTCCAGGAGGAGAGGTGGGCCCGGATGAGACCCCGACCACTCGTCATGCACTGTCCCAGGATGCGTTTTCTTCTGGTCGGCTGTTAAAATCCACGGGTGTTGTTTATAATAACTGTTTGTTGAGTGCGTACTTTGTGCCAGGCGCGAAGCTTTAAAAAGCAGCTTTTATAGACTTACATACTTACCTTTTTAACATCGGAACTATTATTTCCACATTTCACGGATGAGGAAACCGAGGCTGGGGAAGTGACTTTCCTGAAGCCCACGGCCAGAGCAAGCAGAGGACATGGGGACCCATCTTTAGGGCAGCAGAGCTGCCTGGCCTTCCCAGGAGCGGCCCTGTAGCCTTTCTTCTTTCCCACACAGCCAGAAGGGCCACCTGGGGCGGGGCGGTGAGTAAGAACTCGAGGTCCAGGGGCCAGGGCTTCTCCCAGCGCCCCAGTTGTCATTTGTAAAATAACGTAATTTTGTTATAGAGATGGAAAACAGATTCACGGTTGTCAGGAGTCGGAGATGGGGGAGTGGTAGGTCAAGGGAGCCCGTGACGTTGGTACAGTTACGTATCTAGACAGGTGATCGTTACACGAAGCTACGCGTGTGATAGAGCTACATAGAGTTGTGCGCACACACACACCCCGCATACACACACACACACAGCACATACACACACACACACGCACGCACACACAACTACCCCAGCGTCAGGTCCCTGGCTTTGATGTTTCAGGCGTTAACGTTACAGGAGGCTGGGGGCCCATCCTATACATTTCATTATAAATTCTTGCCAGTCTATAATCGTTTCAGAAAATTTTTTTTAAATGTGTGCTTTGGTCCAGCGAATACGCACGTATCTCTTGTAAAAATCCAGAGCCCGGGGCGTGGTCCAGGGCGCTGCTGGAGGCGCCGGGTTCCTCGCACGCGACCAGTGCTGCTGACCTGGCATCCCTCAGACACCACTTCGAGCCGCGAGGCTCCGTGTGACGAGGGCCGAAATGCTTTAGAGAGCGAGGAGGGCGGGTAAGGGGGGCTGGAGGAGACTCGCGGAGGAGGTGGGGGCGAGTAGAGACGTCACGGGGGAGTGGGGCCCAGCGGCTGGACGGGGAGGGTGCTTCTGTCCATAGGGCTGAGCCGGGGGCCCTCGCGTGGGAGCCCTTGCTAGACGGGGCTTGCGGGTGGAAATGCCCGTTCCGTGAACTGGGAACATGAACTTACACTGTGTACTATTTCATAATTCAGTTGCAGTGGAATTTTTAATGAATTAGAATTTTGTAGAATTTTGCTTTGGAGAGGAAAGCGAACTGGGACTAGCTTAGGAAAGGGCTCCTGCTGGCGTGGGGAGAGGCCGCAGCGGGGACTCTGTCTGTCACCCTCTCGGTCACTCATTTTCATGCTACCCGCGCCAGGAGGTGGCCCCTCTAGCACTCAGGCCATGCCCGGAGTGGGCACCCGGGGTTCGAGGTCAGCTTTCCATGTGACTTTCCATGCCAGCCCCAGCACTTACCAGCGCTGTGACCTTGAGCAAGTCGCTGAGCTCCAGGGCCTCGGTCGGTTTGTCTGTAAAATGGGGACTAGTTACAGGAATCGAATGTGATTGTCGCGAGGATCAGATGAAGGGATACATTGGGAATATTGCCCAGCGCGTGGGAAGCATGTGTCACGTGGCCGCCTTCGCCATTGCGGCTACGCAGCTCCTGGGTGGCGGGGTCGTGTGGATTAAACAGAGCCGCGTATGGAGGGTGTGGGCAGGCTCCAGGACGTGCTGTGTCCTCCACACTGGTCCTGTGTGTTGTGGGCGGGCTCCAGGGAGGCCCGTCTGTCCTCTGCTCTGCTTCTCTCTAATCACCTGATGCCAACGTTTCTCAGCCCCAAACCACCCCCCGCCCTGGGTACCGAGCCCAGCGTTCTCGGCTTTTTGTCCTTCTCTTTCCACGAGGACTTTCACCTGCGTTTTAAGCCTACATTTGTTTCTCTAGAATGGCTAATACAGAGAGGCCTGTGTTAGCCAGGGTTCTCCAAAGAAAGAGAATATGTATTTATCCTGACTATATACATGCATAGTAGAAAGAGATGTATTATAAAGAATCGGCTCACGTGGTTGTGGAAGCTGAGAAGTCCCATGATCTGCTCTCTGCAAACTGGAGGCCCAGAAAGGTCTGGGGAGTAGCTCCAGTCCTTGGGAGTGCCTGAGGCCCGGGAGCGCGGTGGCGCGGTGGCGCGCATCCCAGTCCGCGGGTAGGGCGGGCACAGAGAGGGTTCAGCCTTCCTGGGCCTTTTCACTCGATTCAGGCCCTCAGTGGATGAGGTGATGTCACATTGCAGAGGGCCACCTACCTCCTGAGCCCAACAATTCAAATGCTAATCTGTTCCAGAAACATCCTCACAGACACGCCTAGCAGTAATTTAACCAGAGATATGGTGTCCCCCGCCAGGGAAGTGGACACAAAATTGAGCATCGCAAGGCCTGTAGGACAGTGTGGCTAGAAGGAGGGACTGAGCCCCTGGGGCCTCTTAATTCATCTTTACTGTGGCCCATGCTGAGAGCCCACAGGTCCCCGCCTGGCCCCATCGCATGGCCTGTGACAGGTGGGGGCTCACTTCATGGTGGGTCGGAGGCTGGGGACACAGGTGGCACTCTCCGACTCAGCTCCGTCTGGAATGCAGCTGGGGTTTTGGGTTCCAGCTATCTCATCCCTGGGTCGTATTTCTCAATTCATACACATTCTGAAGGGGAAGGTCTGGGATTCAGTGTCAGCCCTGAAACCGATGTCCCGATACCAGGAAGTGAGCGATGTCCTCTGCCACCAACTGACTCCTGTGCCACTCATAAGTCTATACCGGCCACTGGGACAGTCAGCAAAAATCAGTTTCAGAAAATATCGAGAGTAAGGAAAAGTCACTGAGAAACCGGGTACCTTCTGGGATGACTGTGGGAATCCTAAAAATGCAGCGACACCTGAAAATCACATTCTGCTTTAGAATCCTGTTCAGATCTGCATGTTCAGATCGTCTTGTATCTCTTTCAAATCAGGAGAGACAGTGGGGCTAATGAAAACTCGTAGCTGTTTTCTGCTGGGTCAGACCTTAACTTTGAACTTGGCAGGCCCGCTAGTGAAACTTACAAAAGGGCTGGAGAAATCCTCCCTTGGAATCACAGGCCCTGTGGAGGGCCGTCGGTCCTCTTCGTCCCCATCGTTGTTGTTGGTACCGGTCAGAACACCTTGATCTTGAGGCCCTCTGTGGGGCCCTTGCTCTCCCACCATCTCTGTCTGTGACAGTTGTCTCGGTGAGATTTATACGACAAGACTGTCTCTCGCAACGCAAAACATTCTTAATAAAAGAAGGCCACGCTGGAACCATCCCCAAATCATGGCCGGTTGTCGGGTGCTGCAGCAAACAACCCCGAGTTTGCCGGCAAACCGTGAGCGACAGGATGTGGGCAGGGGTCCAGGCGAGTCTGGGACTTGCCACCGTGTTTCGGTATTCACGTTTCGTCTGTGACAAGCGTCGCGTTGATCGGGGGTACAGTTTCCTTAGGAATTCAAGAGTGATTTGAACCACTCAAGCTCCGTACCCAAAGTAACAAACACAAAGAGCAGGGGAGATAAGAGGTTTGCAAAAGAACCTTCTTTTTCCCAGAAGGTTAAGAGGAATTCGATTACGGTCTGAAAATAATAAGATAGGGAACTGTCAAGTTGCCACGTACACAGACTCCTGTCTTTCCTGTGTGGCCTTCTCTCAGCACAATTCAGAAAACTTAAAATATGCCAAATGTGTCCAAGTAAAAATAGAGCTTTGTGAAGCAATCGGAGCCTCTAGGGGACCAGCTCTGACAATGACTTGGGGGTGGCCGGGGTGTATTTGGGACGTGCTGGTGAAAAGCAGGAGTGGGCGCCTGCCGTTCCTTCCCAGTTGGCCTTTTGGGGTTCAGGGTCTCCAAATGGTGGCTCTCAGGGGTTTCCCACGTATGGAAAGCTCTCCAGTCTGGGGTGGGGCTCTCCAGCTTTTGGGGGCGAGTTCATTGTAAATGGACGTCCCAGCCTTATGAGGCTCTGTCCTTTCTGGGTCCCCAGCTCCTCTTGCCTTGCTCCGAAACTGCCACCTGGGCTCACTGGGCCCTGGACTCAGGGACAACAGGTGCCAGCCTTGGCCTAAGCCACATGTGGGCGCCTCCGTATATGCCACTCAGGAGTTATTTCCAGTGAATGTCGGGACAGAAGCAGAGAATCCTGTCTGTCTCCTGATTGTTTCCAACAGGGCACAGCAGGGAGTCCGCTTCCTTCTGGGATTACTGCGGCCACCACCAAATGCCACTCTTTCTCCACGAGAAAACCGTTTCTGACCAGGATCAGGCCTCTGGACGTCTGGCCACTTGGGTCTCAGTCAGTTGGCTGCTAGGTATGGTTCACGGATGAGCCAGGAGTTTGGCGACTAACGGTCCTGGTTTGCTGAGACCGAGGGGTTTCTGGGGTTGGGGGTTATGAACGCGCCGAAACCATTACAGCCCCGGGCACACCCGACGGTGGGTGACCAGAGCTGTTGCTTTAGACCTTGTTTTCTCCTCTCTGGTACCCGCCCCCAGGTCCCTCCTTGTGTGTGGCCATTATGACTTGGTGAAGTTTGGTTGCTCTTGAAACGGATTCTGCAAAATATGTTTTAAAAATAAAAGAACCAACTAAAACCAAAAACCGCGGATGAAGCTGGTGGTGGCAGGTGCTGGTGGAAAGCGTAGCTGCCTGTAAGCGGGGTCCTCAGGCCAGGTACCCTCCCCGTGCCCCTCCCGCCTCCGCCTGTCCGTGAAGTTTGGACGATCACAGCAGCCCCTCCGTGGATGGGCGATCTCCTGAGCCTCCGGCCGGGGCTCACGCAGCTGGTGTCTGCCATCTTCTCGGGCCGTGGCGTCACCCTCCCACACTCCACGTGAAATGGTGCCTGACCAGCTCCAGGTGCCGGTAAATGCTAGCCACTGTCCTTCCGCACCCCCGCTCGGTAGGTAGTCTCCCTCTTTTCCACATGTGTCGGAGTCATCGAAAGAGCTAGCATTTGGGGCTGGTCCCTCTGTTGCAGAAGCCATGTTGTGGAACATCTTGACTTTTCAGAATATTACTATCTTTTAAAAAACACCTTTTTTTTTTTTTTTTTTTTTTTACTAAAATGTGTTTTTAAAAGCTGTCTTATTAATAAGAGTTACAAAAAATGTAATTCCCTTTCCCCATCTGGGCGTGGCCAGAGAAAGCCACTAGGGTCCCTGGGGTACCATGCCCTGAGTGAGATGGCGTGACCATGCCATTTTGCCTTCTTAATTGGCCCCCTGATAAAAAAAGAAAAAGTCCCCCACCTTTAATGAGATCACTGCCAAGGGCTAGACTCCACCTGATGCCTTCCTGGGACACCCAAGCAAGGACCATCCTTCATAATTAGTCCCTAGTGTGGGCTGCAGGCTTATTTCCAGCAGAAAACAAGTGGGAAGTGGCATTCGTCACCGCTCACCTCGCCCGCCTGCTCAGGAAGCCGGAGCCACCCTGCTCTGCAGGAGATGGCAGAGGGCAAAATAACTTCCCCTTATCTCAAAGTAGACAATACAGAAATTCAAGTTTAAAAGCAGTTACCCAGTTTCGCATACTCCCCCAGGCATCGGCGCTGAAATCCCAGCCCCCTTCTGACGAACCACAGTGACCCAGGTTCATGCTCCCACCTAGTTCCATCGCGAGGGCTCTGCCTGCCCAGCACCGTCACTGACGAGATGCGGCCGCTAGCAATGCCCACGTGCGCGAAGGGGAGCTGTGACGCCAGCACCGAGTCGCGAAGTCTGGCAGCGATTGCTGAGACTGCCTGCTTCCACCGAGGCCACCTCCTCAGCGACGCGCTGCAGAGTTTCCTTTCTACCCCCAGGGTTCGACACGAGTCGCTCCTTTCTAACTTAAGCGGGAATGTGTGCTAGAGTTTTTCACTTTCCCATAATTTACTTATTTTCTTATGTCCTAAAGTTTCCTCTAATTTTGCAATCGATGAAAAAGAGATCGGGAGCTATAACATATTTTTACGTAGCCACAGTGACATGTATTCGTCCTCACCCACAAAACAAACAAAAAAAACCTCAGGCCTTCTCACTCTCTAAAATGAAAACAGTTCAGAGAAGTATGGATGTGAGGTCTGACATCTGCACTTCTATTTATTTTTCCATCGTAAAAACAAACGGTCTTCAACGATTGCCGATGTCAAACGGAGTCTTTGGGCCGACGAAATACAGTAAGCCTGAGAATGAATAAGGCAACTAGAGAGAGAGGTTTCATTTAGCAGAGAGCATGGTGATCTTCCATACGGGTGAGATTCCCAGGAGGGAAACGTACGTCATCATCTTTGGCTCCGGGATCGAGAGGGCAAGGTGTGACCCTGTCACGGTGAACCAGAAAGCACGCAACAGGCGACCCGTGTCCTCACCAGGGACGGCAAGTATGGGTTTGCCAAGATGACAGTAAGACCCGAAATAGTTCACGTTTTCAGCCAAGCATAGAACTTTGTGGGATTTGCTTTGAATTTCTCATTGGCGAGTTGTGACTTCCTGCTTAAGAGAGAGAAAGGATTAAAGAGTTCGTATATTGTCCCTAACACAAAGAGCTCTCACAACACATTTGGTGCACTTGACATAAGTGAAATGTAATCCAACTGGTTTTAAATTCTCCTTGGGAGGTGGAGCAATCAATCAGCCGGAAGCACTGACAATTAAAATAATAATAAACAACAACAACAACAACAACAGCCCTCCTCTGTGTCAGATATCCCTGCTTTCAGATCAGCTACTTATCTCTCCCATAAAACACAGAATTCAAGCCCAGCTGCCTCTTGTCAGAGCATTAACAGGTTCTCCAAAAAGATGTCACTATCATGGTGGCCTTCGGACTCACCCTCCCTTCACACTCCAGCAGGGGCCAGCACACAATCTCTGTAAAGGCCGAATGGTGAATATTTCACGCTTTGCGGGCCACGTGGTCCTTTGCAGATATTCAGCTCTGCTGTTGCCATGGGAAAGCTGCCCTCCGTGATATGCAAATGTGGGCGTGGCTGTGACTCTGAATTGTGAATTTCATGTAATGCCCGCATGTCACAAACATCTTCATGCTGCTTTTGATTTTTTTTCAACTGTTTACAAATGTGAAAACTATTCTTAGCTCACAGACTGTACAAAGATAGGCGGTGGCTTGTAGTTTGCCAAAGCCTGCACCAGAATACGATTTTTCTTCAATAGGGAACTAGGTGCAGCTTGGCGATGAAGAGGGTCAGAAGGAACCACCCCAAGATATGCCTCTGTGGTGTGTGGATTGTTCTGAGCTGAAGGCAGCTGGGACCCAGTGGGATCGAGAGCAACTTCTGCCCTATCTCCCCGCTTAACTAGGAGAAGTTGAATTAGATGACTTGCCCATATAAAAGATGATCACAGACAGGCTTTTTTGACCTATCTGTGTGGCAAGGCAAACTTCTAATTATTGAGCATCTGCTCTTTTTATCCTGTGATGACCTTCCTGTCTTCTAAAGCCCTAAGGTCATCTTTAGCTCCGAATGTCATATGTACTTCATTTTTCCCTTTCTGTCTTTGGACCTCTCATGTATGTGGGGTCTCTGACACTTCTAATTATTGAGCATCTGCTCTTTTTATCCTGCGATGACCTTCCTGCCTTCTAAAGCCCCAAGGTCATCTTTAGCTCAGAATGTCATTTTTCCCTTTCTGTCTTTGAACCTCTCATGTATGTGGGGTCTCTGATTCTCACGTATGTGGGGTTCTCATGCATATGTATGTGATTAAATTTGGTCATTTTCTCTTGCTAATCTCTCTCATGTCTATTTGATTATTAGACCAACCAAAAGTTTCTTCCTTCCCTGCAGTGATAAAGTGACCTAATGATATACATTAACTGATTTTCTTTTAAATGAGTAATAGATTATAATTAAAATCAAAATGCGGATTAAGTGATTATGATTTTTATTAGTATGGAATTAGCTCACTTGAAGCAGTTATCAGTTAATCTTTCTTCTTACCCGTGGATATGTAATTGCTGGTTGCCTAGGTGAGGTTCGGCTTCAGCAGCCAGGTAAGGAAGGGCCCCGAAGCTGTACTTCATTTTTTTGGAGAGTTCAGATAGCACACATACATTCATGTTTTTAACCTTTCTTCTTAAAGGATAGCTCTCAAATGCTTTCGGCATTACTTCTTTAAAAATTAAAAATTGGAGACTTTTATAATATTAGAAACAACCATTTAAAATTGTCTTAAAACAATTGGGAAACTTGTGTGTTAGAGATCATCTTCCAATGCTGGATTTATCCTCAGTATTCCGTGGAAAACTGGTATAGGAGATCCTGGGTTTTATAACTTCACCTAGGAATTAGAAATAATTGCTTGGAAAATCGGCATTTAAAAATTTATGGTATTTTTCTATGGTACATCATAAGGTAACATATTCTCTACAGTTTATAAGAGAAAGGTTTGCCTGTATTTCTCTTCTGTCTTATAATTTTTCCCGTCAGTTTTTGCTAAGCCTTGATTTTTTTTTTAAGGACAACATCTCATCTGAAAAATAGCAATTGCTGTGATAGGAATTTGTTTACTTTAAAATCCAGTAGTTTGCTAGTCCCGTTGTCTAAATACTGCATTTTTCTTTCAGATTTCACAAATACCTTGGGAATGGCTATAACAGTCGTGTTCTTAACACTGAGGAAATTGCTGTGCAGATAAATGAGGTCAGATGCGGGATGCAGCAGAGTACTTAGCGACCCCCAGAATGGAGGAGAGGGCCATTCTGAAAGCACGCTCCAGACTTTTCTATGGAGCCCCTGTTTTCCTGGTGTGTGTAGACAGACAGACAGACATAGATAGCTATGGTAGATGATAGATAGGCAGATAGATATCTATCTATAGATAGATAGATAGATAGATAGATAGACAGACAGACAGACAGACAGACAGATAGATAGCTGATAGAGATAGATGATGGATGGATGGATGGATGGATGGATGGATGGAGATGATAAATGATAGATAGATAGATAATATTTTTCTTTTTTCCTTGGTTAGTCAAGACGTGATTGCTGAGTGGCTAAGCAGGTTTAAAAATCCAACTTATTTTCAAACAATCTGATTGTTTTCTTAGAAAATCTATGATAGTCACCTTTGAACTATTGGACCTCATCAAAGTGGCTGGATATGAGACTGGCATACACCCAAGCCAGTAGTTTTCTTATATACCAGTAATAACCAGTTAGAAAATGTAATTGGAAAGAAGTAACTCATTCACAATAGCCTGCAAATATCAGAAGTAGGAATAAACCTAGAAAACAATGTATTAGGTGTATTTATAAGAACTTTAGCCTTAACAACCCCCCCCCCAACCTGAATAAACCTAGGTGTGCTTATGTTCTTCGTGGGAAGACTCAAAACTTTAAAGATGCTGGTGCTGTACAATTTGATGTGCCAGACCACATGCTATTTCAGTCAGACCCCAGTATGCTTAATTAGCTGGTTTGCAAATTTGATAAGGAAGGGCTTGTCTTCCCAGATATCCAAACACTCGGTAAAGCTATGGTAATTAAAATAGTGTGATATTGTTGTAGAAATAATAAAACGATCAATAAAATGAAGCATAATGCATATGGGGATTTAACATGTGATATAGAAAGTAATTCACTTTCAATATAGAAGGTGAAAGGAATGGACCATTTAATGGTGTGGGAACAGTTGGCTATAATTAGAATTATTCCTTGCGCCATATACATAAATACATTGTGATTGGATTTAAAATTCAAATCTAAAAGACAAAACAATAAAAATGTTGGAAGCAAATGTAGAAGAATTTTTTTTTCTAATTTGGCTGTAGTGTCAGCAGAGCCAAGCAAGACAGAAACCCCAGAAGCTATCAAGGAAAAGAGGAAGTATTTGACCAAATATGGACTTTGGGAACAGGACTTGAATGAGAAACAGGAACTTTCCATTCTATAATTCTTTAATTTTTTTTTTTTCTGAGAGAACATGTATTCAGGTACTATGTGAGTCATTTAAAAAACAACCCAAAAACTTAAAAAAAAAAAAAATGTAACAAGGTTTTGAAAGAGTATGTTTTACAGCAGAGATTAATAACCCTTTAGTCCTGTCTGCTAATACCTTAGGTAACACCTGTGGTTATCAAGGGCTTAACAGAGGCTCAGGGGCCAAGAAAAAAATAACTTGTTTCTACCTCAGGGCCTTTGCACTTGCGGTCGCTGCCATTTCCACTTCCTACATGCTTGGTGCTGTCACTTTCTTTGTGCGTTTGCTCCCTTTTGTTTTATTCTTCTTTTTTTGGCTCTTATTTAACATACTGTTATGTTCTACCACCTGCCCACTGGAAAGTAACCTCCGTGAGGTCAGAATTTTGTTCACATTGTTCACTGCCGAATCCTGAGAATCTAGAAGAAGATAGGGCACACAGTAGGAGCCTAATAAATGTATGTTGCTTGAGGATGTGGCGGAGTGAAGTGTCCTGAGTGCTGTGGCCCACGCCGCCCTGTGTTTTCCTCCCTGTGGAAGGTGAAATCTCAGACTTCCAGGAGAGTGGTCCTGGGGCCCCCCAGCGTGGTGCAGTCATGTGCACAGCGGCCTCCTGCATTGGTAGCCGGACAGCGGCCATTCCTCGCCCTTTGTTTGGGGTGCCCTGGTCTTCCTCAGATAGGTCGCTCCCAAGGTGTGGGAGCACCTGGGCCTTTCCCCCAAGGTGCCATTTGCTGGGGTGCAGGGACAAGGCACACAGATGAGTTCCAGACCCATTCTGGGACAGAGGCCCAGGAGGGCTTGGGATGCCCTCCAGGGGACGGTCCTGAAGCACAAACTTCAGAGCTGCCAATCAAAGTGCAGGCGCCCGCTGACGGACCGCAGGCTTCCGGGAACCCAGGCTGGTGGCATTTTAAAACCACCCCTGCGCCCCACTTCCCGTGTGAGAAAACCATTCGAAACGGGCCAAGAGGACATACTGGAGAACAATTGCCTCTCACTGAGTTTTGCTGTTTCGAGTCAGTGTGAGCTTGAACACTTTACGAGGTATTCGTTATCAGCAAAAGCAGCGAGTTTACAGTTGTCGGGAGAACATGGAAGAGACTTTGGAATGGGCAGAAAAGATGACTGGGTGCCCCGCATTGTGTGTGCCATTCATTTTTTCAACTCTGAAAATTTTCATGTTTCGACTGTAAATTTTTGAAAAGCAACAATGCAAACGTTTCCCGTCTCTGGAAATAGAAGGGAAGTGGGAAGGGGCGCGGGTCCAGGCCCGGGGGCCCTGGCAAGGGGCGGCAGTGCGAACCGTTTCCTTTCGCAGAGAATCGAGGGGAATTAAATACTTCTTGGAGGCGGTGAACCCGCTTTGCGAACTGTTTGGGGAGCCAGGGGTCGCTAGCGAAGAAGGCTGCGTGGCGGTGGCCCCAGTGCAGGGGGCGGGAGAGAGGGGGACCCTCGGGAAGGGGACCGGGGCGGCCCCGGGGAGGT
>NW_006443292.1:3359948-3400062 GCF_000325575.1 Pteropus alecto | reverse complement strand
CGAGGGGCGGGGGGGGTGCTGAGCAGGTGCCGGGCGCGCGGGTTCGTGCGATGCCCCCTGGCCCGCGGTCCCACGACCCAGGGGAAACGGCCCAAGGACACAGTTCCCAGAACACCATCGTTAAGCGGGTCTTCGAATAAAAACGACGCAGTTTCGCTAACAGCGTTGATGAGATGCCGAGGAACCTAACTCTTGTTTATTTCAATTCGCCTATGGCCGATCCGGTTTCATTTTACGTTTCGCTTAAAGCCACAGAACCCGCCCTTGACTTTGAGGACTTACTGGACTTGTTTTCATGACCTGCGTTTAAAAGCTGTGACTTTGTTTCCCCCCCACCCCCCGACTTCAAGTGAGTTACAGAGAGAAGGGGACCACTAACCAATTTCTTTTTAGAGGGGGAGATACTGTTTCGTTTTTGATTTCTTTTATGTGGTCCTTTCTGGAACGTTGGCCATCCTAGCTATGGATAGTGACTGCTGTTGCTAGTTCATGTTTAAGCGCTGGGGGAAGAAGAAAAAGTGGCTTGCTCTTTTGACCTCATCTTCCCCATGTGCAAAATGGAGAAGATTTGGCCACTTAGGGACTTCGGGACAGAAGTGTCCATAACTTTTAACACAGGGAGTCCACACAGGGAGTCCACACACGGAGCGAGTGGCTCAGTCCTCGCTGTCTCCCCTCCCTCTGCCTCCGAATGGCACCCTGAGCCAGAGAATCCCTCCCAGCTCTTGCCTTACAGCTGGGTGTATTCTACCCAGTTTTACGAATGGGAAAAGTAATGGTTAATTTCATCTTCTGGAAAAGTGTAGTTGGTCCAAATGGTTTAAGGATTTTCCTGTGTTTCCCGTGGCTTTCCTGGTTGCCGATGGCCCAGATGACACATAGCAGTTGCCCATTAATCACATCCACATGTGCCAGGTCCTAATGGATTGGAGTTTGGCATAGCTGAACCGTTGCCCAAACTTCGACAACCCATTTCCAAAAGGAGTTTGAGCAAATCATGTCTTCATGAGACTCCTTCTTCCTTCAGTAAGGACGTATTCGGCTAAGATGTATGTCTCCAGATGAGGCTGTATCGAGTCCCCACTTCACTCTAGTCCTGAAATGGAGAGAGAGAAAGACAGAAGATAGATGCAAAAATATGTAGATACATGATAGATAAATAATGATAGATACATAGGTAGAGAGAGAGAGAGAGATACATACATACATACATACAGCAGTGACGTTGCCATGGGAGCTGTGCTCTGTATCAGATGAGGCTTCTCAGTATCCGTGTGTCTGGTGGGGGTATTCTCCAAGGGGGCTTTGGGAGTACCCTCAATGATTCAGGACATGCTTCAGGGCCACACACATTGCCCTCCCCACCCCGGAATGTGTGTGCTGTTAATTTCCCTAACCTGAGCCCTTCCTAGGCTCCACCAGACCATCTGTTGTGGTCATTTCAGCTTGGAGCACCGTGGAAAGGGAAGAGAAAGCAGACACAGCCCGGGACTGTTACTCCCCGCATCTTTCACCTTGAACTTCCCTCCTCTATGAGATCCTGTGCCTCGCAAGGATTGAATGAGACCCTGTGTTCATCAGAGATGACTGTTGCCCTTCCCGAAATGTAGAGTAGACGCAAAGAAGGCCATGTGTTTGCCTTCCCTTCTGTTTACACACAAAACTGCAGCGTTTGCGAGAATCGCCTATTTTATAATCTCCATTTAGAAAGTCAGCGTGGTGTTCCAATTTAGGAAAGTTAGCTGTTGGACAGTTTGCACTGGAAGTAAACAAAGCAGAGCTTTATAGACAGGAAAGCCAGCAAGCAAGGAGGGAGGTCCACGAGGACTTGAACTTGGGTCGGGGAGCAGGGACATTGACGAGTCCTATAAAGGAACCCACCGACTCTGGGCGGAGAAACATGACGGGATCCAGACACCGTGACTTCAGGATGTCTCTCATTAGACATAATGAAGAGTTGGTCGGCAACGCTAACTCCGGAGCTCGGGAGGAATCAGAAGGGCCAGTGCCTGCCCTGATTTCTGCTGGGGACCCCCATTGCTGAGCGGAGAGAGGGCAGAGCAGGTGGAGGCCCGGGGAAGGCATCCTGGGGCTGCGGGATGCCGAGGCAGGTGCAGATCTGGGCTGGCCAAGAAGGAGGGCCTGGGGATTTGCAAGGTGGTATGTCACAGGCCCCCGGGGGGCAGGGATAAGAAGGAGAAGGCTGAGCTCCAGGTGGTGGTGTGAGCCAGGAGAGGCTTCCCTTGCATTCTTGGTGGGGGAAACTTGAGAACGCATTTTCGAATCTAGCCCTCGGGGCGCTTCCCTGTGCGCAGGTGCGGTGCTAAGGTCTGTCCGTCATTGTTGGAATCGATCAACAATGTAATTACAGTGTAAACACAGACACTGTAATTATCCCCATTTTACCGGTGAAGACGCTGAGGCACAGAGCTGAAGGACCTTGCCTAAGGTCACCTGGCTAGTAGGTGGTGGTGTTGGGATGTGAGGTGACTCCCCAAAGCGAGGAGGTTTGAAGGGGAGCCTTCCCTTCCATTCCCCGAAAAGGCAGAGCCTTGGAAATGGAATCATCCATGAACCAGGTCCTCAGAGATGACCTCCGATCAAGATGAAACTTAAAAGTTAAATATTCATCAGCCATTTGGAGTCTTCTCTAGTTCAAGGTGTTGAGGCGTGCCCATAGGGAGAGGCCTGTGGAGGTGGCGAGTTTGGGGATCTCAGTTCCTGGGGAGCAGGGCCTTATTGGGGGCAGTGGATGGCGGGCCTGGGCTGAGCATCAGGAGTCATCGCTGTCACCGAGTGCTTTAGTGGCCCTCGGCGAGTCTCTGTTCCTTCACCAGCAGGGAAGGCAAAGGACGAGATGGTCCCTGAAGTCCACGTGGCCGTGAAGTGTGTCAGTTACTCCTGGGTCACATGGGGATCAGTACTGCGTGAGGCGGGGCCAGAGGTGGCTGGTGCCTGACCTTCTCCTGGCAGGATGGCGTGAGCGGCGGGGTGGCCAGGACTCGGCCTGGGCGATGGGAGGCAGTGGGCGCTGAGGTGTTGTCTTTCTGACCTTTGAAACCCTAGTCTAGTGACCGGCTGACTGGCCTTAGCTGGGTTCCTGACAGCAGCTGGCTCGCTGCTCCTCTGGCGACATTCTTATTTGCAGCCTGGCCCGGGGGAATTCTGGAGGATTATAGAAAATGGCCGTGCTTTCTGCTGTGTTGCGTGTGCTATAGAAAAGAACTTCAGGGTAAAATGCAATCACATTGTTGGCGAGATGCCCCCGGGGTCACGTGACTTTCAAAGTCAGGTCCCCGGGTGAGGGCAGCTGCAGTTAAGTGACTGTCAGTGGTGACTGAAGGTCTGTGGCCTTTGGACAATGCGCATTAGGATGCAGCAGCTGTGGTTCACAAACCCCAGGCCTTCAGTGGCCCCACCCTCTGCTGCGGGGCTTCAGGTCCAAGGCCAGCAGTCGGCAGGCTTGGGTGGGGGTGGGACACACAACGTGTGGAACTTCAAAGGCCACTGTCCTCCGAAATCCAGGCACGTCGTTCCCTGTTTGTCCCCCTCCTCACGTCACGCCCTCTGCATGACGTTAAACCAGTGCCCGGCGTCGGTCAAGGCTGGAGACCTCCCAATGCTTCTTCGCTCCTCTGAATCGGGGGCCGCCACTGGGCACTGCTCGAGGCTCAGGGCTGGGGGCTTGGTTTCCTTGACTTGCAGAAATGAAGATAAATATGTTTTTCTTGGAAACCGAATCTCTAACCACTACTTGCAAATTCCATTAACAGAGAGAGACAGTCATGTTCATGTTCTTGCATTTTGCTGAAATAAACCCGGATCGAAGTCCCCGAATGTTCCACTCAGTGGCGGGCGCTTGAGAAGTCCCCGCTGGGCAGCCGCTGCCATCACGTGAGCCTCCTGCAGGACACTCGTCCCCTGCCCCGTCGTCCTGTCTTTGGCGAGTGTGCGCGTGTGGGCCGAGGGGCATAATGTCCAAACGGTGAATCACAGTTGGTTGTTCGTTTTGACCTTTATGTTTTCCAATAAGCGTGATTTCCGTAATGCATGTGTGTCGCACGCATTGAGGCTATTGGAACATCTTGGGAACAAAATGCGTAAGCTATGCAGAAATAAAGGTATCGCTTTGCATCTTTGTGTAACACATGAATATTGAATAAACATATTAAAATTTTAAACGATACTTGGGGGAAAAACACTGATAAAACAAAATCTGTCCTGCAGAAGTGTAGTCTAGTTATTTATTGATGAGTATCTGTTTTTAATCGTCACCGTTAAATATTGAATTAAATATAAATCTAAATACATACATAACAATGAAATATCAATTTAATTGTTGAAGACAGATCGTCTCGTTCTCATTTCTTGCCCCCTCTTAAATTGAGATTCCGTCATCCTTACGCTAATTCTATTCTCCTAATTTGAAATTGAATATTTATGTTTCCGTTCTTTTAGGAGCTAACTTAGAAATTTTAACGTGCCCATGAACTCCAATTAATTCTGAAGCTCATCAGTTCTAAACTTTCTCTGGAATGCCCTGAGGTCCTCAGAGTGCTTTTGCTACTGTTATCCCCTTTCCAATTTATGTGCCATTGTCTCGACTGACTTCCTGTCGAGGTCACTTGCCTTTCCCCTGATAGGTGTCCTTTAGAAATAACTTCGGTAAGAATCTGCCGGTAGTCAACTCACTCAGGTTTTGTTTTTCTAAACATTGCTTTATTTCACCCACATTCTCGGAAGTTCCCTTTGCTGGAGGGAGGATCAAAGTGATTTTCCTTTTGCACTTAAAGCTCTTCTTCCATTGATTTCTGGCTCCCTCCCCCATGGGATGATTGATAGCTGTCAAAGTCATTGTCATTCCCTTGGGAGGGTCTGTCTTTCCCTTCCGGCTGCTTTCATGGTCATCTTTTTGTGTCGTTTTGCGGTTTGACCAGTGTGTTTAGGTGGGTATTTTTCTTTCTCTTGCCAGATTCTCTCAGATTCCCGAATCTGAGGATAGGTGTCTCTCATTAATTCTCGAAACACGTCGATCATTATTTCTTCAAATCTTGTCTCTTCCTTATTCATTTTTCTCCCTTTGGAACTTCGGTTATGTTGTTGCTGGACCTCATCATTCTCCTTTCCATCTTTTTTAACCCGACTTACATATTTTTCACCTGTTTTGTCTTCCTGTGCTGCATTCTGGGTAACTTCTTCAGATTATATTTTTCAGTAGATTGGCTATTAAAGACATCAATTTCTAGAGGCTCTACGTTGTTTCCTCTTAGAATCTAATTGGGCAGTTAAAAAATCTTAACCCTTTAAATTCCTCGTTTAAGCTTCTTTAAACTTATTTAACGTCCCTATATTCTGTATCGGGTAATTTCAATATCTGCAATCTTTGCGTGTCTGATTCTGTGGTTTGCATTGACCCTTTCGTGGCAGTTTATTTTCTCAGATATTTCAGAGGTGTTTTTGGAATCAGGTCTGAATGACCCCAGAGCTGGTGCCCTTTGCCCTCATGCCCAGACCTCCCTGTCTGTGTGGCCCAATGTTGGAGACGGGCGACGAGGCGGTGTCATTTTGTGGGTGTTTCATCTGTCTTTTCAAACTGGTTCATTTGTGATACCTTAAGGGGGATCCTTAGCATTTTAGAATAAGGTACATCTCATTCTTCTGTTGGCAGGTTCATCAGTTTACTCCTTTGGAGAGAGCCAGGATGTTACCACTTCATGCTGCTTCCAGTCATATAGTTCACAAAGCTGTCACCATTTGAAAGTCACTCGTTGCATGAGGGTGACCTAAGCGGAGGGGAGGGGTTAAAGCAGGAGGTCAGCCCGGCCCTTTGCCCTGCCTGCGTGTCCACTGCTGACATCTGGCCCAAGCTGCCATCGCTGACGAAGGCCCTGCTGGAAATTTCACGATCTGGGTTTGAGTTCCGGCCCCATTGCCAACTTCCCACATCCGAAAAAGGATGTTCACGCTTTGTGCTTTCTTGACTTCAGAGGGGCGATGTAGGTCTCCAACGAGCGAGGATTCGTGGAAGCCTTTCGTAAACTGGAGAACGCTATGCAGATGTAAGGTGTTCAACAGTGCGTTTCAGTGGGAAAACATACCGCTATTTCTCTAATGCATTTTCTCCCAACTAATACCTTAGAAGCTTTGTTTATCCACAGACGACGGAATATTAACTTTCTTTTATATTTCTTTTTGCCCCCCTGCCTGTGAATTTTCTTCTTGTGGGTGACACATTTTATGTAAATATCCCCTTGTTTGTAATTTAATTTAATTTAATTTAATTTAATTCCCATACTCCTACCCACCTCCACTCTGGCAACCGTCAGCTCATTCTTTGTATCTATAGGTCTGTATCTGGTTTGTTTGGTTTTTTTTTCCATTATATATTTCTTTAATGTAAGACTGAGCAGGTGTTAACCTTGATGCAAACGTTCACATTTGGCATGAACTTCTCCATCTACTTTTCCATTTTCCGTTTTCTACGTTTTGCCCTTATAAAAACGTAACCGCCTCCACACGTTCCCAGGTACTGGGAGGCGCCACGTCGTCCCTAAATAAGCATGTAGGTTTAAGGCAGGCCCGTTCTCATCTGTCGGTCTGGGGACCGGTCTGCCTTCAGCCGCCTCGTCACTTGGCACACGGCCGGGCAGGCCGGAGAGAAGCTCGTTTTCCCTCCTCTTCTGAGGTGTCGTCGTTTGGGGTGTGACAGACGGGTCTCATGCCGGGGCGTGACTCTTCCCGGTGAAAGTTTAGGAAGTCCGTGAGCGACCACAGTCTGGGAAATGTTATTCTGTGACTAATGGGCGCAAGCATTAGGGTGATGGGTGTTGTCCCCCCGTGTTCCATGCTGTGTGGTTTCGGGCGCCAGTTATGCTGGACAGTGGGTGTGCCCTGAGCCCTTTCCCACCAGCGTGAGGGCCACCACCTGTCAGGCTGATGTCGCTGACACCAAGGCGAGTGCTTTTACCTTCACGATACAAAGAGCCAGGCTGTCGCGTCCTCCTGAGCCCTCCCCTTCCCTGGGGAAGGTCGCAGCATCCGGCACCGCTGGGCCGATGCGTGGCGTGGAGCGGCTCACGCTCAACGGCGACCGTGGCCCAGTTTCCTGCAGCTGTGTCAGGCGAGGACCCCTCTCTGTTGCCATCCGAGTAAGGAAGCAGATGTCAGAGATGCCGTTTCCTCCTGTCTGTCCACATCTGTCCCCAAGCGTGACAGCTCTTGGAATGCGAAAGGAACAGTAGCTTTCAGCCCCACCTCTCTCCTTTCGAATGATTCAAGGGGAAAAAACAGTTTTATGTCGGTATCATTTGCCTAAAAAGTAAGACTCGCCTCGCAGCTCAGATTATGAGACCTTCGTATTAAAAGCAATTAGGATTGCATAAACCTCTGTGTGGGTGGCTGGGAAAGTCATCTGCATATTTTACCATCTTAGATTCGGGGACGAGCGCTTTATTCTCAGCCAAGGCAATGACAAGTTGCAAATTGGCCAATACTAAATATGTGACAACGGAGCAACGGGCTCCCTGTCACTTGCCGGGTACGAAACGGTCCCCGCCACCACCTGCAGACCTCTCTCCGCGATGCCTTCACCGCCTGACAGCTTCGCTCATCTGCTCAGAACGTTCCGACGCGCTCCGCGTTCTGGCTTCCAACTTTTTTTTTTTGTTTTTTTTTTTTGTTTTTTTTTCAATTCTTCGCTAAGAATATTCTGGCAATCAGATGCTCTTCAAAAACCAACGAAAATAGCCAGGCGTGTATTTGCCTCACCTTCTGTTCTCTGCTCCCGTCTGTGGGGGATCTGCTCCGATGACACCAGCGTCCCCTCCCCCAGGGGTCCGGGAGCCGCTGACATTTGCCTGTTTGCTGTCCGCCTGGCAGTGACCGGCCCTCCTGCCCTGACGTTACTGCGAGGCACCCTTCCGTAAGGCGCGTTTGGTCATGTGTCAGTCAGTGCTTCGGAGCGAGGGGGTCCCTAGTGAAACGAGTTTAGGACATAAACGCTGGCTTAAGCAAATGCCGTCGCTGCAGAATTTCTAAATCTGATTGCTGACAGGCACGTGAGACTCCCCGCGGCGAGCTCCCAGGGCCTCAGCGGGTCCCCTCTTTGAAACATGCCAGCTTCTGAAAGCCCCACCCACACCACGTCCCGTGGAGCTAGTGTTCTGCAGGTTATTTTTTTGCAAACATGCTGGCACAATACAACAGAAGCCGTAGAGATAGGTAGGTGCACAAACTTTGGATTCTGTGACTTTAAATACATGCCAGGCACTGCCTTATGCGTCGGTGGGTATTTCTCATTGTATACAACAGCCCTCTTAAATAAAAAAAGTAAATAAACCTAATTATATTTTAAGTTAAAGGTAGTTCTCAGTTCTAAGGCGCCCTGTGGTCGGAGGCCCCGGATGAAGTGTGCGTCTGTGAATACTGAGTTTTCGTACGGTACGTGGCATGCAGACACACAGCTTGGGGACCGGGCTGAGCAGTGACACGCACGCCTCACCAGACGCCGGGGACCCTGGTGAACTCTGAGCACCAGAGGTGGCACGTGGGACTCTTCTCCTTGGAGGCGCCCCACCCCCTACCGCCCCAGCCGGGTTCCCACCGCCACGGCGACTTCCTGCTTCAGGCACCCTGTCGCCTCCGGTGTCACCTCTCCCTGGTTGGAAACCGGTGTCCGAGCTCTCTGCTAAGCTCAGAGTGAGTCACTCCGGTATTCGGAGTCCCTTCTCCCAATGGTTTCCTTGTGGAAGGAAGTTAATTTGTGAAGGAAAAAAAACCAGGCCACTGAACGTGAACGAAAAGCAAAGCAAAGCAAAAAAAAAAAAACTTCCTTGCAAGCGATATCTACTCTGAACCATTTTAAAAAACAAAAGTAGAATGTTCTTTTGTAATTTTCCCTCTTTACCTTTTTTTTCACGTATCATCATAAGCGAGAGTCGTTCGTTTTGTCATTCTGGAATGACGGGCCGCAGAGCTACAAGAAATCAACGACTATAGCCAAGCTTTTCCAGTGACGTAACGCCATGTCGTGAGTTACCCGTGGGCAGAGGCTTTTGGTAAAGTCGAAATTCCTAAGAGTGGGTCGAGTAAAACTGAAAATGCCTTTATTAATGTTTCTCGTAATTATAGTCCCATGTGAGAAAAATTACACTTCGCTAAAATGAAAGAATCTTCCTGATCTATGTGGCGAGGTGGTATTTGGAGAGACTATCGTGCAAATGATACTGAATCAGTGATGAAGTGCCAAGCATTGGCCCCTTCGAAGGTCTTCATTAATTGGCGTTGCTGTTTACATAGGGAGGACCAAAAAGGTCTGGGAGCGCCCTCGAGCGTTAGGCCTTATGTGACCGACAAGCAGTGGTTGACCAGCAGTGGCTGGCTGATAGGCAGTGGGTGACAAGCAGTGTGGCTCAGAAGAGTGTGACCTTCCATTTATGAAACCTGGGAACTCAGACTTTGTTAAAACACACTGAACAATTTAAGTCTTCTCCCTAGAAGAATGCTGTAAGATGCCCCATTGCTTTTGTTTTTCGGATGACTACAGCGAACGCATGCTTAAAGCGAATTCTTGAATTTGGGGTTCATTTGGGGATTTCCATTTCTTTACAGTCCGCAATGGGTTCTCATTTCAACTGCGGGCCTTTTTTCATGAAAGCATGTTACATCATACTGAAAAGATTACATTCTTTTGGCTTTGGAAAAATATTTCCTGTTCAGCTGAAGCCATTACAGCCCGTTAGCGTGTCACATCTGGACACCCCTGCCCGGGTCTGCCTTCCGTCGCCAGCGAAACGAGTGCGACGGCCTGGCTCGGCCCCCAGTGCGTGCGTAAGACACCCCAGACTTGTTTACTTCCTCGGGGCCCTCTGCACTGCCCACGTGTGCCCTTGTGGTTTGGGGGGGAGGGCGGGGGTGTCTGTCCTCCCTGGGATGGAGGCAGGTGTGTGTGTGTGTGTGTGTGTGTGTGTGTGTGTGTGTGGCTTCCTCCTGGGTTGGGGAGGGGGGTTCCCCCTTCCTCCTGGTTCAGGAGCTGTCTTCCCAGCTGGCGTTGGATGCCCTCTGCCCTCTGCCCTCTGCCCTCTCCTGCCTTAAGCTGCTCCTTTTTTCACACCGGCCCAGTTTTCCAGACCCAAATGTTAATCTACACGTTTTCTGTGGAAGAGGAAGCTGCCGAGCTTTTCCGATGGGGGACGTTCCCCAGAAGGAAGGGAACGACTTGAAACCAAAGGCTGGTGTCCCCAGGCCAGCTTGGGGTGCAGCAGGCCATGGGCGGGGTGCTCCTTCAGGGTTTTAGAGGCGAACTGAGCGTGGGCGCACGCTGTGGTGTGAGCGCCGATGTTCCTTCTCCTGGAGGACTGGGTGACGTCCCCGGGGAGCTGCCCCACGCGGCCTCCACTGTCAGGATGGATCTGCCTGGATCCCGCTGAGCAGACCCCCAGGGGCCCGCTCCGGGCTGGCCGGGCAGACAGTGGAGCCTGGGGGACCCGGGCGCGCCGAGTTCTTCGTGGGGGCCTCACGGCCCAGCACGTCCCGGCAGGAGAAGCAATGTGTGTGCAGGGGGGCGACACGCATTCACCGTGTTTCTCCCAGCCATGCGGGCCATGGCGACATCCGACAGGGGGCTCCCTGGGTTCCCCGGGAGCAGACGGCCTCCGGTGTCGGTGGTCCTGAACGAGGTACCCCCACCCTGTGCCTCTCTGGGAAGACCAGGACGACCGCCGTGTCGTCCCAGGCTCCCTCCGCGAGGGCTGTCGAGGGGCCAAGTTCAACTTCTCTGTGGGGCGGGACTTGACGAACACAGGGCCAGCACCCAAGAGTGCAAGTCGGGGGTCTCTCCTGGCCCCTCGAGTTGCGGGGAGTTGGTTTGGCGGAACGAGCACGCAGGACTGTGGGTGCCCCGTCATGCACGTGAACGCACACGAAGCCGTTCGATACCCGAGGGAGCCGCTTGCCCAGGTCGGGGAACGGAGAGCAGTCTGAACAGAGAGCTGGGCTGCAGGCCCGCCCCGGTGTCCCCAGTGCTCAGGACAGGAGGGGCGGGGGCCGGTCGGCGCGGGGCACGGGGCCAGCGGCCATCGCTGCAAGGGGCCGCGTTCAGGTGTGTGAGGCCCTGCAGGATGGGGGTGGCGTGGGGTGCAGTGAGTCCCATCCTGGGTTCAGACTCAGGGTCCCGTGCCTTTTGGGGCTCTCGGAAGGCTCCCCGGTGTGCTGCGTTTGGGGTTGGCCCTCGAAGCTGGTGAGGGGGAGGAGCTGGGGGCCGAGGGGCCCTGCACGGAGCGGGCACGGAACCGGGAAGGGCCTCGGGGCTTGGTGGACGAGACCGTTTGGATGGGGCCGTCAACAGCTGAGTGTCGCGTGGGGTTTCGACATCAGGTGGCCCTCGCGCCCCGGGCGTGCCGCTGGCCAAACGCTCTCGTCTCCAGACCTCGGTTCCCCCACCCGAAGCTCGGCTCAGCGGGCAGTTGTTCTTTTCATCGGCGGATGGACGGGACAGAGGGCAGAGGCCAGGGCCCGACAGCGTCAGGAGGGCTGGAGAGAGGGTGCAGGCTGGGTTCGCTGTGAGCCCCGCGGAAGCAGCCCTTGGCCTGGACCATCTGGGTCCTGAGCGCTCAGCCTCGGGGTCCAGCGAGGAGTCGGGAAGGCCCGTGGGTTCGGCCTGTGGGCCGCATCTCATCAGTTGCTGGGGGCTTCGTGGCTCCTTAGAGTGAGAAGGAGCCTGAAATTCTTTCGATGTGCGTGTAGAGAGAAACCACACACACACACACACACACACACACACACCCCCAAGTGTGCGCCTTCCGCAGCAGAGTATCTTGGCCATACAGAAAGAAGCACAACCTTTTTGAGCGAGAGGTCCCGAAGTCCCTCATGGACTTACTCATCATCGCTGATGGGCTGTGGCTTCTTCGTGTCTTTATTTGAAACGTTCGTCTCAGTGCATTTACAAGTTCTAATTTTGGGGTCTGAGTTTTACACGCAAATACTTCTAAAAATCCAAGAGTGGGAGAAGGTATTTACCGCGCCGTGTGCCACTCTGTACACCCGTGACGTTTTCTCCGTGGGGCCTGGGCAGGGGCGTGAGCTTCTGCAAAGGCGGAGGCTGAGGCTTGAAACCGTTTGCTGCAAACCGCAGTCCGTTTGCTGAGCAGTGGCTGGGAGGAGGAGGAAGGAGCTGCTCAGAGAAAGTAGGAAGCTGACGTCTCAGCGGGTGCTGACGCGCTGGCTTCTCTTTCTTGAAGAGGAGACAGCAACCCCAGTGCGCACCCATGGGAGGCCCAGGGGGACATAAGGGGTGGGGCTCATGGATGGGGCTGTTCCAGCCAGAGGGGGGAAACCGACCTCCACGCTGAGTTGGATGCTATCGATTCGTATAATTATTTAAGGGTATCGTTTTTCTCACAGAGCGTAGCGATAAGGAGGAGATGCTCCAGGTGTAGACATGGAGTTTCGAGGCCACGCTCACCTGTACATTTAAACTCTCTTCCAAAAAGCAGACCGAGTACAGAAGACTTGGCAAATCTTAGCAACCTACATGTACGTGAATATGAGCTGGCAAAATTAGGACTCAAGTCGGATTTCGTCAGAGTCACCCAGGCTTAACCAGCCGGTCTCGGCTCCCAAGATGCTTGTACACGTGGCCGCTGTGGCCGAGCTCGTGGAGAGGCGCTGGGAAGCCACCCGACGTCCCAGGTGTGTGACAGGAAGGCTCCGGAGCGGCCCCAGAGGGTTCAGCTGAACCTCGTATCTCCTTGGGGCTGGCGCCAAGCCTGTCACCAACACGAGTGGCTTTTATTTTCTTTTGGTTCCTGCAGCTTCACTGCTTTTATTTTTTTCTTTTTCATTAAAAAAAAACAAAACAGGTGAACATCATTTTCAAAGCTCTTTTGGGTGTCTTTTTAATAGTCAAGGAATAAGTGACTTTCTCGTTAACGAAAGAGCCAAACCGACGTCATTTCTGGCCTTCCTTTCCGCCCAGCAGGCACTTACCCGGTGGATATTTTGGAGGACGACCCTGAGGGACACCAGGAAGAGGCCCTGGCTTACTACGCCGCGCTCGGGCAAGGCGCACGGCCCTCGACGGAGGTGTTCTCTCTGCCCACGGGGGAGCAGGTACGACGACCTTCCTTGTTGGCAGAGAGCTGCGCAAAATCTGCCTCATTAGAAAGCGGGATGCTAATGAAAGAGTATTTTAGATTTAAAAAAAAAAATCCTTTCTGGAGTGAAAACCATAATAATTTCACCCTGAGAAGCAGAAAGAGTCCCGGATTAGGATCTTGTCCTTGAGCCAGACAGTCTGCTGTGAATCTCACGGCTGCCACTTCCTAGCTGTGTGACCTTGAATGGGTGTCTTTACCTCTCTGGGCTTGGTATTCTCATCTCTCAAACTGGGACGGTAACAAAGCTCGCCTCACACTGCGGTTATGAGGATTAAATGAGATGACTGTGTGTGATGCCTGGCTGGGCCTCAGGGTCCCCGTCGGTAACACGACAGGCTTGGTGGGTCTTCGGTCGCTAAGGTTTGGCTCAGCTCTAAAATTTTGTGATTTGTGATGACGTAATGTCGATTGGAATGAAGTGATATCCATCACACTTGTTAGCACCGATAAGTTTGCCTTTCGAATATGAACCGGAAGAGAACGGAGAGAAATGAGAACCATTTACTTGTTGGGCCTGTGGGATCGTGGGTGAAATTTTAAAATTGTGTTACATTTAAGACTCCCTCTCCCTCTGACCACCACCGTATTAAGTAAAAGGAGTTTATCAGTCTCGAGTAACAGAAGTCAGTTACCTTTCTTTCGGATGTGGGGCTGATCCGTTGAAAGAAACAAAATTTTCTTGTTTTGTACATAGAAGATCTCACTCATACCAAAAAATACCGGAAATCGTTGCTATCGGCAGGCGAAGTAGGTTGAGGAAGACAGGGTTCGAGTTCACTGTGCTGAAGATGGTCCAGAGTTCATTAAAACAGTAGTGCGGTTTATATAGCGTGGCTTCCTTGAAATTTCGGAGATGCTCGTTTGTAACCGACTCCTGGAAGCACCCAGGTCCCAGAAGTGGCTCATCCTTGGTTTGCCGAAGGAGGTCCCTGCACGTACACGCTGTTAGCGCCCCCTAGTGGCATGTAAATAAACCAGAAAAAAAGCCTGCTCTTGGGGAAGGCTGGGGGCTCAGTCTTAGCTGGTGGGCTGCGGGGTTTGGAGTGTGGGATACGCCAGGTAACCTGAGAACTGTGCCGAAGCCCAAGAGTCAGCCCCAAACTACTTCAGGATGCGTTTTCAATCATCTGCTTTTATTTCACGCTTATTTATGGATTACATCACTTAAGGAAAACCTAATACGTTGTATTGTCACTGAGCGAATAATGTGAGCGTTATTAGCAAAAACATGATAAAATAAGACAGTTTCGAAGATTCAGCTGTTTTAACGTGATGGAAATGCTGAAATGCCTTTATACCTATTGGCTTCTCCTTTCCCAAGAAAAAATTTTATGAAAACAGCCATTCGGTTTCCTATCATGTTAGCGGCTGATTCAGAAACGGTAGCAATTCCCTCCCATTTAGCAGGTTGACATAGTCGAATGTGGGATGGTCTTGGACGCACAATTTTACTTATAGTCCCACCGGCCTAAATCATTCCTTTATCAAACTTAACTTTTCTTTTTGAATATGGAAACGTTTTTCCAAACGAGAAAGAGAGGACGTTGTTTGAGGGTACGTCACACCACGTCATTCTGGTCTTCTGAAAGTCCTTTCTTTTCATAATTTACTCTTGTTTCTAGTCTTGAAATTATCCTGTCACAGTTAAGATACAATCATACTTATTGATTTTTTTTCTGGTTATAAAATAGCATATGCAGATTGTATAATATTTGGGAACTACAGCCAAGGACAGAGAAAATAAATTCACCCGGAGTTAACCGTCATAAACATTTTGATGGGTTTCCATTCGATTTCTGTTTCTGCGTAAAAGCTTTGTAAGCGTTCAGATCACACCGTGACTACGACATTGTGTATAACAACCCTCTTTCCATGTCGATCCAATGCTTTGAACCTCTCGTTGGTGATGGCCTTGTAATGGCCAGCCTGGGGCTCTTCAGTAAGGTGGCCCAAAGACGGGGAGGCGTGGAGGTGTTTACGGGTCTCAGGGTTTGCTAAGAAGTCGTTCTCTGAAACTGTGGAGGCCTCCTGCAGACGTTTACAAGCAGCTGCCTGCCCTGCTCATTTTCCTCTCCCCTCCTTGGTCTTCAGAACACACTTTGCAACGGAGCACGGTGCCCCTTTGCCCTGGGAGCTGGGAGCGGTGGGTCGGATGGCCACCAGGAGGGCCTGGGGCGTGGGCACAGAGAGAAGCACTCTGGGACGGTCCCAGCATTCGAGGCCCCGGCGCGCTGCCCGGTGAGCCTCTCGGTCGTGAGCAAACAGGTGCTCGGGGCTGCCATCCTCCCCCCCAGTTTTGCTACGGAGCCGGGGCTGAGCCTGTCGGGCCCAGAGGGGGCACGGATTTCTCGAGGCTGCTCGTAGGGACCCGAGCCGAGGCATCAGTCAGCCTGAGTGCCATTGTGGGCAGACACAGACTTGCCCAACTTGCGTCCATAGCGTGGCCACGGAGGACAGGTGAGGCCCTTTCGGCAGGTGTGTGGCCTTCAGCTTTCGCAGGGGGTGAGGGTGGGGAGCGTGCCGAAGCAGGAAGAGCGCGGGCAGGTGGACGAGAGCAGGAGAAGGTTCACCGAGTGGGAGGCAGCCAGGAGCCTTCGCTCACCTGCCCTTCGTGCTTAGCCCGGCTGGACAACTCTTCCATTTTTGTGGTGCCTACACCCTGTCAGGTTGGCGTCTGGGTAGCAATGTTCGTTCAGTAAACACTGCGCTAATTGTTAAGCGATGTCTCCTGTCCTTACTCTGACGCAGGAACGAACTGGAGGTTTTATTATTTTTTTCAGGTTCAACTCGACGCGTCGTCCGTTCGCTTTTGTTCCATGCACCGTGACGAACCTCGACATCAAACGCTGGTGCTGGTTAACCCCCAGGACACAAAGACAGGTTGGTAGTTACTCACGGATTTAAGAAGCAGGGATTCCGATGTGATCGTTTGCAGCTCACGGAAGGAAATACCTAGGAGGCGACGGTCGTCCTCTCGGGCTTTACTTAGAGAAACGGGCAGAACCGATTTGTTCGCAGCGTTTACAGATCGAACGGCGCGTTACTCTGTTCATCGATACACATGTGGATTTTTGTACTGAAGATCCTGGACGTCTCTTGGCACAGCGACAGTATTCACAGCTGCTTCTGAGGGTGGCACTTGCCGTCGTCACTGTTGACAGGTGTGCGTTGCAGGCACAGGGTGGAGCCCTGGTGTTGATGTGTCACCACGGCCCTACGAAGCGCCATCGTTATCCCCCGGGGACCGACTGGCAGCTCCCGGGAGTGAGTTTTCAGGGGAGGCGTGGCCCCGCTCAGATGCATGGGGGGCGGGGCTCTGGGGTCGCTGGCAGTGGGGAGGTGGCAGGGCGGGGAGGAGAGATGGGTTCTGGCCCGTGAGCCCGCCTCGAACCCAGGGCACCTGGGAGCTCTAAGCAAAGCACCTGTCTGTGACCCCAAGGGAGTCCCAACTGAAATTCCATCCTAGTTAGAAAATTTCTCTTTTCTTGTACTTTTCTGGCTTTACAGATTTCTTACCATGACCCCGTATGGCTTTCCTAATAAAAATTTAAAAGAAACAAACCAACCTTTAATTAGTCAGCCCTCCTTAACCAACGCGGTATCTGGCGACATGGTGTGGTTATAGGTCTTTAAATATAATTTGCGAAGGGGTCCTCTGTCACCCCTCCACCCCCAGCCCTCATAGACTTTTGTCTTTCCCCCCGCGTGTCAGTCTGGAGTTTGTACTCAGAGGAGGCCCTGCTTGCTCGACTGGTGTCACGAAGCCCAAGGTGACATCCGTGACCTGGGAAAGCGACCATCTGGTTGCTAACTCGGGGACTCCAGTGCGCTTAGCTCGCGGCCTGGCGCCGTGGGCAGCTGGCCGCGAGGCTGGGGAGGCTGAGCTGAGGGCGGGAGCCGGTCAGGGTTCAGGGCAAAGCGTAGTGGCCGCCAACAAAGGACTGGCGATGGCCCCAGACCTTCACCTTTGCCTCGAATTTGGGACTCCGCCACCGGGTCAGTGAGCGCTTAGGAACAAGATGTGCCCGCAGGAAGTCCTCAGCGAACAGACTGTCAAACACTCCAAAAATATCATTGGCCGACTTTAAGAAAATGTCCAAATATCAGCACCTCCCCCCCAACCCCCGAACGCTTGCCTTTTTCCAACATTTAACAGTATTTTCTGTTACAGGTGTTTACATACAGTTTGCATAATGTAAACATATGACTAACTCTTGTAAATCTGTTCCCTATTAATACCGTCCTTAATTTTTCGGTGGCTTTCGAAAATATAATATCATAAATATTCATAAGCCCCGAGAAGCCTCATCTCACGCTGGGCCTTTCCTTATCTATAACAGCTCTTTACATAAAGTGTCCACGTGTCTTATGAACTGCTGGGACTCTTGTGGTAGCTGCAGTTTCGCAAGATTTCCGAAAGGTCCGGCGTGGCGTGCACGCCGTGGCTCTTCCTTTCATCTGGCCTTCGGAAGCAGGCGCGGTGAGCAAACGCACCTCCAGCGCCGTGAAACGTGGGCTCCGAAGCAGCCGGTGGCATCTCCGGTCCTCTTCCCAGCCCGGACACACGTGTCACTTCAGCGGCGTGCTGAGCTGTGACCGTGCGGAACGCTGTCGCTGGTTCCTTTGTGAGGGTCGTGTGTGTGTGTGTGTGTGTGTGTGTGTTTGTGTGCGTGTCTGGGGTTCGATGAAAGCGGTAGGGATCAGAAGCTGTTTGACAAGCCCCACGTGTGAGTTAATTATTGATGGACTGGAGGAATCCATCACGGTAACTTCTGATGACCCCCCGAGCGAATGAAAGGCAGCGTGGACCGCAAACATTCTGGCAGCGGGTCCAGCGGCGACGGCCGAGGACGCCGGCCAGACGTGGGGAGTGCAGCTCTCCAGCGCTCCCCCTGAAGAAACTGGGGGTGCACTTCTGCGAAAGGTTTGGGAAGCAGGTGCCTTGTGCTCCTCGTGGGGCTCGTTCCAGACTGTTCTAATCAGAGGCTGGTTTAATCGGAGGCTGGTTTATGTCCCTGGGGGGGACATGGCGGGTGGCTGCCAAGGGCCTCCCTGCCTTGGTGGCCTCTCTGCCCAGGAGCCTGCTCTTCTGTTTCTTTTATTTCTCTTCTTTTTGTTATTCCTCTTTTGGAAAAATTATTAACTGACCTCACGCGTTTACGAAAACGAAAACAATAACTCCCCTCGTCAAAAAGGTCGTGGTCTTTTTTCTTCTCTCAGAACCGCTCGCCCTCGCTTTCTCGATGCCCGTTCACTGACGGCTTTGGTTTCTGTCGCTCCCTCCTGTGACCTGTGGGTTAGGGTGGGGTGGCCCGGACTTCGGTGTCAGTTCCAGCCTGACTTGGATTCCCGTCCGCCCTCTGACTGGGTGACCCGGATCAGTGACTCGGCCTCTCTGGGCATCGGTTTTGTCATTTGCAAAGCGGGGACGTCCGTCCGACTGCGCAGGGTAGCTGTGGGAACGAGAGGCTTTGGACCGCCCCGGCCGAGGGCGGACGTGGCCTTGGCGGTGTCCCTCCGTCGTGGTGTGGCCCCCTTGCTCATTCTGCCCCTGCCTGGTGTGCTGCGTTGCGGACGCACAGGGTGTGGGGACGGGAGAGCTTCTCGTCGACTGCCGGCCGCACTGTGGCTTCGGAGTTAGCCCAGCGGCGGGTTCTGCGTGTGCCTCACAGGCGGGAACGCTCACCGCGGCGGGACAGTCTGGTCTGCTGCTGAACACCCCTGATGGTGACAAAGTCGTTCCTTCTGCTCACCCCTCACTGCTCCCTTGGCTAAGTGTCACGGAGTCCGTCCTGAAGCAAGCGCTGATCAGGGCCGGGCCAGGAATGACGTGCCTGCCCGCTGGGTGGGACGGCAGATGGCAGGTCTCCCCATGGAAAGGGACAGCGAGGCCCGCGCTCAGCGGGCTGCCGGACAGCGGACGGGTCCACGGCTGTGTTAACGGAGAACGTTCCAGCTCGATTAAAGTTTTTTGCTTTTTGGTGCTGCTTGGCCACCTGCAGCAGATGGGCCCTTGTCCGTGGAGACTAAACTGGGGTGATGAGGGCGATCGCAACCACGTGAACAAGCCTTGGGGAGACTGAGGCTCGCTAGCTCTGAGGAGGGCCGCTGGGGTCCAGAGGTTCACGGTGGAGCAGGTGTTTAGATCGTTAGGTCCGGTGTTTTCCAAGGTGATTTTAGGTGGTGCATTTGAATCTCAGAAGCAGAAAAAGGATGATCTCTGGAATTTTATTTCAATCCTGAACACACCAAGGAAAAAGTTTGTTTCTTACTCAGATGCCTTTAATATGTCTCTAACTCTTGTTAATTTCCATTACAAAGGGAAAAAAAAGGTCTCCCAGCTATACGCCCGTCGTTAGAATTTAAAAATTTGTCTTTGCAAGATTTATATTTATAATAATAGCAAGTGACGCCTCTTTTGTGGTAGGGTTGATAAGGTGGTGTGTCGATGGCTCACAGCCACGAAGGTGGAGTCTGAGGCGTTTGTGTGTGGCTATCTGTAGGTCCTCTTTGGGAACATGTCTCTCCAGATTAAATGTGTCCTTAGATTCAGTTTTCAGTGTGCGTGGGGCGGGGGGGGTGTGGCTTCCCACGTAGCACCTAGTAACTCCCCAGACACCAGCTGGGTGTCCCGTCCCTCAGCTTAATTCTGACCCAGAGACAGCATCAGATTCCACAGCTTCGGGGTCCGGTCCTACAAGACCGCCACCCCACACCCCCTTCCGACGCCACCAGTGTGAGGACCGGCTTGTCACCCACACTTCAGACCCATTAGCTAGAAATCAGAAATCTCTAGAACCTCAGGTTCAATTAGTGGGCCAGAGCGGCTCACAGAACTCAGAGAAATATTGTACTTCCTGCATTACAGGTTTATTATAAAAGGCTCCGACTCAGGACCAGCCAGATGGAGGGGATGCACAGGGTGAGGTGTGGGGACAGGCGGGAAGCTTCCACGCCCCCTGCGGGCACCACTCCCCAGCGTCCCCATATGCTCTCTGAACCAACCAGCGGCCTCCTCCTGGGTTTCCATGGCGGCCTCCTTACCTGGGCACCACTGAGTCAATCATTGACTGATCCGACCCCTGGCCCCCTTTTTAGGTATGCAATTTTCACACCACTGAACACACACCCAGTCCATTATTTAGCATACGTTTCTGGTTCATCCGCAGAGAGATTTCAAGAGATTTTTACGAAATGTGTGTCTGAAATTAAGAACGGCGGGAAATCGGGCTGCTGTAATTACGTGACGTATATTTCGTTATTCACCTAACGCTCGTCAGAAAGGGGAGCGAGTTTTGGTGAATCCTCTGGTCTTGGTGAATTCACGCTGATTTTAAATCCAGGCTTCCTTTTCTAGGGTCCTCATAGACCAGCTTCATAATTCACTCTTCGGGGAGCAGGTGTCAGTTCTGAGCCCCGCCTCTCCCCGCACACACCAGCATGGCACTGGCTCATATTTGGTCTTTCTGGCCACTTCCGGCGTCCATGCTCTCAGAGGTGAAGGGGTTACAAGTTCAGGGTCATGTTCTCAAGACCTTCTGGCCCCGGGATGTAAATTCACTGGGCGAGGAGACTTGTGCTTCTCTAAAGGTAGCTAAGGCACACCTTCGGCTGCCAGCCTTGCTCCTAATTTGGGGACACCGCCTTCTCAGTGTAGATGGTTCTCCGAGTCCATTAGCGCATCTGGCTACGGTGTGTTTCTTCTCGGGTTTTCCCGAGTCCGCCCGCCTAACCAGGCCGCTCACTTGTTTTCTGGAACATTTTCCCAGCTGCCCGAACTCACTCAGTGCTCTGGCCAGTCCTGCTCTGATTTTAAAGGATCGTGCTGGTCCTGTGGACCTGGCCTCGTTCGCGGGGAGCCCTCGTCCGCCCTCTCCCGCCCTCTCCCCTTGTCCTGTTAACGTCTGACCCTCCCCGCAAGCTCCGGGGCCACAGGGATGGATTTTCTGGACAATCTCATCCTGTTTAGCTTGTTAGGAAACGTGTCAGGGTTTTTTTTTCTGGCTCTCTTTTTGACACCGTTTGTGTGGTCAGATGACCAGAGGGCAGAGTCAAAGACTGTCCAGCGGCTGATTAAAAATGGCAGTTTGTAACTGAGACCTAATGCCACAGGGCTGTGGAAGCTTCCAGAACAAGGGGACTCCTGGGTGTTGCTGTGCGTAGGGAGGAGCCAGCCCTGGTTCTCGGCAGGGGAGTGGCAGTCTGGTCAAGGTGGGGGGCGGGAGGCCTGAGAGGTACACCGCTGCCCACTTCCCCACGACCTCCGGCCTTCCCTGCTGGCGTCCGGCACCAGTGGTCACACGGCGGCCACAGGGGCTGCTCCTTTACCCTGCAGTGTGGGGACTCCAGACCGGAAGCAGCGCCTGTGGAGGCACAGGGGACCCCCGAAAGCAGCCCCCCAACGCCGAGGCAGCTTCTCACTTGGCAGACTCTGGCCACGAGCCGCGCCAGCCCCTCCTTCGAACACTCTGAGTTTCCTTCCCAGATCTTTTCATTGTGCTCCTGGCCCCCGCCTGCCGGACCGGCCGAGCCGAAGGGGACGCGGCCTGGCGGCGTGATGGAGGACACGGAGGGTGGGCCATGCGGCCAGAGGCGGGCTTCTGTCCTTGGATCGGCAGCCGTTCAGATCGCCCTCCTCGTGATCAGAAGGGAGATGAACTGAAGGAAGGACGGGCCCATGAGCCCCTGGGAGGCTGTTAGCGCCCCGGGCATGGAGGCCGGGGGGCCGCGAGGGCGTGGGCTGGGGAAGGGGAGGAAACAGCAGGGTTCGGCTTGGTTGGCGGGGAGGCAGGAGAGGCGGGCTCCGTGGCGATGCCAGCGGTGCTGGGTCCTTTGGGAGGAAAAGCTTGGGGCGAGGGCAGCTTGAGCATGTGTCCGAAGCCTGTGGGACATCAAGCGGGAGGGGACCTGGCCCCCAGGTGTGGGCACAGGTGTGGGGCCCCCTTCCTCCCTCCGCTCCTTTCCGGTGGCGCGTCTTAGCTGGATGGGGAGGGGTCGTGCCACTTAGATATTCCTGGCTCTTCCCACAGGGCGTTTGGTGTTAGTTCCCTTCCCCGGGGATGGGGGGTGGGGATGGGGGGGCGCAGATGTGGGTAGGGGAGGCAGGGAGGCTGAAAAACAGAAAGCAGGACTCTTGTGGAGAAGGCAGCATCGTGAGCACGTGGCTAGAATGTCCCTCCCCCCCTCCCGCCTCCAGGACGGTTTGTGACCAAGCAGAACAGTCAGTCATCCTTCAAATTGCCGCTAATTTATGTACAGTTCCTGGCGATCGCATGTCATGTGCACCCTGAGAAAAACAAGCAGGGCGTCGAAAAATTATGACTTTTTCCTGGAAAAGCGTGCCCGTGCAGGGCCTGCAGGGACAGCAAGAGCCAAGGGAAACATTGGGGTGAGGCTGGAGCCACCGCGGAGCCGCCTTCTCGGCGGCCGTCGTGGGCCAGGGCCGGGCCTCCTCCAGGCTGTGTGTGTGGGGCAGGCGATGGTGGGTCAGGAGCAGCAGGAGGGTAGAGTGAGGTGCGAGACCTTCTTCAGAACTGGGGGGCCCTTTCTAGGACACTCCTCACCCCTCAGCAGAGACGGGAGTAGGGGTGGCTGGGAATCTCTGACCCCCATAAAAAGGGCCCCCGAGATCCTATGTGTACCTTGAAGACAGAGGCCTGATCTCCCAGCAGAGGGCATAGATGGGCTGATCCGCAGCTCTGCTCAGCGGGATGAGCCTGCACCCCGACTGAATGCAGTGATGCCCTGTCTGTCCCCTAAGATCAGGTTGATATGGCAGGTGTGGGGGAGAGGCTGCCGATTTAGAACGTGAAGTAGCTGCAATTTTTCTAGCATTGAAACGTGATGATCACCCCCAAAGGGACCACCCAGTGAGCAGCCTCCCGTGGTCCCGTGGACGTTGGCTCTTTACATGTTGGGTCTGTGCTGGATCATGCAGAAGTAACATCAGCCCGCGATGGGTCCCGTCCCCCGACCTCCCACGCTCGTGGAGTCCCCGACACGTGGGTTCGGCAGTGGGGGAGAGAGCTCCGCCAGCCGTGGCTCGAGGACCTGCTCCTCCTGGCAGCTGACGCGCCCCTGTGGCCATGCACACTGGCAGGCGACGGGTGGCTCCAGGCTGAGTGGGACCCGGGTAAGCAGAAGGAGCACCCAGCTGGAACAGCAGAGAGCTCTTTCTCCCTGAGGCCATAACGCTGAAGATGCACGAGCTGTTTGCAGTGACAGCAGCGTGTTTGGGGACCACGTGTTGGCTTCTCTTGGGGAGCCCCTTCCTTCTTCCTTGTTAAATTGTGGCACTGACTGCATTGGATTTAACCGTACGGGATGACAGCCTCCTTCCCACAAACAAGGACGTGTCCTCCTTACCGAGGGACTCAGGGTATTCGGAAAGCTGGGAAGGTCCGGGGGAAAAGTTCTGAGTGTCACAGACGGGGCTGTGGCCTGGAACAGGGGCGCTGTCCGCAGCTCTGCCTGCCACCTCAGCCCCGAGGCGCTTGCCGTGCTGGCCTCGGCCCCACCTGCCAGCTTTAGATTTCCTTCAGGGGTAGGCTAGGTCTGCTGCGGGTTTCCTTCTGTCCCCGCCTCCCCCCAGTTCGGCTGTACCTCCAGATCCAGGCACCCCAACTCGTCCCCATCTTCCTTGAGTTAAAATCTAGGCTCATGGGAACCAGACTGCTCAAGGCAAGAAAGGCTTGAGAAGCACGGCGAGGCCGATGCCAGCCCGTCGGGGACCAGACGCGTCTCCTTCTCCGGGGCACAGGCGCCCGAGGTCACGGAGGTGCTTTCCTTTGGGGAGGACGTCTGTGTGGCGGTGGCAGCCCGCGTCACGTGATGCGACAGTTGCCACGTCGACTCCCGCATTTCCGCCTCCCCTTGAATCATCGACTCGCTCAGCCGCCGTCGCAGACGGGTCACGCAGAGCCTCGGCATGTGTTCATGTGCTGTCCTCTGCCAGAACTTTCCAGCGTTTTTTCCTACGAGTATTTCGCTTCTGTGAAGATGGCCTGTCGCTTTGGTTTAACTATGCAGTTTTTTTGGGGGGGTGTGTGGCAACTGCATATTTTCTAGGTTCGTAATGGGAGAGGGATCCAGGGACGCTGGGCCGGGGCAGCAGGGGGACCCGAAGCCCCTTCAGCTGTGACTGGAGGAGTTTCAGCCACGGGCCAGTGAACAGCCTGTAGTTAGTGTGGGGAGGTAAGGTGTGTGCACGCATGTGTGTGTGTGTGTGCGTGTGTGTGTGTGTGTGCGCGCGCGCGTGTGTGTGTGTGTGTGTGTGTGTGGACTGCCCCCTTCTTGGTTCCTATGATGGTTTGGGGCATGGAGCTTCTCTGTCTGCTCAGTTCCCGGCTGTGTGTCCAGCCTCCTGCTGGCCACAAGGTCTCTAACAGGCATTTCAGAACCGAAACCCTCGCCCTCCTCCCCGTCCTCACCCTCCTCCCCGTCTCACCCTCCTCCCTGTCCCCGCCCTCCTCCCTGTCCTCACCCTCCTCCCCATCCTCACCCTCCTCCCCGTCCTCACCCTCCTCCCCGTCTCACCCTCCTCCCTGTCCCCGCCCTCCTCCCTGTCCTCACCCTCCTCCCCATCCTCACCCTCCTCCCCGTCCTCACCCTCCTCCCCGTCTCACCCTCCTCCCTGTCCCCGCCCTCCTCCCTGTCCTCACCCTCCTCCCCATCCTCACCCTCCTCCCCGTCCTCACCCTCCTCCCCGTCTCACCCTCCTCCCTGTCCCCGCCCTCCTCCCTGTCCTCACCCTCCTCCCCATCCTCACCCTCCTCCCCGTCCTCACCCTCCTCCCTGTCCTCACTTGCTCACCTGCATCCGTTCCCCTCAAGCTTGAGCAGTGGCTGCCTCCACCACCTTCCCTCTCCGTCCTTCTTTAAGACCAGCCCGAGTCCTTGGCGGTCTGTTCTGTCTCCCCGCCGGCATGATTGCCGCCGTCAGCCCGCCCCCCCGTCACGCCTTGGCTGGGCCACCACAGCCCCCCACTGTCCTCCTTGTTTCTGGCCTCGCCCCCACCAGAATCCACTCTCCCCACTCAGCCAGTGTGATCCTTCTCCTCAAATAACTTTTTTGACCTTCTTTTTTAATTTCAGAAGGACTAACTGCTCCCACCTGGGCATATCCCAACTCCCATCATGTGTCGTTGGCTAGATAATTCCAGAGACTCATTAGGAGGCCAGTACCTCAGCCTGGTCCCCAGAGTCCCAAGCACTGGAGGCTGGCCTGGCCCAGGCCTATTGGAACTCTGTCCCAGCCCTTCCAGACAGCCTGCTGCGGTCCAAATGTCTGTGTCCCCCCACGTGTGTGTGCTGAAACCAGCCCCCAAGGTCACGGTGTTAGGGGGCAGGCCTTTGGGAGGTGACTAGGTCATGAGCGCTGAGCCCTCATCGATGGACCGCGTGCCCGTATCAGGGACCCCAGAGGGCTCCCCCGCCCCTTCTACCACGTGAGGACACAGTGAGAAGGTGGCATCTGCGAGCCGGAAGGGGGCCGTCACCAGAACCCCACTGCGCTGGCCTCCTGATCCAGAACTCCCAGCCTCCAGAGCTGTGAGCGCCGCGCTTCTGTTGTTTATTAGCCTCCCGGGCTGTAGCATTCTGTCATGGCAACTCGAACGGGCGAAGACACGGGCTGTCACTGGTGTGTGCGGTCGTGGCCCGGCGGCCTGTCCTGCCCCTGCTGGACAGCGCCTTCTGTCCTGGATGCCTGGCTCTCGTCAGCGTGTGCCGAATGAACGGCGGCCCCCTCCCCATCCTGAAGTGCAGAACGAGGTCCCGAGGCGTCCACTCACTGAAGGTCCTCACACGCTGGCCTCTCCTTCCTCGTCACTGTGCCTCGGTCTGTCCCCTCCTCATCTCTCTGGCCCTCGTTGGGGCCTGGCCCCAGCTCTGTGCTCTGGTCTCTCTGTCCATGCTTGACCTGGAACACAGTGGGGAGAGCAGGGGCTCTGGGACCAGCGACACCCAGTTCACAGCCGGTCCCAGGGCTGCCATTTATAGGCACGTGACCTTGAGCGGGTACTTAACCTCTCAGAGCCTCACCTGGAGAACAGAACCAGCCGTGGCCCGTGCCGACGAAGCGCAGCTCTGGTGCCACATCAGAGGCGTGGTGGTGCTCGGGCAAGTGTTCGGGGCGAATAATATTTTAATAATAATAATAATATTGGGTCGTCTCCCCCTCCTCCCTGCACCCTTGGTTCTGGCACGTGCGGTTCTTGTCCTCACTCATCTCTGAGGCTCTGTCCCCACCCCCGCTGGAGTCCCCTTCTCCCCTACATCCTTCTGGCCCCACTCAGGGCGCCTTTCGCCGAGGACCCTCGGGCCCCTCCGTAGGCGTGACCTGCTGCGTCCTCCGCGCCCTCCCACGGCACGAGCCTCGGGGGGTTTTACTCATCTCTGCCGCGTGTCCCAGGCGCCGTGTCCCGCTGTGGGTGGTCCGCGTCTCACAGGTCTCATTACTATGTGCTTTGCATGTAGCGGCTACTGAGCACGTGGCTTGGAGGAGCAGCGTGAGCTTCAGAACTGTGACCTCTGGAGGGCCTCTGTGCCGCTTTTGTGCTTCTTACTGTCCTCTGTGCCGGGACAGGTGAGTTGGGATGACAGGTACAGCCGCACGTGCCACCGTCCTCCACCTGGACGTTGCTGATACGTCACAGAGTTTCTCCTTGCCGAGTCGGGTTGGGGCCTCAAAATTCTTCTTAGGGCGGCTGCCTGCTGCCACAGCCCATCCATCCGAGGTGACAGGTGGCAACCGGCTCACCTTGACCTGTACTATGGAAAAATCACGCTAGCTGAAACAAAAGTGATTATTGATTGATCGATTAAAAAAATGTCTAAAGAAAAAAAGGATTTAGCTCCTTTAGGAAATCATAGGCAAGAAGGCAGGTTTAAAACTCGCGTTGGAGGGTTCTGGCGGGTTCGAGTGAGCGCCTGAATCAGGCACCGTGCGTGTTCACGGCCTCGGAGAAGGAGACATGCCCTGGCCGGCTGACTGCTCCCCGACAGCCGGGAAGAGGAACAGCGAGGAGAAAACGTGCCGGGCGGGAGCATATGGCCCCTCGAGGGCACAGACAGGTGGCGGTGACCAAGCCGTGGAAGCAGGACAGGCACTGGCCTGCAAACCAAACCGGAGCAGAAAGTTCGCGAGAGGGAGCTCGCTCCCCGGAAGAAAACAGGGTGCGCCCTGAATCCGTTTCCGTTATTTCGCTGACAAAAGCCAACACGTTACAAAGGGCTCTTCGTTCTTCTGCGGAGTCACAGAGCAACACCCGAAGGAACTTTCTGGAAGCCACCAAAAAGCCTCAGACGCCTCAGGGGATGCAGTTCAGTGAGGTGAGGCCTCTCGCCCAACCTCTGTTTGGCAGCGGGGGACCCAAGGCAGGGGCCGCGGTTCAGGTCACAGCAGCAGTAATCGGAGGGGCCGAGACTTGAAGCTGTCTGTCTCTGGAGTCCGTCACTGTCCCTGTGTCCGGTGTGTCAGGGCTACATGTAAAACGCCGCGTCGCCCCGTGTCACCCCCGTCATCACCGAAGCACGTCAGGGGCTGCACGAAGCTTACGTTTCGTGCACAGAGTGTTCGCGAAGGGTGCCAGGTCTGAGTCCAGACTCGCTTTTCTGTGCGTAGATGCCCCGTTGGTCCAGCGCCATTCGTTGAAAACACTACCCGTGTTCCTCTGTCCGGCCCTTGCTTTATTATTATTATTTTTTTTTTAACATAAGTCGACTCCATGTATGCGCGTCTGTTTCTGGGCTCTGTTCTGTTCCATCGATCCGTTGGTTTGTCCCCTCGCCGACACCACGCTGTCGTGATTGCTGTGGCTTCGTGACGAGTCTTGCGCGGGGCACCGTCCGGCCTCCACGTGCGTCCTCCTTCTGCATCGTCTTGGCCATTCGGGGCCTTTGGCCTCTCCGTGGAAACTTCGGGATCGGTTTGTCGATCTCCACAAAATAACCTGTTGGCATTTTGAGTGACAGCGCCTTGAACCTGTAGATCGAGTCGGGAAGAAATGACAGCTTGACAATATTGAGTCTTCCCACCTGTGACCTTAGAATATCTCTCTATTTAGTTAGTTCGCCTTGGATTTCGTTCATCAGAGCTTCGTAATTTTCCTCGTAGAGATCTCGCACATATTTTGTTAGATTTATTCCCAGGCGTTTCATTTGGGGGGCAGCGCTAGTGAAAACGGCATTGGGTTTTTAGTTGCAGATTCCGCTTGCTCGTGGCTGGTATGTGGGCAAGCGATGGGCTTTTGTCTGTGGGGCTTGTGCCCTGCAGCTTCGCTGCGATCGATGTGTGCAGCCCTTTGGCTTCCTCGTGTGGGTCTCCTGGAGCTAACCCCACGGCTTGGGAGGCCCGGAGTGTGGCCTTGGACGTGTAGGGCTCTGTGCCTCTGCTCACAGGTTACGATGCCTGCAGTAATCTTACCTGTCTGTCTCGCTGTTGAAACCTTACCCAGTGATGCCAGAACCCGATACCCCTCAGCAGAATTGGCTCCCACCTCCCAGTTCTGGGACACACGCTCCCAGCTGAATTCCAGCACTTTGCACGCTTTCCCTCGTCCTGGAGCAGCTCATTTGGGTCACTCTTCCTCTGCAGGCTGCCAGCTCCCCGGGGCAAGGACAGAGGCCTACCATCAGCCTCTGGGGAGCTAGGCACCCGGGGGTTAAAGTCAATTCATCAGGCTGAGCCTCGGGGAAACCAGGTCCCTGGGACCTTAGGGACCTCTCTGTCCTACCTTGTTTGGGAAACTCGTTTGGAGTGTCATAGACCAAAACGCATTAACGACGTTTTCTCTGCCATCCGTATCACCTGTCGTTCAGAGGGAGAAGCAAATTAAATGAGTTCAGCCAGACCTAACTAGCAAGGCACAGCCCGTCGACTGTCATGTCCACCACACAGCCTTCTGCCGGTGTCCAGTGTCTCTGCTCAGGCTCCGGGTGGTGCAGAGCCAGGGGACAGGGTTGCATTTTTCTTTCCAAAGCCCGATTGTGTGCTCCCTGATCTCCAGCTCTCAGACCTCGCTGGCGGCGTCAGGGTCTCAGAAGTGTCGCCCTGAGGCTGGTTCTGCGGTTGCTGTCAGCCCTCAGGGTCGGTCCTTTGTCTTTGCTGAGCTGGGTGCAGCCTCCCTCCACGGGCTCTGCCCCCCTGCCCCTCCTTCCTCTGGACTGGGCGTCACGCTTTTCTGGTCAAAAGCTGCCACTCTCCAGAAGGCCGATTCTGTTTTCTAAGAGTTGGTTTGAGGACAGTGTATTTTAGGCCTGTTCAGTTTGATCAGACATCACCTTCACTGTTACGAAGCAGCTTAAGATCCGGTTGAAGAGAGCAGTTCCATCTATTTGGTGACAACTCGTGCCACTCATTAAGGCTCTGCCCGGCACTACGAAACTCGCGCGGCACCACGCGGACGCTAAGTCATAGCACGTTTCCCGTTCGAAACCGTCTTAGTCCGTCGAACATCTTTTATCGATTCGCCTTGTTAGGCGAGAACGTAACCCTTATGGCTTCATAAACCTCCTCTACGTTCCAGGAGGTGCCATTTGGAACACGAGTGTAGTTGAATTAATAAGGCAGATGTCGAGCATTTAATTGGCCCTTCTCTCTCAGCGGGCTCTGTCAGTTCGGGGACTATCGTCGGAGATGATCCGATTCAACAGTGACATGAACCTGACAGTGGACGAGATGCTGTTGGTCTCTGGAGAGGAGAGGCTGGCTGGCTGTACAGAGTTAATGTTTCATAACTGGCTGATGTCATCGTAACCTGGTCTTCACAGAGTTTTCTACTAAAGTTCCTCGAAGAGCAGGGAGGGATAAGCAAGAAGGTGGTGGCAGCTTAACCTGACTGGCCCACAACATGGGCTTTAAAGCCTTGAGCCTCGTATTAAATGTTCAAGAGACTTCTGTTTTCTACTCCGTGTTATCATTTTTCTCCCAATCTTCAGCTAAGAGGGTTTGACTGGGGGAGAGGTGTCTTTTTATTTGGCGGTTTCTGGACCCCTCGGGCTCAGACTCCTGACTTGAGAAGCAAATATAAAAATGACAATATAGAGAAGATACCAGAGGAGAAATGAACCGTGATATATCCATTCAGTGGAATAGTATGCAGCACTGAAAAAAGGATTTCGAGCTATCAAGCCACGAAAAGACATGAAAGAACCGTGAATATATATCACTAAGGGGAAGAAACCAATCTGAAAAGGCTGCATGCTGGAGGATTCCAGCTCTGTGACGTCCTGGAAAAGGCGTAACTATGGAGACAGTGAAAAGACCGGCGGTTGCCAAGGGCTGGGGGAGGGAGGGATGAACAGGTGGAGGGAGCACAGAGAAATTTGAGTGACAGTACTCTGTACGGTACTGTCATGGTGGATACGTGTCATGATACATTTGTTCACACCGTAGAATATACACATACCACGAGCAATTGCTACTGTTACTGTAAGCCAGGACCGTGGGTGGTTATCGTGTGTCAAAGTAGGCGCACGGTTGGAAGAAATGACCAGTCCTGGCGGGTGATGCTAACGTGGTTCACTCGACGCCCTTAGATAATGTTGGATTTGACTAAATTTGGGGAGTTCTGAGCGGTGGCACATAATTGGACTTGGCGGGCGGCGGGGGAGTAATTCTGAACCCCTGAGTTTGTCAATATTGGCAAGTAGCGTTAGGATGCTTCCTGTTTCGGGGTCCAAAAATGGGCCGTCTGTGAAGACAGCTGTGAAGTCCCCTTTGGGTGAGAGGGTCACCCTCTGTCCCGGCCAGCGCCCTCAGGAAAGGTCAGCTCTGGAAATATCGCCTGCTTTACCCACGTGCATGCGATCTTCCGTCTCTACCACGCGCTGTTAAGACTGCCCCCTGGTGGCCAGTTGGCGGTGTGCTCATCCGTATTTTCTCTTGGCTTCCTCTCCAGCTGTGGCTGTTTACATCAAGGGGTCGTGGTGGTCCACGGAAGATGTACTCAGAACCTCTGATCCTGCAAGAGAAGGTCTGGTGAAGGTGAGGCGATGTCATTTTAAATGGCAGAACAGGTTTTAAAAGTCACCGTACTTACGAGCGTGTTGATAATAGGAAGCCGTCCAGCCCTGGGGATGCGTTTCCTGGGACTCTGCTGAGACAGAGCACCACAGACCGAGGGCTGACACAACGGAAACGTGTGGTGTCACAGTCCCGGAGGCTGGACATCTGCGGCCTGAGAATCAGCGGGGTCGGGTCCTTCCGACGGATGTGAGCGAGAGTCCAGCAAATTAACGCCAGCGTGAGGTTCGGCAGAGTGCGTTGGGCCCAGGTGGGGGCTGCGTGCTGGACGCGTGTGGGTGGCTGTCCAGCCCCTTCCGTGGACGGGCCAGGTGCTGTTAGCGGCTGGGATTCCGACTACCAGGAAGAGTCCGATTTGCTCTTTAAACATATGTTTCTGTCAGAACAAGAGCGGTCACTTCCTCTATGTGTCAGTTCTTCTAAATTGAGAGCAGGAAAACCCTCCCAGTTTTCAAAACCGTGCTGTGATGTCCCAGGTGTATGTGGGGTCGCCCCCTCTCCCTTTCATGGAACTTTGGGTGTTGACTTCTCTTTTTTCTTTTAATTACATTTAGTTTCTTAGCCGTCTCTTCACAAATTACCAAACACAAACAAACAAAAAGCTTTCGTGATGTTCTTTATGTTAACATAATTAGTGGTCCTAATCGAGGGCTTAAAACTGGATCTTAGTTTTAAGTTTGCAGAAACGTTTCTAAGTCAGAATCACATGTCACCCGCCTCCCCTCCCTCACCCTCCAATAACGAAACTGGACAGATTAAGCACATTTTCTTTTTTTCTCCTTTCTTCCTGCCAGTTTTCGATTCGATGTTTTCCCTTCTGCCAGAAACAATCTGCTTTTCTCTTCTGGCTTTTCTCTGAACTTTTTGGTTTTATAAATTGAAATTATAACCTCCCACATCATGGCAATCGGGTTTTGTGACTAGCTCGTTATTCTTAAAGTCTGAATTCGATTTGGCTGCCGCCGTCTGAGATAGAAATCGGGCAGCTTCTCCGAGTTAGCTGGTGTGGCGTTCACAAGTCTTTTCCTCATCTAAGACTTGGCTCCAGATGAAGGTGAAATATTTCACGTTCTGGGCCAATTAATAAGTTTATTGGCACTGAACACTTTGTGCCATTTGCTAGGATGATGCAGGCTGTCTCATTTTTATTATCAGAGTAACTGAAAGGAAAAAAAAAAACCATACAGATGTTTGAGAGACCAGGTAGGTGTAGTTGGTTTTTGTCTTTGACCACTGGAGGGAACTGAGGCTCAAAGAGGCTGTGAGTTGCTGAGGACCTCTGTCCGAGTGAATGTCGGCTGAGAAGGCACACGTGACGATGATGATGATGATGAGGATGATGATAAAGATAAAAATTTAAAAGTCAAGTATTAAATATAAAACCAAGCATTGATGCTTATATTAAACTTCCCTTCCCCAAAGTCTTGGTTCTAATGGGTGGAGATGCCGGAGGCATGGCCGGCTGGGCCCAAACAGGCGGCACCTGCTCAGCCTGCCTGCTTCTGACAGAGCCCTTGTCCAGCTGTCACACGTCAGGTCTGGAAAACCAGTAAAGGCAACCACACCCTCTGAGCTTTGATTTCCTGACCTGTAAAGCCAGACCTCCTGGCAGGTAGTGAGAATCCAATGGTGTCATGCGGGTGGAAGTCACCAGACGTGGTACTGCTGATCTCGTGGTGCTGCATAGGACGGGGCGACCAACACCCCCACACCTGGGCTGTCACATCTCAGTGTCCCCAGAGTAAAATCCATACAACGATACTGGCACTTTGTCAATAGTGGGTTGGTTTCATCTCAAGTGTCACATCTTAGCGGTCGCTCGGAGCTGTCCGGAAGACCGCGTTTTGGAAGATGCTGAGACTCTCGCCAGGCTCAGCCACTCAAGTCCGGATGGATCAGCTACGTCAGCTGGGGGCGTGGGAACGGAAGCGGAGACCTCCACTGGTGCCACTTTTTGCCTTGCCATACAAAATGCAGAGAATTTTAACAGGCAGCAGCATGACGTCGTTTGGGCTTGACGAGGATAAAGCTCTAGGAGGGCCTCATATGGACCACCATACATTTCCTTATCTGCCCCGACTTTGCTACGGGCAGAGACGGTTCCATACCTTACAGCCTTGGAAAGGAGTGGGTTTTGAGTCCCAGTCATTTTCTGAGATCGTGACTCTAAGCGTGTGCTTAAAATCTGTCGCACACCATTGAAAATCAGTCACTTTTGGGGTAGGAAATGATCTCCCCGATTTTTTACCCTTCTTCTGAGGGCCAGAATTCTGGGGCTTTTGTTAAAAATGGCAGATAGGGTTTATTTCTAGAAAACATCCAACAAATCAGCTGAAATGGTTTGCTCCCTTCCCTCCATGAGGTAACTTCCTGTTTCGTTAAATTGATCTCTGTCTACTTAGAGTTCATGTCTTGATCTCCGTCTACTTATAGTTCATGCTTTGGGGACCCACGAGGTTCTTGGCACCCCCCCCTCCTGGAGGCCGATTGGTGTGAAAGGTCACAGGTGTGAAAACCTCTGTGAGAAACTATGATTTGGCTCTTGAGCGTGAAAAGGATCACGTGACATAGGCGCACACCCCTGGCTCCGACGTGTGGGTGGGTCAGTGCCAAGCGCAAAATTTTTCACATCTCGTTTTTATCTCTCATCTTCCTTGGTCATTCTTTTTTCTTCTTCTTTCTCCTTCAAAGGTTCAGTCCTTCGGGGAAAGGATTGTGCTTTTCGTCCTAAACGTCGTTATTTTTGGAAGATCGGAGAGAAAATTGGATGACGATGACATGTTTTTCTTGCCTCACTCTGCGGAGGAGCAGGCTAAAATCCTGTGGCGAGACGGAGCAGCGGTTGGATTTTACACGACCAAAATGAAAGGTAAGGGTCACAGGGCAGTGCGGAGCCAGGGGCCACCACACTGAGAGTCAGGCCCTGGGGGGGCTCTCGGGATTCCCCGAGCGCTATCCCTGCTGAGAGAGAACCTTCCAGCACAGGAAATATCACCGGTTCAGCCGCCTTACAAATAAACCCAAGGCGTGGATTTCGTCTTCACCACGGTTCTCGTTTGACCGGCAAACAGGGTGAGAAGCGGGTCCCTGTGACTGCCAGGCCGTGCCACGTCCTGCGTAAGGTTATTTGTTGCACCTAATGGTGTAGCATGACTTTGCAGGCACAATGCTTTTCATTTCTTTTCTTTAATGTTACCGATGAGCCGTCAGGACACATACCATTGCTAAAGCTGGCACGTGGTGTGAAAGCACGCTGGATGCCAAGGTTTATAGACGTTACCTCAGCAGCGAGGGAGGCCGGCCATGACAGCCAGTTGGGGTAAAAGGTTTAGTTAACGAGAAGCGCGTGCGGAGCTGGGACCGTTTGCCCGAGGACTGAGGTCTCTGCTTTAAACTTGCTTTCTCGAACAGTTTTTGTTTTTGTTTTATTTTTAAGTTATCGCTGACACGCACTATCATGTGAGTTTCCAGCGTACGACACAGCGATTAGACATTTACAAACATCGCAAAATGATCACCCCAGTAAGTCTAGTGCCATCTGTTCTGTGCTTCCGTGGTGGTCATATGAATTCTTTGGCCAAGTGTCCGTTCACATATGTTTTCCATTTTTTATTGGGTTGCTTGCTTGCTTGCTTATTATTGATCTTCGAATGTTCTTTCTATGTTAGATATCAGTTCTTTAGCAGATACATATTTTGAAAACACATTCGTTTTGGCGTGATACTGTCTCTCAGAGTAGAAATTTTGAATGTTGATCCAGTCTGCCCACATCGAGGCAGGTCCTCGGCTAAGAAAAGCACCTCACTCCCAGGTCCGGGCTTGGATAGATCACATGGTTCAGAATATCTCAGGAGTGGATCTCTCTCTCAGCTCTGCCTTCTTTTTGTTGGGTCCTCTGGGGTCCCCTTCGCTTGTGTAGATCAGTTTGTAAGCCAGGCTTTGGGCAATTGCTCTGAATTTGCATCTGTCTCATTCCGCCATGACTTCCCCTTTATATTTCTTAGTCCAAACTCCTGATCTGACACCATTAGTGGGAAAGCTTCAGTTTTCTGAACCACGTTTTCTGCAGCCCTGGGGCTTGAGGTATATAGACCCTGTGGCCAGTAAGCTGCAAACTAACAAGTTTTATCTACTCCAGTTGCAATTTTCGGAAATTAAATTTTCCTCTGGTTTCGATGTGCTTTGGGATGCGTTATGGTGTCTCTTAATGATTTTTTGGAACTTACGTCTTTAAAAAGTTACTATTTATGGGAATTTGTATGAGCGTTACATTCCACCCCCCTTATTTGATGGGGGACTCATTTAGGTATGGATTGTAGAATTTTATTCCTTGCCTTCCCATCTCTTTCTCTAAGTTGAGAAGGCAAGGTTTATTTTTATCGAATTAAAAAATGGTTGATATTAGCAGCACACAGCTAAATTAAAAGGACTTTAGACGGTGAACAGATACATTTGATACTGTTTTATGATTTTACGCGATGGTTTCTGAAACATCACGAGCACATTCGTGTGATTTAGTTGACTGCAGGAGGAGTTCTAGTTCAGAAAAAGTGTAGAACGGTTAGAGACATTTCTTTAGCCTTGGCTCTGTCTTTGGCGCTTGTCACGGTGTTATATAGTGTCATTGTGCTGACGCTTAAGATATGGGCGTGGCACACGGCATGCTTCTCAGCTCTATGGCAGAACAATTCCTCTGCGTTAGTTTAGAGCACATGATTCAGAACATCTGATAATTCAGCTCGAGCTAGGCTGAAGCGGATAATTTCATTCCGTGTGGAAAAGAAGATGTGCAGTTTCGCTGTTTTAAATAGGATCACAGAGGCCGGGTTTTGTGTATTTTAAGAGCACACGTTGTCGCTCAACACATTCTTAGCACATTCATTTATGTGCGTGGCTTTTTTATTTAAAAAAAAAAATTATCAGACAGTGAAATGGACCCTGTTTTTGATTTTACGGTTCTATGATTCTTTTTTTTTTTTTTTACAAAACTTATTTTTCAGCCGTAGTTGACATACGACATTCGTTTCAGGCGTACCACAGAGCGAGCATACATTTTTGTACCCTGCGAAGTGATCTGCACCTTCTGAGCCATAGAGCGAGTCGCATAACTGCGACCACAGTTATAATACGGAATAATGTCATCATCCAAAAAAAACTTTTTCCCGTTGCCCCTAGTGCTTCTTCCTGCATCCCCGGCCCCAGCCCCTGGCCACCACTGCGGGTCTCAGCATCATGCCTTTGGGGTCCGTTGTCCTCAGTGGTTTCGCCCTTTTTATGGCTGAGGAGCACAGATCGTTTTAAAAACGCGTGGGCTCCTTCGTGTAGAATGAACGGGGTCTTTCCAGGTGTACCTCTCTTTGGGAACCTTCCGTCAAATGGTCTAGTTCGAGTTTCTCCCTTCCTCTGATGGTTCTATGATGGCCTTTCATTCAAAATATTGACCCTTTAATCATTTCACAATTTCATGCTGAAATCCTCTCTCGATAAGCAAAAGGCGTGAGGTTTTAAGTTTTTAACTTCGGCCCCCACCAGCCCACGAGACCACCAGCTTTCGAGGGAGGAAAGTAACTGCATGGGGGTCTAGTTCGAGTTTCTCCCTTCCTCTGATGGTTCTATGATGGCCTTTCATTCAAAATATTGACCCTTTAATCATTTCACAATTTCATGCTGAAATCCTCTCTCGATAAGCAAAAGGCGTGAGGTTTTAAGTTTTTAACTTCGGCCCCCACCAGCCCACGAGACCACCAGCTTTCGAGGGAGGAAAATAACTGAGTAGAGTCGGCCAGTTTAGGGCAGAGCGGGTCAATACTTTGCGGTTGTATAAAAATCTCAAAGGAACAGCTTTACCTTTCAGATTTCTGAAAGCCCACCACTCACGCAAGAGCAGCTCTTCACAGTATTCGGCTATGTGGTTGGCAGTCCGGACAAGCGTGTGACCCGTGAGATGGCAGTGATGCTTCGAAGTGGCCTCGGCTGCCCTGTCTGTCCAGGGCCACCTGCCCTTCCCTTGCCCCGACACCCAGTGCCACAGGCGCCTCCCGCCTAGCGTCCCATCAGGCGTGGGCCCCGCATGTGATTCTCCAGATGTCAGCAGAAACATCAGCGGCGAGAAAATGGAGAGGCGAGAGCCTGGCGGGGGTTCGGGCCCCTCGGGTGGCTTCCTGTGCTGCTTCTCACCCGGCGGCTGCTCCGTTCTGGTCTTGGGAAGCCAGCTCCCTTTTCTCGCTACGCTTCCCGCTTCCTTATAACTTGGACGTCGGTTCGCCATGCGGTCCACCTGGCCTGTGCCCACACCTGCCTTACGGGTGCGGGACGTACTCTAGTCCTACTTTTACTTCATTCAGACTCTTTTGGAAGAATAAGATTGGCCCAGCCGGCCTGTGCATGGGTTTCTTGTGGGTCATGGGTTTACCTTGAGCTCAGGTGTCTGCGTACAAGTGGGCTGGCTTTCGAGGCTCAGATATGGCCACCTGGTCTCAGCTCTTTAACCGAGGCTGTAGTAGAGGCAATCTGAAAGCAGGACCGTGGGCTGGGCAGAACCCCGTCATCCCCCGGGGAAGGGTCCCGTTTGGGAGGTCTCAGCCTGGGGTGGCATGCTTCAGTGAAGCCCCCAGGCAGCCCTGCATTGCTCCAGCAGGCTCCGCTCCGGGGGTTCACGTCATGGGGCTGCAGGCGCTCTGGGGCTGCACCCCCACCCTGCTGCATCAGAAACGCCAGCCATCTCCGCGTGACCAGGTGAGTCTCAGGCACTCTGAAGCCTGAGAAGCCTTCCCCGAAGCCACGCATCCTCAGCGGGGTGGCGTGGTCCTCAGGGCAAGCATTTGGCCCTGGGAGCAGAAGCTCTGAGACATTTCTGTGGCTCTTCAGAGTCCAGCTCCACCCAGCAAAGGCTCGCTCTGTAGTACTGAGGTGGGGTGGGGGGGATGACGGCGATTAGGACAAAATGTCTTTTGTGATTGGGACACCGGAGGCGTAGGGAGTTCGGGATATTTATAGAACGTTCCTTAATTCCGGTATCTCTGATGTTTTCTCCTGATTAGACGGGGCTTATGTGCTCGGGGGAAGGTGAGGTGCCCTTTTCATGGGCTCACATCATTTCGGGGGGCCCGGTGTCCACGTTACCATTGGCGATGTTCACCCTGCTCACTCGAGGGGCTTTGTCTTCCTTTCCATACTCCATAGTCGTATCTTTTAAGAACAATTCACTGTATCTTTTTAAAGTCAGTTTTGTCGAAGTCAGTTTTATATCCCATAAAAGTTGTCGATTGTAAATGTGCCATCCAGTGAGTTTTAGAAAATTTGGAGGGTGGCGTAGCCATTACCCTGATCCACATTGTGGATCTTTCCTCCACCCCCAAACGCTGCCGGTTTGGTATGAGTGTCTTTCTCCGGCCCACTTCTGGGCCGTCGCCGATCTGCTGTGTGTCTCCATCAGTCTGTCTTCCTGGCATGTCACAAAATGGGATGATACCGGATGCGCTGTTTTGCACCTGGCTTCTTTCACATAGCATGGCGTTTTGGACGTTCATCCAAATGGTAGCACGTATCAGCATCCTATTCCTTTTTATTGCTGAGTGATGTTCCATGGTGCGAACATACCACATTCTGTTTCCGCATTTACTGGTACGGTTTCCGGTTTGGGGCTGTGACGCACGTACGTGCCTTTGCCCGGGCCTGTGGTTTCATTTCTCACGCACGGGTTCCGAGGAATAGCATCGCGGGGTCATTTGGTGAGCCCACGGTTAACTTCTTAAGAATTTGCCAAAGCATTTGGTGAAGTGGCTGTACCATTCGCCACGCCCATCGGCGAGGTTTCCAATTTCTCCACATCCTGTCAACTCTTATTATGGCTAATCTTTTTGATCGTAGCCGTTCTAGTAGGTTGAAAGTTGCATTTCACTGTGGTTTTAATTTGCATTTTCCTAATGATTAATGATATTGAGCATCTTTTCACTGATTATTAACCATTTGTATACCTTCTTTGGAGAAATGTCTGTTCAGGTCATCTATCCATTTTTAATTGTTTTCATTTATTGAATTATAAGAGTTCTTTATATATGCTGGATATAAGTCTTTTATCAAAAATGATTTGCAGAGATTTTCTTACAGGCTGTGGTTTGTCTTCTCAATTTCTTACTGTCGTCTTTTGAAGTACAAAGCTTTTTACTTTTGACAAAGTCAGATTTGTCGTTTGTTTGTGGCTTTGGTGTTGAATCTAAGAACTCTTTGCCTGACCCAAGGTTGTGAAGGTTTTCATCTAAGAGCTTTATAGTTTTAACTCTTGCATTTACGTCTAGATCCATCTTGAATTAATTTTTGTGTACGATGTGAGGTAAATTAAAAAAAAACACCTAAAACGTTAAAAAAAATTAATGGACTTTATTTTTTTTAGAGCAGTTTTAGGTTTATAGAACTATGAAGCAGAAAGTACAGGGCATTCCCATCTCTCTCTCTCTCTCTCTCTCTCTCTCTCTCTCTCTCTCTCTCCCTCTCCCCCTGAAAGTCAAGTTCCCTTTGCAGAAACAGCAACTGTGCTGGCGTTGGCTCTGGCTGCAGTGAAGTTACATTCAGGGTAGAAAAATGGGAAGGATGCCACCGTCGCCTGTCTCGCTCTGCTGAGCAAGGTCATCGATGTTTTATGGGAAACGGGACTTAGTCTACTTGGGGCAAATGCAACTTTGCCATATTTGGACACAGGGAGCCCCCGTTAGAGTTGCTGAAACAAGCCCGCGTCCTAGAGCTGGGTCGGGTGGTCTCCCAGCCCATGTCCCCCGGGGCCGGGGAGAGCATGATGCTGCCCAGATGCGCCTCAGTGGTGCCAGGGGCTTCTGTGAGCCGCGCACGGTGACTGAGGGTCTCGGGGTCTGGGCACGTGAACAGCCTCGCTCTGCTCAGTCACCAGGTCTGCTGTCCGTCTTAGTGCCGTGATCTCA